>NW_026652277.1:22566440-22898940 GCF_009828535.3 Hylobates moloch | reverse complement strand
CCTCAGGGCCCAGTGCCGCGCTCCCCGGCTCTGGCGGGTACGGGCGGACGCCCCGGGAGCCCAGGAGGCGCTCTTGGCCACAAAGGAGGCAAACCCAAGCCTGGACTCCCAGGCTTTCTGGCTAAGCGACCTCGGCCGCGCCCTCGCTCTTCTCCCCTTCGCTAGGGGCGACCCTACGCCCCCTGCCTCAGGCTCGCCTTCTCCCCAGTTTGCTGGCCCAGGAGGGCCAAGTTCTGTTGAAGGCAAAACGAACTCAGTTTTAGAAGTAAGCCTGTTGCGAAGGTGGCAGGGGTAGCGGGCGGCTTCTTCCTACCTTACCTAAAAGACCCTGGATTTTGTTGAGTGGCCTCCAAGTGGTCTCTAGGCTTTGGCACCACCGTAGCCTGTCCCATCTCCTTTGTGAGGAGTAAGCCTGAGTTCCAGGCACCTGATGCTGTTGCTGCCGAAGAGGTTGGTCACAGGGCAGCTCAAGAGTAGCCCCTTTCCCAGCCAGTGGAAGCAGACAGGCCCATTCCCTTAGCCCACTAGCTCCCTGCTCCCACAGTACACCGCGCGCTCACTTTTATACACCAGCAATAGACAACGTAGGGGTGACCTTGGGTAAATCAAATGTCGTCTCTGAGCCTTAGCTTTCCCATCTGCAAAATGGGAACAATAAATACTCCAGGATGTATTTGTATAGGGTGTTTGGAAGCTGGGCTAAAAATACAGACAAAAGTTGCTATGTAGGGCAGGCGACCTAGATGAAGTGCTGTCATAGAAAGTTAAGATCTAATCCTCTAACCTACCCACCTTTAGGCTAAATCTGAAATGTAGTTTCTTACTAGAGAGATAACACTTTGAGTCTCTGGTTTGGTTAATTTTTACTAAGTTAATTCTTTTTAAAGATTATCTATCAAATCATGTACTCAAAAACCTTCAGGAAAAGGTGTAAATAGCATTTATTGACAACGCTTAGAAATAAACCATATCTGGCAATAAATAAGCAGGACGTTTTCTGGCCAGAGTTCTCCCAACAACACAGAGTTCAGGAAAATCATAGGCTATTGCATATTTTCAGAAAATCAAGATAAATTATATAAATTATATATTTAAAAAGAAATCATCTATTTCATCAACTCAACAGAATAAATAGATAAATAATAAAGTTGATTGCCATTAGAAAAATTTGATTCTTAACTTACATTTACATTATACATATTTAGATGTACAATATGCACAGAGACATAATCAGATCCTCAGCCGAGTCTGGGACTTCTCAGGACACAAACTCAAATGGTGGTTCGTTTTCTATGTTGTTGAAGGAAGATTTGCTGTTGAGTTTTCTGGGGTCCTCTGGGGTCCAGACTTTGGCTGTTCGGATAATATTTTGTTCCTTGAGTTGTTTTTCATCAGTCCATGACAGAGAGTGTCCTGCTAGGGGAGGGAGGCCATAATCAGGATCGCTAGGGGATGGGGACCCTGGACAGGTAAGAAGAGAAAACAGACTGTGAATATCCAACCACATTCCCATTGGTCCCATCAGGTCCTTTAGGACCCTTTCCTGGGCACCTCAACTGAGCAGGTGTCCTTCGGTTATACTGGAACCACCCTCTTCCACCACACTTCAAGCCCCCACCGTCCCCTCCCAGGAATCCGAGGAGCTGCAAGTCTGGCCGGGACGCGCGCCCTTGAGAGCCGCGGTCGCTGTGGCAGAAAAAAAAAAAAAAAAACCGAGAAACGCGAGCTCGCATTCAAGTTTGCCCGTGCCCACCGACAATCCGTCGGTCGTCTGTCTGCTTGGCAGTCAGCTCCCCCAGCCCCTCCGGAGCCTTCGAGTGCCCGACCCCTTCTCCCTGAGCTGGGGAGCGGAAGCACTTACGGGTGCCCCGATGGCAGATGATGACCTTCTGGGCCTGGCTGCCCGGGCTGTCCCCGCCCAGGCGCCCGCCGCCGCCCGGCCCCCGACAGCCGCCCGCGCCACCGCCGCGCAAGGGCAGGTCGGCCTGCACGAGCTCGCTGAGGAAGTTGATGTAGCCGATGGCCAGGCGCAGCGTGTCCACCTTGGAGAGGCGCTTCTCGTAGGGCAGCGTGGGGATGTGCGAGCGCAGCCCTTCGAAGGCGTCGTTGATGGACTGCATGCGCCGCCGTTCGCGCACGTTGGCCGCCTGCCGCAGCTGCTGCAGCTCCGCCTCGGAGCGCACCCGCCGACGCCGCCGCGCCGCCGCGGCCGCCGCTCCACTCAGGCCGCGCAGCCGCGCTCCGGAAGACAGTACTGCCGCCTCGGCGCACGGGTAGGCCAGGCACGAGGGCGGCGAGCCGGGCGAGTAGGGGAAGCCGCCTGGGGGCGCCCCCGTCTCGCAGCAGTAGCCGCCGCCGCCGCCGCCGCCGCCGCCGCCTGGCTCACTGGGGCCCCCCGAGGACGGCGGGGCGAGCGCTAGCGGGGCGGCCGGGGGCGCGGGCTGCAGCAGCAGGCACGCCCCGTCGCGGTAGCAGTACTCGTGGAGCTGGTGGCTAAGGAACTCCACCTCGGCCTGCTCGTCCGCCAGCAGCTCATCGCCGTCCTCCAGGGGGTCCCGTGAAGACTGGTCGGTGAAGAAGTCGTCCTCGTCGAAGTACGGAGAAGGAAAGGCGTCTAGGCCCCCGGGGAAGTGCTCCAACAGCACCGCGTCCATTCTTGCCGCCGCAGTGGGCAGCGGGACTGCCAGGCTGTGCGTGTTCTTGGTAAGTTTCGGTGGCCCGTCCGGGCCCCTCCCTCCCGGGGCCCTGGCTGGGGGCAGCTAGACAGCCGCCGGGCTACGCGCCCCCGGGCTTCCCTGGAGTGCCCGCGGCCGCTGCGCTCTGGCCCGCGCCCGCGCTGCGCTGGGGAGGGCTGTGGCGGACTTGCTGGAGCTGAGGGCCGGCACGCGAGGATTCTTATAACAACATCCACAGGCGCGTGCCAGGGACCCACCGCGCCAGCCAATCAGAGCGCGGTGTGCCGGCGGCGAGGGGGCCCGGAGGCTCGGCGGTGGGCGGGGGTGGGGGGCGTTTTGCTCCCTTTGGAAGCTCCTGGGGCGAGGAAAAGGCGGGGTCGCGCGGCCCGGGGCTCCTCGCACCGCTTTCCTCCCTCTCCTCTGCCTCCGCATACTGGATTCTGTACCTGCCCCGCGCGCGGCTCCAGGGGCACCTGCGTCCCGCGTTGCTCGCTGGCTACCCGCGCGCGCGCTGAGCCGGGTCCTTCCGCCCTGGGGCTGGGGCAGCCACACGCGGCCAGAGAAGTTCCTAGGGGTGCGCGCCGGTGGCCCAGACGGCGAGAGCGGAGGCCGCGCGGCGATCGTCCTCCTCCGCGGCAGCCTGGGCAATCTAAGGGTACTGCCCTCAGGGGCCAGGTGGGTGCTTTCCGCTACCCCCTTATCCGAGGTGCGCGGGGTTCCGGCCTGGGTTCCGCTGGGGTCTTCTATCCCATCTCTGGACTTTTCAAGGGCTTTTGCACAGTTTGCAGAGTATATGCGGGTGTCCTTGGAAGGTGATCCGCGCCCACTCCCAAGGCGTTCCAGACGCAGCACGGGGGCTGGGAGCGCACCTGTGGGACGCCGCTCCGGAGCCTGGCTCTGGTGCCTGGTGCGGGTCCCCAGCGACATCGGCTCAGTGGCAGCCTCCCCTGCCCTCCCCGGCCCGGAGAAAGGAATGGGGAGACGGGAGGGGCTGCCTCCGAGAGCGGCTCAGCGGGGCGCGTTTCTTCTGAGAGCAAATCTAGACCCTAGGGATTCTGAGCAATAAACCGGATACAAAAGGAGTCAATTGAATCGTCTGCTCCAGCGCAGTCCGGAGGGAGGGCATTGAAGTTAAAGGGCAGAATGTAAATGGTTTTCAAAGCCCGAGTCTCTCACCTTTCCGACTGGCCACCGGGACCATCCCTGAATGACTTGTTTTTTTCTTTCTCGACCTTTCTTTTCTGAAAAAAACAAAACACAAAACGTATGCAGCTCTGCCCCAAGACAGACTTTATCACAGACTGCGATGCAACGTGAATTCCTCTTTTTAAGAGCAACAAAGAAACACTTTCAAGGTCTGGGCAATTCCGGTTAAAAGCCAGGCTGCAGCTTCCACCCCGGGAGAGTTCAGAAGCGCAGCCATCCTGCGTATTCTCTCTGCAGAGGACTGAAAGAAGTCGTCCTCCTGGGCCGCTTCCTTTTTCAGGCACTTGTCTCACTAGAGGCTTCTGTTGGGTATTCAGACGCCTCTCAAATTCCAAGTCATGCCTCTTCAGATTAGTGATTTAAATACGCTTCTTGGTTTTAGACATTGCACTGTAATTAACTGAATTGAGACCAAAGAGTTAAACCAAAAGATATATAAGGTTAGAAGGCCAGAGATTATCTTACCTTGAACTGCCAACAATCCCAAACAATTTTAACCCAAGGATTGACTGATTTTCAGTAGTTTTTTCCTGTGTTGGTTTCTCAGTCTTCATAGTGAAGGAGTCGTTCACTATTTGCATGTGCTTAAAGGCAAATATGGACAGGTTCCCGGTGATAGAGCCTGAGCTGTGATTCTCTGCAATTAGATTTCTCTCTCTGACCTCAAAGGAAGGGAAGGGGTGTGTGTGTGTGTGTGTGTATCAAGGCCAGAGATCTAGCCAGCTAGTGGTGTGCACCCTCCCCTTCCTCATGTAGACAAACTAAATGGAAACATGCCCATGCCCGTGGGTCAATGTGAAGACATGCAAGAGTAACAAATTACCCAGCTTCAAAGCCTTATGGGAAATATTGACAACTATCCACTGAAGAGAATACTAGAATTGAGCCTACAAAGTCTCCTTTCAAGAGGCTGAAAGACTTTCTCTGGTGGCTCTCTAGACTGGTGGCTCTTGAGAAACTGTGTGTCATGGACATGTGGGTAGGTGGAGGACTGGGAAGTCAGGGGAGTGAGTGTGAATATGTGGGTATCTTTTTTTTTCTTTTTTTGGGGAGGTGGGGGTTGGGGGATAAAATCTCGCTCTGTCGCCCAAGTTGGAGTGCAGTGGCACGATCTCGGCTCCTGGCAACCTCCACCCCCCACGTTCAAGCGATTCTCCTGCCTTGGCCTCCCGAGTAGCTGGGATTACAGGTGCCTGCCACTACGCCTGGCTAATTTTTGTATTTTTAGTGGAGATGGGGTTTCACCACGTTGGCCAGGCTGGTCTGGAACTCCTGACCTCGAGTGATCCACCCACCTTGGCCTCCCAAAGTGCTGGGATTACAGGCGTGAGCCACCGTGCCCGGCTATATATGGGTATCTTTTTATTCAATATGATTTTAGCAATCCACTTCCACAGAAAATCATCTGACATTTTTGATGAGTTTGTGGAAGAGTTACAGAGAAATTCACGTTGAGCACCCAGTGAGCTCATGGGAAATTCACTGCTGGTAGGAAGCTTATTGTCTTACGTAGGGGGCAGAACTAGCATGCAGGCTCTGGGTGGCTCCTAGGGGTGCATGAATGAGCATGGGGTAGGAGGAACAGAAAACGTACTCACTTGTTTCAGACATAGCCCTTCCTACCCTTCTTCCTCCTCCCTCCACTGCCCTGGAAGTTTTTAGAGAATTGCTAGCTGTGTGCATACTGGCCTTGTTGAGAATCTAGGACAAGGCCTACAGACAGTGACACTGTGTCTCTCACACACACACACACACACACACACACACACACACACACACACAGGCTTTAAATAAGACATGATCATTCTTTTCTCTTATAAAAAGAAGAAAGACTTCTCTGCTAATAAAGGAAATTTTCTCTGGGTCACTGGGGGTCACGACCATGTGGATGGCTGCCCTCTGCCACTGGAAGCAACAGGTTGGATGAGAAGACTGAGCCTTATCTTGCCAGGCTAGAGGCCCCCGCTCTCATTCCAGTCATGCCCTCCGCACCCCTGGATCCTCTGGGCAGTTGGGAGCCTGGAGAGGGGCTTGGTCACAAGGCCCCAGGAGTCTCAGAGAGAGAGAAAGAGAGAGAGAGACAGCGAGCTCAGGCTGCTTCTTGCCACACCCTAACCTTGTAAAGAGCTCTGCCTCATTATAGAATCGTATCTCATCCCTGGTGGTGGGCAGCAGAAGGAGCACTTGGTTCTTTCTAGAGCCAATCCCTGGTGAGACCTCAAGACTTTTTCAAGTCTTTCATCAGGGCCTCAGTGCCACCCTGTTGCCTTGGGCCTGGCAGATTCCCAGGCTTCCTTCTGGCTGCTAGTAGGTCTTGTCCCATCTCCTAGGTTCTCAGCTGCAGGAGAACCTTCTGGCCAGGGCCATTGATGTTGAGCCTTGGTCTCATCTCTTCTGTCTCTGCCTCTCTTGTTATTGTTTTTAGAGACAGGTGTCACTCTGTCACCCAGGCGGGAGTGCAGTAGTTCAATCACAGCTCACTGCAGCCCTGAACTCCTGGGCTTAAGGGATCCTCCTGCCTCAGCCCCCTGAGTAGCTGGGACCTCAGGTATGAGCCACCATGCCACCATGCCACCATGCCATGCTGCGCCCTCTTATGCTTTCTCTCTCTCTCTTTCTCTTCCAGCTATCTCTCCCCATCAGGAGTCTTGGGGACTTGAATATTTATTCATTTCTTTCCCATCAAACGTTTCCAGAGTCTTTTCCCAGCTTCTAGGAACAATGACTAGAGGGTTAGAGCCCAGGTCCCTGGCCTTGTCCAGGATGAACTTGGGGCAGAGGCCACTCATGAAGAATGGCACCTCCCGGCTCTCCATCGTCAGCTTCCCCACGGAACATTCTCATAGTGCATGATGCTGGGTGTGTATCCTCCCTGCAGGAACCTCACCCTGCAGAAACCAGGATGCAGCTGTCTCACCCACAGTATCCCACACACCTCCTTAGTGTCTGAAAGCAGGTACTTGTGGATGTGGCTCGCAGTCTGCTCCTACCTTGAGAAAGGGTCCATGTTAATTCCTCATGGCCCAAACTGTTCCCTCCCCCATCTCAGAAATGCAGTGGTGATGGCAGGTGGGTGGTTTCTCCTCTCCTCTGTGCCTGTCACCACTCCTTATCTGAGATATCTTTCTTCTCCCCACTTGAGTGGCCAGGTACCCTCATTGGTCCACCCTTTATCCCTGTACTCCTAGGAAAAGATTTGGAAAATACACTCACAAGGTTCATGCTGAAAGGCCTCTGAGGCCCAGAGACGTTCAGAGGCTTCCCTAAGGTCACACAGAAAATT
Organism: Hylobates moloch; assembly: GCF_009828535.3. Lineage (NCBI taxonomy): Eukaryota > Metazoa > Chordata > Mammalia > Primates > Hylobatidae > Hylobates > Hylobates moloch. Next base: position 22,891,776 of record NW_026652277.1, on the reverse strand, counting down.
AATGTCAGTTTTTTTTTAAATATAGATTTTTCAAAAATAGAGACAAGGTCTACCTGTATTGCCCAGGCTGGCCTCTAACTCCTGGCCTCAAGCGATTCTCCCACCTCAGCTTCCCAAAGTGCTAGAATTACAGGCATGGGTCACCATAAACAGCCAAATTAAAGCCAGTCTTATCCGTCTCAGCCCAGTACTGGCTCCACTGGCTGCTGAGAACAGATTCCTGCCCTGCTTCCCTCACACTTCAAAGGCATATTTGTACTTACGTGCAATATTGTCTAGGCTGGTCTTGAAATCCTGGCTTCAAGATATCCTCCCACCTTGGCCTCCCAAAGTCCTGGGATTACAGATGTGAGCCACTTTGCCCAGCCCCCCTTTTTCTGAAGAAGTTGTTGAATGTAGTTGCTTTAATATGATTTTCACATGCATTAGCTTATTAGCTCCTAATACAGAACTGTGAGATGAACTGGGCAGGTATTTTACTAAATTTTTATTTTTATTTCTTTTTTTGAGACAGGGTCTCACTGTGTCACCCAGGCTGGAGTGCAGTGGTGTGATCATAGCCCGCTGTGGCCTCTAACTCCTGGGCTCCAGGGATCCTCCCCATTCAGCCTCCCTCGTAGCTAGGACTACAGGTGCACACCACCATGCCCAGCTTGGGCAGATTGCTTTTTGTCATTCACAGGTGGAAACAGATTTAGAAGGGCTAACTGGCTTGGAGTGACATGCTGGCACTATGGAGTGGACATGGAGCCACAAGTGGAAATAAGTGGGTTTCTAGCACAAGGGAGTGGGGATCTTAGCATCATGTGCGAGGGTTTCCTATGAGACGTTCTCCACTCAGTGGCTGCTCAGCCTAAAAACAATACATAAATAAAGCCGGGCTGTCTCCCACTGAGAATGAGGGCAGGAGGCGCATATCTGTGGTAAAATACAGAGAAGACCCACACGCTGAATGCCCAGCACCATTCCTTCTTGCCTTTGCATTTCTCCTTGTTAAACATTAACCTTTAAAGTGAGAAACACCTAAATGCTGATATAATTATCCAAATAAGCGTTTTCTGTCATGCCAGGGTTTATTTGATGAATAGCAAAGCTTCTGAGCTTTGTCCTTCACTTTTGTTATTCGGCAAGGTGTTTGAACTTTAGTCATGTAAACACTGCAAGTCGTTATTACCGGATGTCTGTATTTTGGCCTCCAAAGTGAGCAGTGGAAAGAACAACAATGAATTTAATAGAAACAAGAACTGTTTTCTCTGTTTCTTGTCAAAGCTATACATATTTTCTGTCTTCGTGTCCATTGGTAGGGCCTTAAATGAACTATGGTGCATCTGTATAATGGAATATCCAGCAGCCACAAAAAAGAATGAGTTTTTTTTTTAATTTGGTGATATGAAATATCTCTAAGATGTATTGTTAAGTGAAGGAAGCAAGAGTGACTAGTATGTTCCTTCTTGCATTTAACAAAGAAGACAGGGAATATATGTAAGCGTGTTTGTGTAGGCATCAAATATCTCTAGATGGGCTGGGTGCAGTGGCTTATGCCTGTAATCCCAGCACTTTGGGAGGCCGAGGCGGGTGAATCAGAAGTTCGAGACCAGCCTTGCCAACATGGTGAAACTCCATGTCTACTAAAAACTCTTCATCTGCTGGGTTAATCTGTGCTTGAAGAAACATATGCCAGGGAAGTGGAGGTTGCAGTGAGCTGAGATTGCACCACTGCATTCCAGCCTGTGCAACAGAGTGAGATTCTGTCTCAAAAACAAAACAAAACAAAACAAAACAAAACTCTAAATGGATACTCAAGAAACTGATGCGATTATTGCATCAAGAAAGGAACTGAGTGGTTAGTGGATAGAATTATTGTTGTATACTCCTTTGTATCTTTTGATTTTTAAAATATGTGAACATATATGCAGGATTTAAAAAATTTTTAAATATTTTTAATTTTTATGGATACATAATAATTGTACATATTTATGGAGCACATGTGATATTTTGATACCAGCATACAAAGTGCAATTATCAAGTCAAGTTAATTGGGGGTATTCATCACCTCAATTATCACTTCTTCATATTGGGAGCATTCCAATTTTTCTCTTCTAGCTATTTTGAAGATAAACCTGCTTGAGTTTGAACTTGGCTGACTTTCACATTTAGTGGGTTCATGATGAGGCCTCAGTAATGTAGGTTAATTGACTAACCGAGTGGATAAGGTAGGCTTCACCACAGCAGCTTTTAGACAGTACCGACTTCTGGGGGGGTATGTATTTCCTGTTTTAAAAATATTTTTTCTTTGTGTATTGTATTTATTTTGAACATTCTTTTTTGAAAAAAATTTATTTCAATAGCTTTTGAGGTACAAGTGGTTTCTGGTTACATGGATGAATTGTGTAGTGCTGAATCCTTAGATTTTAGTGCACCTGTAGCCCAAGTAGTGTACGTTGTACCTAATACGTAGCTTTTCATCCCTAGCCTCCCTCCCACCACCCCACTTCTGAGTCTCCAAAGTCCATTATATCACTCTGTATGCCTTTATGCAGGAAATTTTTTAAAAGTTAATGAACATATTTTTTTAAGAAAAATTTTGGGGTTTATTATCTCTTTATATAAGCCCTGGAGGAGCCCTCTGGAGATCTGGATCATAGCTTGTGCCATTTTAAAATATCAGCAAGAACTAGGTGGTAGGTGGGAACAAGGGCTCGCAGGGGCTGCCAAATAACCTTGGTAACTCCCTTCCATAATAATCTAAAATGGATGGCATTGGATGAAATGCTATTTCCTGTATGAAGTCAATATCGAATAAAGTTTAGAGAGATTCAACAATGTAAAACACATTTAAAATTACTAAATACTCATGAAAACCACCACATTTTCTGCATTCTTTGCAATTGCACAACCTACAGGTGACTATTAACATTTTGGTCTATTTTCTTCCATGTATTTCTAGTTCTATATCTTAGTTTTCACTGGACAGCGTCTCATAATTTCCCATCTCTTTACTGGCAAGCTTTAATGGTGGCATGATTGTTCATCACATGACTTTACTGTTGGGTAATTTCATGTTCATTGAGCACCACTCACTCCATCTGAGAACTCACAGTTCAGTTCATGCTTTCTGTATCTCTTTGACTGCCTTTGGATTCTATTTGTGGTCTGACTTTATTCTCTGCTTGGTAAGCCATTACTTTCATTCCCTCCAAATTTTTCTACCTCTTATCAATAACACTTTTCACTCATATCAGGGGTTCTGAAGATGTTAGGGTACTGCAGTGGCATTATCGCTCTTGTTCCCTTAAAATTCTTTCTAGAGCAAAAAACTCTTCATCTGCTGGGTTAATCTGTGCTTGGAGAAACAAATGCCAGACCACACCTGGTTGAAGCACAAAAGTGCCCAATATTAGCCAAGAAACTAGGTTTTTGGGAAAACTGCCTAAAAACTCAAGTATACAGTTTTTCTGCTTATGCTTTTCAAGAAATAGGCAGCTGCATGTCCCTAGCCATGCCTCTGCTCCTGCATATGCAAAAACAAATTATCCTAATATTACCTCATTGGGTTATTGTGAGGATTAAGTGAGTTAACAGATATAAAGCACATCAGCAGTGCCAGGCACATAGTAGTAGTTGCTTAATAAGTTATTTAGTAGTAGGTGCTCAATACATGATGGAATGGATATGTGTTAAGTCATCATGAGAAGTGGGAGCCTGCTTAATCACACAGGAGTCATTCTTGGTGTTGGCCACCCCATCCTAACTCCTAGATTCATAGTGAACAGTATCAACGACTATATCAACAAATACTGAGTTTAATTCACCGTCCATACTGGAAGATGCAGCACAACTCCATTTAGCTCTTCTCACGACTTTTGGAGCAGTCAGGATTAGATCTAGTTACAGCTTTTTGCTAATGCCCCTGGCTTTAAAGTGGGGGCCAGAAAAGTAGTTCATTGGCCAGGCATGATGGCTTATGCCTGTTATCCCAGCAGTTTGGGAGGCTGAGGTGGGAGGATCACTTAAGGCCAGGAGTTGCCTTGGCAACGTAGTGAGACTCCATCTCTACAAAAATTTAAAAAGTTAATTGGGCATGGTGGCACATGCCTGTGGTCCCAGCTACTCAGGAGGCTGAAGTAGGAGGATGGCTTGAGCCCAGGAAGTTAAGGCTGCAGTGAGCTGTGAATGCACCACTGCACTCCAGCATGGGTGACAAAGTGAGATTCTGTCTCTAAAAAAAAAAAAGGAAAGAAAGAAAAAGAAAAGTAGTTCACTTACACAGTCTAGTCCTCTAAGAGAATTATCTGTGCTGAGGCAGAGCGAGGTGCTCAGGGTGGGGGGGGGTGGGTGATCCCACAGGCCAATGCTTTTCATTTCTCCTCTGCAGTGTCCCTCTCCACGTCACAGGTAGACTGACTCCAAGGCTCTGAGTGTAGGAGTCCAGGAGGAGACAGCTTCCCCCTCTAACTCCCTCACTCTCCCCAGCCCTGCAGAGAAGCCAAGGGTGTTTATTTCACTTCTTATCTGAAGGATAAGCCAGGCTTGTTATGGGACACAGTTGCCTCACAATCTGCTCACTCCTCTGTAACCAGTGAATCGTATTTATAGCCATTTCTCTCTTCGTAACGAGGGGACTCTCCATTACTGGGATTGAGTTTCCTGTTGGGACCTATCGTTGGACCTCTCATTTCCATGGGCCTCTGATTTTTCTGGATCCGTATTTCTTCAATGAAAGCTCCACAGTTTTATTACAACAATTTTTTTTTTTTTTTTTTTTTTTGAGATGGAGTCTCGCCCTGTCGCCCAGGCTGGAGTGCAGTGGCGCAATCTCGGCTCACTGCAAGCTCCGCCTCCCGGGTTCACGCCATTCTCCTGCCTCAGCCTCCGAGTAGCTGGGACTACAGGCACCCGCCACCACGCCCGGCTATTTTTTTTGTATTTTTGGTAGAGACGGGGTTTCACCGTGGTCTCGATCTCCTGACCTCGTGATCCGCCTGCCTCGGCCTCCCAAAGTGCTGGGATTACAAGCGTGAGCCACCGCGCCCGGCCAACAATTTTTTAATTTTGTGACATCATTTAGATGATAATCTTAAAAAATAATGACAATGAAGTATGGGCGTCTGTTGGAACATCTAGATGAGCACCCTAGGACTTGGTCCAACCACGGGACATGGGACCCGAATCTGGGCTTCCATTCGTGTTTAAGATTAGGGGGTGCCAATCAGGCAACTTTAATTACTGCAGGCTAAAGAAAACACACAGAGATTGTGCTTGTGCCTAGAAAAGATGAAATAGCCACACAACAAGCTAGACAGACAAAGCTATCATGGTAGCTTAATTAAACTGGGGTAGAACTATCCCATGGCACACAGTCAACTGAAGAGAGGAACTGATACCATGTTAGCTTTGTAGGTGGCATATGTCACTACAACAGAGTCATATTATCTATCATATTAAATGCTGGTTAATTTGAATTTTGTTGCTTTATAGAATTTTTTCATTTTAAATTTTGCTTGGCTTTGTAGTTATCCAAGAGCAGTACATAGAAAGAGTTTATTCTAATGGTCTAAGTTTTTGTAAATTACTAATTAATTTATTAATATGAAATTATTTTAATAATTAAAATAATTAAATTACTAAATTATTAATATGAAATTACTTAAGTACATTACGTATTACTTAAGAACATTACTTAAGTAATTTCATATTAATAATTTAATTAGTAATTTAAGTACATTACTTAAGTAATTTCACATGAATAATAATTGAATGTAACACTGAGAGCCCATAAATGTTTTTATTTGTTGCTGTTTTGTTTTCTATGAATGTGTAAATTTATTTTTGTTCATGTTGAAAAAGGTACCCAAAGTATTACTACAGTCTTATTTGGGTACAATTTAAGTAATCTCTATGGAGATTTGATACAAATACATATATATGTGTATGTGTACGAAAATATACACACCTGTACACATATGAATATATACTCTTGTTAAAGTCATGATTGAGAAATACTGTTCCAGATGATTACCAAATACAGATATTTGGCTTCAGGAGGTAGATAGCAGAGAGGAAAGAGGACACGGAAAGAAAGTAAAAAGGAAGTGAAGTAAAATAAGAGGGAGAAGATGCAAAAGAAAGAATTGGATATGCCAGACTTTCAGGTAGGAGGGTGGAGCCAAGATGGCCGAATAGGAACAGCTCCGGTCTCCAGCTCCCAGCCCCAGCGACACAGAAGACGGATGATTTCTGCATTTCTGCTTGAGGTACCGGTTTCATCTCACTAGGGAGTGCCTAACAGTGGGTGCAGGACAGTCGGTGAAGCGCACTGTGCGCGAGCCGAAGCAGGGCGAGGCATTACCTCACTCGGGAAGCGCAAGGGGTCAGGGAGTTCCCTTTCCTAGTCAAAGAAAGGGGAAACAGACGGCACCTGGAATATCGGGTCAGTCCCACCCCAATACTGCGCTTTTCCAACGGGCCTGGAAAACGGCACACTAGGAGATTGTGTCCCGCACCTGGCTCGGAGGGTCCTGTGCCCACGGAGTCTCGCTGATTGCTAGCACAGCAGTCTGAGATCAAGCTGCAAGGCGGCAGCGAGGCTGGGGGAGGGGCGCCCGCCATTGCCCAGGCTTGCTTAGGTAAACAAAGCAGCCAGGAAGCTCGAACTGGGTGGAGCCCACCACAGCTCAAGGAGGCCTGCCTGCCTGCCTCTATAGGCTCCACCTCTGGGGGCAGGGCACAGACAAACAAAAACTCAGCAAGAACCTCCACAGACTTAAATGTCCCTGTCTGACTGACAGCTTTGAAGAGAGTAGTGGTTCTCCCAGCACGCAGCTGGAGATCTGAGAACGGACAGACTGCCTCCTAAAGTGGGTCCCTCACCCCTGAGCAGCCTAACTGGGAGGCACCCCCCCAGTAGGGACAGACTGACACCTCATTCAACCGGGTACTCCTCTGAGACAAAACTTTCAGACGAACTATCAGACAGCTGAATTTGTGGTCTCACGAAAATCCGCTGTTCTGCAGCCACCGCTGCTGACACCCAGCCAAACAGGGTCTGGAGTGGACCTCTAGTAAACTCCAACAGACCTGCAGCTGAGGGTCCTGTCTGGTAGAAGGAAAACTAACAAACAGAAAGGACATCCACACCAAAAACCCATCTGTACATCACCATCATCAAAGACCAAAAGTAGATAAAACCACAAAGATGGGGAAAAAACAGAACAAAAAAACTGGAAACTCTAAAAAACAGAGCACCTCTCCTCCTCCAAAGGAACGCAGTTCCTCACCAGCAACGGAACAAAGCTGGATGGAGGATAACTTTGATGAGTTGAGAGAAGAAGGCTTCAGACGATCAAACTACTCTGAGCTACGAGAGGAAATTCAAAACAATAGCAAAGAAGTTAAAAACTTTGAAAAAATATTAGAAGAATGGATAACTAGAATAACCAATGGAGAGAAGGGCTTAAAGGAGCTGATGGAGCTGAAAGCCAAGTTTCGAGAACTACGCGAAGATTGCAGAAGCCTCAGTAGCAGATGCGATCAACTGGAAGAAAGGGTATCGCTGATGGAAGATGAAATGAAGAGAGAAGGGAAGTTTAGAGAAAAAAGAATAAAAAGAAATGAACAAAGCCTCCGAGAAATTTGGGACTATGTGAAAAGACCAAACCTACGTCTGATTGGTGTACCTGAAAATGATGGGGAGAATGGAACCAAGTTGGAAAACACTCTGCAAGATATTATCCAGGAGAACTTCCCCAATCTAGCAAGGCAGGCCAGCATTCAGATTCAGGAAATACAGAGAACGCCACAAAGATACTCCTCGAGAAGGGCAACTCCAAGACACATAATTGTCAGATTCACCAAAGTTGAAATGAAGGAAAAAATGTTAAGGGCAGCCAGAGAGAAAGGTCGGGTTACCCACAAAGGGAAGCCCATCAGACTAACAGCTGATCTCTCAGCAGAAACTCTACAAGCCAGAAGAGAGTAGGGGCCGATATTCAACATTCTTAAAGAAAAGAATTTTCAACCCAGAATTTCCTATCCCGCCAAACTAAGCTTCATAAGTGAAGGAGAAATAAAATACTTTACAGACAAGCAAACGCTGAGTGATTTTGTCACCACCAGGCCTGCCCTAAAAGAGGTCCTGAAGGAAGCACTAAACATGGAAAGGAACAACCGGTACCAGCCACTGCAAAAACATGCCAAATTGTAAAGACCATCAAGGCTAGGAAGAAACAATAGCAACTAACGAGCAAAATAACCAACTAACATCATAATGACAGGATCAGATTCACACATAACAATATTAACGTTAAATGTAAATGGGCTAAATGCTCCAATCAAAAGACACAGACTGGCAAACTGGATAAGGAGTCAGGACCCATCAGTGTGCTGTATTCAGGAAACCCATCTCACGTGCAGAGACACACATAGACTCAAAATAAAGGGATGGAGGAAGATCTATCAAGCAACTGGAAAACAAAAAACGGCAGGGGTTGCAATCCTAGTCTCTGACAAAATAGACTTTAAACCAACAAAGATCAAAAGAGACAAAGAAGGCCATTACATAATGGTAAAGGGATCAATTCAACAAGAAGAGCTAACTATCCTAAATATATATGCACCCAACACAGGAGCACCCAGATTCATAAAGCAAGTCCTCAGGGACCTACAAAGGGACTTAAACTCCCACACAATAATAATGGGAGATTTTAACACCCCACTGTCAACATTAGACAGATCAATGAGACAGAAAGTTAACAAGGATATCCAGGAATTGAACTCAGCTCTACATAAAGTGGACCTAATAGACATCTACAGAACTCTCCACCCCAAGTCAACAGAATATACATTTTTTTCAGCACCACACCACACCTATTCCAAAACTGACCACATAGTTGGAAGTAAAGCTCTCCTCAGCAAATGTAAAAGAACAGAAATTATAACAAACTGTCTCTCAGACCACAGTGCAATCAAACTAGAACTCAGGATTAAGAAATTCACTCAAAACCGCTCAACTACATGGAAACTGAACAACCTGCTCCTGAATGACTATTGGGTACATAATGAAATGAAGGCAGAAATAAAGATGTTCTTTGAAACCAACGAGAACAAAGATACAACATACCAGAATCTGTGGGACACATTCAAAGCAGTGTGTAGAGGGAAATTTATAGCACTAAATGCCCACAAGAGAAAGCAGGAAAGATCCAAAATTGACACCCTAACATCACAATTAAAAGAACTAGAAAAGCAAGAGCAAACACATTCAAAAGCTAGCAGAAGGCTAGAAATAACTAAAATCAGAGCAGAACTGAAGGAAATAGAGACACAAAAAACCCTTCAAAAAATTAATGAATCCAGGAGCTGGTTTTTTGAAAAGATCAACAAAATTGATGGACCGCTAGCAAGACTAATAAAGAAGAAAAGAGAGAAGAATCAAATAGATGCAATAAAAAACGAAAAAGGGGATATCACCACCGATCCCACAGAAATACAATCTACCATCAGAGAATACTACAAACACCTCTATGCAAATAAACTAGAAAATCTAGAAGAAATGGATAAATTCCTCGACAAATACACCCTCCCAAGACTAAACCAGGAAGAAGTTGAATCTCTGAATAGACCAATAACAGGTTCTGAAATTGTGGCAATAATCAATAGCTTACCAACCAAAAAGAGTCCAGGACCTGACGGATTCACAGCTGAATTCTACCAGAGGTACAAGGAGGAACTGGTACCATTCCTTCTGAAACTATTCCAATCGATAGAAAAAGAGGGAATCCTCCCTAACACATTTTATGAAGCCAGCATCATCCTGATACCAAAACCTGGCAGAGACATAACCAAAAAAGAGAATTTCAGACCAATATCCTTGATGAACATTGATGCAAAAATCCTCAATAAAATACTGGCAAACCGAATCCAGCAGCACATCAAAAAGCTTATCCACCATGATCAAGTGGGCTTCATCCCTGGGATGCAAGGCTGGTTCAACATACGCAAATCAATAAATGTAATCCAGCATATAAACAGAACCAAAGACAAAAACCACATGATTATCTCAATAGATGCAGAAAAGGCCTTTGACAAAATTCAACAACCCTTCATGCTAAAAACTCTCAATAAATTAGGTATTGATGGGACGTATCTCAAGATAATAAGAGCTATCTATGACAAACCCACAGCCAATATCATACTGAATGGGCAAAAACTGGAAGCATTCCCTCTGAAAACTGGCACAAGACAGGGATGCCCTCTCTCACCGCTCCTATTCAACATAGTGCTGGAAGTTCTGGCCAGAGCAATCAGGCAGGAGAAGGAAATAAAGGGTATTCAACTAGGAAAAGAGGAAGTCAAATTGTCCCTGTTTGCAGATGACATGATTGTATATCTAGAAAACCCCATTGTCTCAGCCCAAAATCTCCTTAAGCTGATTAGCAACTTCAGCAAAGTCTCAGGATACAAAATTAATGTACAAAAATCACAAGCATTCTTGTACACCAATAACAGACAAACAGAGAGCCAAATCATGAGTGAACTCCCATTCACAATTGCTTCAAAGAGAATAAAATACCTAGGAATCCAACTTACAAGGGATGTGAAGGACCTCTTCAAGGAGAACTACAAACCACTGCTCAATGAAATCAAAGAGGATACAAACAAATGGAAGAACATTCCATGCTCATGGGTTGGAAGAATCAATATCGTGAAAATGGCCATACTGCCCAAGGTCATTTATAGATTCAATGCCATCCCCATCAAGCTACCAATGACTTTCTTCACAGAATTGGAAAAAACTACTTTAAAGTTCATATGGAACCAAAAAAGAGCCCGCATCGCCAAGTCAATCCTAAGCCAAAAGAACAAAGCTGGAGGCATCATGCTACCTGACTTTAAACTATACTACAAGGCTACAGTAACCAAAACAGCATGGTACTGGTACCACAACAGAGACATAGATCAATGGAACAGAACAGAGCCCTCAGAAATGACGCCGCATAGCTACAACTATCTGATCTTTGACAAACCTGACAAAAACAAGAAATGGGGAAAGGATTCCCTATTTAATAAATGGTGCTGGGAAAACTGGCTAGCCATATGTAGAAAGCTGAAACTGGATCCCTTCCTTACACCTTATACAAAAATTAATTCAAGATGGATTAAAGACTTATATGTTAGACCTAAAACCATTAAAATCCTACAAGAAAACCTAGGCAATACCATTGAGGACATAGGCGTGGGCAAGGACTTCATGTCTAAAACACCAAAAGCAATGGCAACAAAAGCAAAAATCGACAAATGGGATCTCATTAAACTAAAGAGCTTCTGCACAGCAAAAGAAACTATCATCAGAGTGAACAGGCAACCTACAGAATGGGAGAAAATTTTTGCAACCTACTCATCTGACAAAGGGCTAATATCCAGAATCTACAATGAACTCAAACAAATTTACAAGAAAAAAACAAACAACCCCATCAAAAAGTGGGCAGAGGACACGAACAGACACTTCTCAAAAGAAGACATTTATGCAGCCAAAAAACACATGAAGAAATGCTCATCATCACTGGCCATCAGAGAAATGCAAATCAAAACCACAGTGAGATACCATCTCACACCAGTTAGAATGGCCATCATTAAAAAATCAGGAAACAATACGTGCTGGAGAGGATGTGGAGAAATAGGAACACTTTTACACTGTTGGTGGGACTGTAAACTAGTTCAACCATTGTGGAAGTCAGTGTGGCGATTCCTCAGGGATCTAGAACTAGAAATACCATTTGACCCAGCCATCCCATTACTGGGTATATACCCAAAGGACTATAAATCATGCTGCTATAAAGACACATGCACACGTATGTTTATTGCAGCACTATCCACAATAGCAAAGAGTTGGAACCAACCCAAATGTCCAACAACGATAGACTGGATTAAGAAAATGTGGCACATATACACCATGGAATACTATGCAGCCATAAAAAATGATGAGTTCGTGTCCTTTGTAGGGACATGGATGAAACTGGAAAACATCATTCTCAGTGAACTATCGCAAGGACAAAAAACCAAACACCGCATGTTCTCACTCATAGGTGGGAATTGAACAATGAGAACTCATGGACACAGGAAGGGGAACATCACACTCCGGGGACTGTTGTGGGGTGGGGGGAGGGGGGAGGGACAGCATTAGGAGATACACCTAATGCTAAATGACGAGTTAATGGGTGCAGGAAATCAACATGGCACATGGATACATATGTAACAAACCTGCACATTGTGCACATGTACCCTAAAACCTAAAGATAAAAAAAAAAAAAAAAAAAAAAAAAAAAAAAAAAAAAAGTGGAAAGGAGAATGGAAAAGCGTGGACATTTGACCCACATGATCTGAATTCAGATCAAAATATCTGCTCAGATGTCCTTATAGTCATCTGTTCCTGGATCTTGCTTAGATTTAGTTTCACTGGCTAGTGAAAGGGGAAGAAATAACAATGTCTACCTGAAGGATTGTTGTGGAAAGTAAACCAAATGATTTATGTAAAGCATCTGATACACAGCAGGCATTCAATCAATGCCAGTTCCCATCTTGCTTCCCCTACACTCAGTGGCTAATCAATAAGTTTTTTTTTTTATCAAATGTCTATAAAGTACAGAAGAAAAAAGAAAAGAAAAAGGCATGCATGAGAAGTGATATTATAGGGGTTCAAAGAAGAACTGGAGGGTTCTCTTCCACTGGTATCTTTCACCTTGAGCCTTCATTATCTATATCAACTTAAAAGTTCTTTTTTTGACTATACACCTTGCATTATTTTGGATAAGTGTTCTGCCTCCTGTAACCAATGTCTAAAGATAACGGTGATTAAAATATAACATTTATGTCTCTCTCATTTAGTAGTTTAGCATAGGCAATCCAAAGTTTATATGATGACTACACGGGTTGGAGGTCCAGCTTCCTTGCAGCTTGTTGCTCTGAAACATGCTCCTGAAACATGGCTTCCATCCCTGAATTTTAAATAGCTACTCCTACTCCTACCATTGTATCTACATCCCAGCCAGCAAGAAAAAGGAAAGGACACACTTCTTTCCTTTTAAGAACATGACCTGAAGGTTGCTTACATCGAGGCTGGTCACAGTCAATTGGCCTGAGCTATCACATGGCCACACCTAGCTGCAAGGGACGCAGACAAACAGTCTTGAGGTTGTTAGGCATATTTCTTTATATATATATATATTATATATATTTTATTATACTTTAAGTTTTAGGGTACATGTGCACAACATGCAGGTTTGTTACATATGTATACATGTGCCATGTTGGTGTGTTGCACCCATTAACTCGTCATTTACATTAGGTGTATCTCCTAATGCTATCCCTCCCCCCTCCCCCCACCCCACAACAGGCCCCGGTGTGTAATGTTCCCCTTCCTGTGTCCAAGTGTTCTCATTGTTCAATTCCCACCTATGAGTGAGAACATGTGGTGTTTGGTTTTTTGTCCTTGCGATAGTTTGCTGAGAATGATGGTTTCCAGCTTCATCCATGTCCCTACAAAGGACATGAACTCATCATTTTTTATGGCTGCATAGTATTCCATGGTGTATATGTGCCACATTTTCTTAATCCAGTCTATCATTGTTGGACATTTGGGTTGGTTCTAAGTCTTTGCTATTGTGAGTAGTGCTGCAGTAAACATACGTGTGCATGTGTCTTTATAGCAGCATGATTTATATTCCTTTGGGTATATACCCAGCATGTTTCTAGTTAAAACTTGGAATGTCATCAAAGAAAGAGAGAAAAGTAGTGTGTGTTGGGGAGATGGAGATTAGCTGTGCCCAAGGCACCTTATCATTACCAGTTTTGAGTATGACCTCTTGAGAATATATGTACATTTATAAATTTTAAGTTCACACAAATAGGACTGTAGTAATACATTGGGTACATTTTTCAACATGCACAAAAAGAAATTTTAAGAAGGTGAGTAAAGATTTAACTTCTAAAATTCTTCCTGCACCTCAACAGAACATCTTATTTGCTTTGGAAACTACTACTCTATATAATGCTGAACAATCACTTAAGTTTGTTTTCTTTCTGCTTGGTTTTCAGACAGGGTCTCACTCTGTCTCCCAGGCTGGAGTGCAGTGGCACAATCATGACGTACTGCCTCCTCCACCTCCTGGGCTCAAGCCATCCTCCCACCTCAGCCTCCCAAGTAGCTGGGACTACAGGCATGTGTACCACACCCAACTAATTTTTGTAGAGATGGGGTTTCACCATGTTGTCCAGACTGGTCTAAAACTCCTGGGCTCAAGTGATCCACCCACCCTGTACTCCCAAAGTGCTGGCAATACAGGCATGAACCACCACATCTGACTACTTAGGTATTTTTTAAGCTGAATAATCTTGTTGTTTTTGATAATTATATATGAAGCTATAAACACAGAAATACTGAGAAAATGTCAAATCACGCTGTTTTAGTTTATTGCTTTAAGGAATGTGTTTTGAGCATCAACCACGTTCAGGTGACTGTGTTATATATGTGGAAATACGGAGATGAATATGTGCAGTCTCTGCCCCTTAGCATGTTCTTGGTGTAGTAAAGAGAGGAGTGAGTAATTATGATCCAGTTCAGTGAGGGCTATATTGAGGTATAAGTCGGTATAAGAATGAGGGGACAGAGAGAGCTTCAAAAAAGGAACAATGTTGGCCAGGAGCGGTGGCTCACACTTGTAATCCCAACACTTTGGGAAGCTGAGGCAGGCAGAGAGGTCGGGAGTTCGAGACCAGCCTGGCCAACATGGTGAAACCTAATCTCTACGAAAAATACAAAAATTAGCTGGGCATGGTGGCGTGTGCCTATAATCCCAGCTACTCAGGAGGCTGAGGCAGGGGAATTGCTTGAACCCGGGAGGGGGAGGTTGCAGTTAGCTCAGATTGTGCTACTGCACTTCAGCCTGGGCAACAGAGCAAGACTCTATCTCGGGGGGTAAAAAAAAAAAAAAAAAAGGAACAATGTTGAGCTAAGCCAGTCCTGAGGAAATGTGACCACAAGACGAGGGGCAGAAATGTGCTTCTGGGAGGTTGAACATATTTACAACAGCCTAGAGCTGTGAATAGCTCATGGATATCCCCAGCAAATCCATGGGATGTTAGGGGCTCAGCCCCAAGCGCAGCCTGGGTTCTGCACCTTCCAGTGTGCCTTTTTGCAATCTACTTTCTTAGTCCCGCCTCCACACCCCAGCCCCATCCCAGGCATGGAGTGGCCTCATGGTGAGCACATGGATGCCCCACCAAGACCGATGTCTTCAAAGAATGCCCAGTGCTCCAAATTATCCTTTTTGCCCTCTTTAGAAGCCAATTACTTCAGGGCCATTGGTCTCAGCTAGAGGCCATAAAGGAAAACATCTGCTCCCCTAAGGTATGAGCAACACAGAGCAACCACATCATTCCCTCCCCAGCATTTGATTAGGGTTCTTGAAAGGTAATGCTGTAAATCACAGGAAGGGATTTTTTGAATCTGGCATTTGAGCCTTAGTGCAGTCATTTGAAGGCATTTCGGGGGTAGACAGAGATTTCCTCGTGTCCACTGAATCTCACTTTTATTTAGTCTTTGCCAGCCCTAGAAACAGATTTCCCTGTGTGCACCCCATGGTAGAATGTCTTTCTGTATCCTTACCCACTCCTGATCCTGGCCTTTTTTCTTTTTCAGAAGCTTGTTATCTACTACACCTGAGTACAAACCCATTGTAGAAATCCAAGATGGTGCTAGGAATATATGCAGAGACTCCTAAAAATGTTAGGGGATGTCCCAGATGGAACCAAAGCTGAGAATGCATCATCTGTTATATAATATTTCCCTGCTCAAATTTAAAATGATGTGAGGGATTTATGTTGTCATTGGCCTTGGAGGTCTCCAGGACTTAGAGAGTACATTTCTTCTTCAGCTAGACAAGTTTGAGCAGAGAAGAAAGGAAGGTACAGATAGATCATTTTATACTTTCTGGATGCTTTACAACAAAAAAATTAACCAGAAAAGCTTCCACCATACCTAGGTTGTGGGAGCCGGTAGAGCAAACCACAGATATCCTCTAGTTCTTCCAGGCAGAAGATAGCATACACTTCTCTACCCTCTTCAAGGTGAAATGTGGCCATATGACATGCTCAGTGAATGAAAGATGTGTGAAAATGACATGGTACCTCTGGGAGGACGTTTTAAGAGCCAGTGCGCAGTTTATCTCTTTTGCCTCCATATTCTGTAATGATTGTGGATGTACACCTTGGGGCCGGACATCTGTCAGCTGGGGACCTGGAGTGACTCTGATGAATATAGTTCCCCTGCAAACCTTCATAGAACGGGTAATCTGGACCAGAAATAAACTTTTGTTGTGTGAAGCTGCTGAGATTTGGGGGTTGCTACTGCAGCAAAACCTAGCCCACCTGACATACCTAGGTTGGTGCATGTAGCATTCTGCAGCTAGTGTCATTGCATAGACACTCAGTACCTTTGTAGATTTGTTTACAATCTTTTGGTTTTAAGTAGTGAAAGCCAATTTGAACTAAGTTAAACATTAAAAGGGGGTTACATCATGGGATACAGAGCATCTTCTAGAATCTGATAGCAGGAATGTAGTGAGGCCTCAGGAGGCAGCAGTGCCAAGTGTTGTAGAAACTGAAGATTCTCCCCTGATAGCTATTTTCTCCTTCCTTTTGTAATGGCGCTCCAGGATTTTAGCTGGGCACATAGCTACCCAGAATAAAAACTACATTTCCTGCTCACCATGGCAGCTCTGTGTGGCTATGAAACTAATTTCTAATTAATGGGTTGTGACCAGAAATGAGGCCCAGCTTTGGGACTCAATCTTTGAAGGAGAAAGACGTGTCCTATATTGTCACTTCCCCTCTTTCCACTGGTTGGAATGCTGAGTCAACGGGAGGAGTGGGAGCAGCCACTATGAACCATGAGTTGAAAGCTACATGTTGAGGATAGATGAGCAAATACACAAAAGGAACTGAAGTCCCCCACATCATTTAGAGCCCATACCAAGCCTGGAATACCTATCCAGGTTTGTTTTGTCTCTATGAGAAATAAATAAACTTGTATCTCATATTTGTAAACTTTTTACAATAGAGCAGCTAAACTTGTATACTAGCCAACACATCACGATCTAGAAAGATGCCTGGACATTGTCTCCGTCTTTCCTGTGCTTCTTTCTCTTTCCTTCTGCACATCTTCATCCTTTTCATTTTCTGTGGATCAGCTTTCTCTGATTTCGAGTTATTTCACAGAAAACGTGGCTGCCTCAAAGAAGCACTATGTTCATGTATATAACACACATTTATTAAGCCCCTGTTGTATGCTGGGAAGTGTGCTTGTAATATCTCTTCTACGTACTGTTCTGTCTGTTGCTAGCGTTAAACACTAGCAACAGAACAGTAGGTAGAACATATCCTTTTTTCCATGGGGCATATGGAGGAGTGAAAATGAGGAGTAGAGGTAGACAGTAACATGAAACAGAATGATCATCATGAAATTTGAAGAAATAAAAAAGTTTATTTAAAAAAGGATTTTATTGGGGATGAAGTAAAGAGGGATGGTAAGGATGGAAATGTAGATGGGATCTAGATCAAAGAAGACCTTGTAAACTGTGTTATGGAGATGGGAATCATATAGATAGTCATTTCCAGACTGGATAAACCTTATAGGGGTATAGGAAGAAACTATCAGAACTATCATCTATATTTTTATCTTTTTTTAGAAAAATTGTGTGTCTTATGCATTCTTTATAATATATATAACTGATTTGTATAGCAGCACATGTTTATAACTTACATATAATTAATTTGGGAATAGAAAGCCGACAAATGGTTTTACCTAGGGGGATAGCATGATCCAGTTTACCAATTACAAAGGGTGCTTGGGGCTGCGGTGTGGAGAATGGATGGAAGCAAGGCAGGACTACAGGCAGGGAGACTGAGCAGAAGGCTGTGGCGGCAGAACAGCTGGGATATTGTGAAGGACTGAACTGGGTGGTGACTGGGCAGATTGGAGAGAGATTTTGGAAAGAGAATTACTAGGACTTCTGAACTTATTGAATGTGGGACTTGTAAAAAGAGAGAAGGAAAAGATGATACTAAGGATTCTGCTTTTGCCATCAGGATGAATGGTGGGCCTGTTACTGCAATTTTAGACAAACTAGGGTATGTAAATTGGCCCTAAATTGGGGGACATGGAAATTGCTGGTAAAAATGATTAAAAACAGTTTCAATGTGAGATTGGGGTGCAAAGTGATGAAGACTGAATAAAGGCAACGAACTTGATTGAGACACCTATCTGGAGGAACTTATTAAGAAGTAGGGTTGTGAATGTGATAAAAGAAAGGTCAGGGGTGATTTTTCCGTTATTTTTGCAGCTGGGAAAGACTTTCACCCTGTGAGGAATCTATTTTCTCCCCTTTATTCTCCTTGCAAACAGTCCTTTTCAAACACACACCCATCTTCCTTATCCTTGGCCAACTTCCTTATTCCTGGGCCAACTTCTGTATTACTTTAAGAAAATCATTTTCTTTTATCTGGTCAAAAACGAATCCTAATAATTGATGACACATATAAAAGTAATGACGGTGGTGGCCTTGCATTAAGGGAAAGGAAATTTGCAGCTAATATTAGACAAGACAGACAAGCTCTAAAACCTTTTGAAGTTCCCTTTAGACACACCCAACATTTCTGCCTCCTTCATCTTTTTCTTCAAGTTGGCCCTGAGTATTATTAAACACGATTTGTTCTTTTTAAAATTGTCTTAATATTATAGCTGTATTTCTTGTGCTATTTTTCTTTTTCAGTATTTTCGCCGTGTGAAGGCTTTTCGGGGCTTACTTAGGGAGTAAACTCCATTCACAATTTCCTCCCTAAGGAAAAAAAGCATTTCAAGGTTTTGCTTTAGAAACCAGCTTGAGGGGGTGGGGGTAGGGAGCTAAATTTCTTGGTTTGTCAGGCGTTCGGGGGCACAGACGGGTACAGGAGTGACCCACTAAAGGCATAGCTGTTGGTGCAGCCCAAAGAAGCTAACGTACCTTCCGTGGTTTCTTCTGGGCAGGGAGTGACTTTGGCGTTGGGAGAGGTCAGTGAGGAGGAGGCCACACTGCTGTTTAACCAGGAACAGCTGCTAAATGCGCCTGGGCTCAGGCCCTTCTTTGTACAGGAAGATAGACAAGGAGAGGGCAGGCCTACCTGGGAAGTTCAAGTTAAATCCTGGCAGGCCTCTGGAGGCCCAAGCAGCCCTGGCACAGCGCTTGCCTCCCCGGAGAGGTTCAAGCCTCCTGTGACCTCCTGCTGCCGTTAGTCTTGAAACCAAACCGAGACTGGGCAGCCAGGCCCCTGCAGCTTTTTCTGTCCCGGCCCCTAAAACCTCCGTCTGCACCCCTGGCTGACTGCTGTGGCTGCAGAGGAGCAAGAGCGAAACCGCGCGAGTGGCAGGAGCAGGCCAGGCCGGAGGCCCCTCCCCGGCCCCCTCTCCGGCGGCCTGCCCTCCCCCTCCCGAGGGTTTGTATAGCAGACACCTGCAGCACGGGCGGCCGCCTGGGTTCCCGACACAAGGCGCTGGTACCTGAGCCCTTGACTGGTAATGCACCATAAACGGCTCCTTTCAGGCCCTTTCAGAGCGGGAGCGCGGAGGTCACCGTGTCTACAAACCCCTCTGTGTCCGCCACGTCTCCTGGGCCCTGGGCGCTCGGGCCTCCAGCCGCAGAGCACGCCTGCCCGTGGGAATCCCAACACTTGTGCTCCGAGAGGCCGGCGGGGCGGGGGCGGGGGAGTGGGACCACCCGGCCCTCCCCCAGCCCGGCCTCCCCCGCCCTCCCCGCCGCTCGTTCACAGAGCTCAGCGAGTGGAACGAATTGGGTGCGCCGTCCTCAGACGCTGGCGGAAATCAAATGATAAGGCGAGGTGGGACACCCGCTCTCCGCCCCGCGGCCGACGCCCACCCCACGGCAAAGGTATCACGCGGTGTCCCGCCTCGCGGCGACGCGAGCGGCGGGATGACTCGGCCTGGGCCCTGGCGCAGCCGAAGGCCCGGCTCGCTGGGGTGCGAAACCAGCTCGGCGCGCACAGCCCTCCGAGTGCCAGGTTGGATTGGGTGCGGTTGTACCTGTGGAGCGGGTGGCCCGGTGACTGCGACCCGGGCCAGTGCTGTCAGCAGATGTGCACGTCCTGGGCGGGGGCTGGCGGCCGAGTGTCACTAGTATGGGCGGCGGCGAGGCAGCCATTCGCCGCCTTCCAAGCCCGGCGGTGCGCGCAGGGCTTGGAGCACTTGGTGCTCAGACGCGAATGCGCATAAAGAGAAAAGTGTTTCCAATGTTTCCCCAAAATGGGGAACAGGGAAAAAGGACAAGTATCATGCAAGACTGCCACTGCCACCTGTCTTTTGCCGACCATGCTGCCTTCTTTCCCGCTGGCCTAGCTCTGAGCACTGAAAGGCGGGGAGAGGGCGCTGGCCCTAGAGCCAGCCGCACTCGGGGACCGCAGGCGGCGCTGGCTTGGGCCACCCAAGCCCGGCAGATGAGCCTTCGGCCTGCGGGGGACCGGGCCGGAGGCCAGGGGAACGGCAGTGTCGCCGGAGGGAGCGCGCAGCCCAAGGCCGTTGCTCCGGCCCCGCGCGCCCCCTCCCGGGTCTGCAGGGAACCCGGGTTACCTGGGGAGCCGGGCTTTGTCGGCCACGCTGGCTCTCCGCGGCCCCAGAACTAATTAAACGCCTCTTTTGGCCAAGGGAAGCCTTGCGCTGGACGGGGGTGGGGGCGTGTGGGGGCGGCATGTGGGCACGGGAATAATCAGCCCCATTCTTGCGCTTCTACAGAACCCGCGGCGCAGCGAGAAGTGAACAGCGGCCGCCTGAATGGCGGTTTCAAAAGGCGACACCTGCAAGCGCGGCCGGTTGTGAATTGAATTGAGTCAAATGCGGCGCCCGCTCGTACCTGAGCCGCGAGCTATTAGTGTCAGGCGCGCCCGGTCGTCCGGGCGGGGAAGCGCGCGGCCCGGCCGCCCGCGCTGAATGCGGCAAGCTGCGGCGCGCCCGCTCCATGGGAATGTCGCCACTTGTGCTGCTAGCGGTCGGGAGGGGGTGCGCTGCCCTTTCAGAGACAGACACAATTAGGCAAAATGCTCAATGAACATTATAAATGACGTGCGATCGCTCTGCAGATTGCCTGGCAAATCAAATTATATGGTCGCTCGCGGGCAATTTCCATGTGTTTTTAAAACTTAAACAGGTATTCGCCCATTTAAAAAAAAAAAAAGGGTGGGGGAGGCGACTCAGGGATTCCGGGAAAAAAACAAGTGAAAGAGTCGGTGTTGAATATTCACACGTCCCCTTTGTTGGCGACTGACTTCACAATGGGCTTGGAGAGGGGGTGCGTTTGGACGAGACACATTTTTTACTGTCTTCCATGCTGCAGAGGAAGGCACCAGAAGTTTGCATTTATTACAACTCACAATTACAGTGGGACTCCTTTTTCTTTTAAGACTAAAATTCTTCTCATAATGAATGACTTGAAAGCTACTGTCATTCTAATAAGATGGAAGAAACATTCTAATCAGATGGAAGCGCGCCCGGGTGCACTTGGGGAGGAGGCGGAAAGAGCCCTGCGCTTCTCCCTGGCACCAAGCATTAATCCAGGAGGGAGCTGGGGAAGCTGGGGCTCTGCGCTCTGTACAGCCCAGACTCTGGGCCTCAGGCGCGGCCCCGAGGCTCCGCGGTTGTCCTTCGGTCTCCCTGCGGTACCCCAAGCATCGGGAGGAGCATCGGCACAGGACCAGCGAGAGAAGCAGCGCTGGGTGCAGTGAGTCCAGGGCGGCTCCGGCAGTGATGCCGGTACCGGCAAGAGCACCCCGGCCGCCCTTGGTCTGCCCCAGCTTGGGCCTGCGCTCTGTGGCTGCGACCCTCGGAGAAGGGGGGCAGCTGGAGGCGCCCGGATTGCGCGGACCCCCGCAGAGGCCAGGAGCCCCGCCTCCGGCGAGGGGCTGTCATCGAGCAAGAGCAGTGTCGATTCTGGCTTCAAAAAAAGGGAGCAAGGAAGCAGCAGCCATCCGTGGCCTCACGCCCCTGCCGACCTCCATCTCATTTTCGATTTTCTACTCTTTTTGTTTCTAGATAATTGGGACGGAGGGAGGGGCGAAGAACTGCGGATCGTGGTGACAGTTGGTAAATATATGCATCTTAGTGAGGAAAGACAAGCAGAAAAGAATATTGGAAATCCAGCTTTGGGGTTCGTCTTTGTCGGTGACTCACTGTGTTATCTTGGGCAAGTAGCTTAACCTCTTGGGCTCATCCATGAGATGGGAACGAATGTCTGATATGTCTTCCTCGCGGGGCTGTTTTCATTAGGACTTTAATTGGGAATGGCAATCTTTTGGGTAGGTTGTCTTTGTGTGCCTTAAAGTCAAAAACTATACATAAGCCCCAAGGATTAAAAACCTCCGTGGGAGGACAAACCTTAGAAACTCAGAGACCTGAGCACTGGTGTTCCACCCCTCCCAATCCTTACACAGGAATCGCTCCTTATTGGTACTGGAGGAAAGGAATGCTCTCCCTAACTGCTTCCCCGTGCAAAGAGGTACTGGGTCCCTGAGGAGTGAGGAGAGTAAAACTCAACCAACATGTGGACCATCTGGTTGTGTGTGTGTGCGCGCGTGCATAGATGTGTGTAAGGGGGCAGGTCTCCAATACGTTGGACATTTTCTCCTTGTCTCACACTTTTCCTGCTGGTACCAATGACCACTTCGTGAAAAGCAATGAATGGAGCGCAATTCATGAGTTAGGAAGGTGAATTTCATTGAGAAATAACATTTTTTTATTGCAGTTCTGGGCATGAGAGTCCCGGAATGGCGAAGGTTCTGGGAGCCTCGTGGAGCCAGGTGCGCTGGCCTTGGTGCTGAAGGTAAAGGCCGAGCCTGCGGAGGCAACCGCCTCAAACCATGGGCCATCTGCTCAAAGCTAAAAGCAAGGGGATCACACCTTTTTAATACCTCCCGTCCAGGGTGTGTGCTTGTTTCCGTTGGGGGGCTTGGCGGGGGAGGGTGTGTGTGTGCACACGCCCGCGCGTGTGTGTAATAAAAATAACATATGAAGGCACAGTGACAGTGTCTAATAAAGTTTAGTTAATTGAATGGACATTTAGATACCTTTCTCTCAATCTGCTCCATAACTTACTTATTCAATTCAATGTGGGAAAATTTTTTACTAAATAATAGTCATACAATGTCTTAAGGATACCTGACTGTTTCTCACTTTGTTTTCATTGTCTGATCTAAACATTATGGTGGAGAAGTTTCAGCCAAGAGCAAAATTTATCAAAGACAAGAGTGGTCCATTCAACACTTCTCCCTGATGACATTTAAGTTCTTCACTGCCTCTGGGCCCAAAATGGGGTGATTCCATCCCAGGAAAGAAGTGACTGGGACAGAATCATCTTGGAAAGGTACATGCGGTTTTAATTAATGAACCTATTCTGAGATCTCTAAGGAAGCTCAGTTAGTACCGGGTCAAATCCAGTGATTAAAGCTTCATGTGTGCCATTTATGGGAAGAATTTTCCTTGGGCTAAAATAATGGTCAAAAGACCAAGGACCTGTTCTGTTCATTTTTCTGTCACAATATCATCTTTTTTTTTTTTTTTTTTTGAGACAGGGTATCACACTGTCACTCAGGCTGGAGTGCAGTGGCATAATCACAGCTCACTACAGGCTCAAATTTCCAGGCTCCAGTGATCCTCCCATCTCAGCCTCCCGAGTAGCTGGGGCCACAGGCACTAGTCACCAAGCCCAGCTAATTTTTGGTAGAGACAGGGTTTGACCATGTTTCCCAGGCTGGTTTTGAACTCCTGAGCTCAGGCAATCCACCTGCCTCAGCCTCTCAAAGTGCTGGGATTACAGGCATGAGCCACCATGCCTGTAATATCATATTTAACAGTTAAAAATCTATTTACGCCCTGCTCATTCAAAATACATATTAAATAGTATGTGCGAATATGTATACTTTAACAAGATCAGAAAATAAGTAAATAAGAATATTTGGAGTGAAAGTAGAAAAAATAAGATGTAACTGGAATTAATTTCTGTACACTTGCTAGAGATGCTCTAAAGTTTTGGCTCCAAACCTCCTCGTTGTTCCCAATGCAAAGAAAAAACACAATAAATGTCATGATTCACAGGGTCTAAGATAAAAGTAAACTGGTTTCTCACTTAAGAACAACTATTTGCAGTACTGACATCAGACAGAAACCTCTCTCATGTGCCCCCATAAAATGATGTACCTATAAAATGAAAAGTGACCTCAACCGTGTCCCTAAAGCAAATAGATCTTAGTTGTGTGGGCTAGCTCCTATTTGTGTCACTCAGTGAAGCCCCACAATATTCCCTTTGTTTGACTAAAAATAAAACTGGCAAGAAAAAGACCTGGCAAACAGCATGCTCACTCACATCCTTACTGGGATGTTGCAATCTTAGCGTTGGGGGCAAACTATCCTGAGAATCCTCATGCTACAGTTGTTGCAACTTCTGAAAGATTTGCAAAAAATACTCTTGGGGCTCAGCCTGATATTTAAGGAAGACCAATGACAGTGACAGACTTTGGAAAAGAGGAGGTGTTACTGTTAGTGCTGGAACCATCAAAGTCATCTTTGGACCAGTGCTCCAACTTCAGTACCTATAAAAGTCATCAGCTTTAACTTCACATTTTTAGGCCCTAGAGATTATGATTTGGTGGGTCTAGTAGCATCAGGAAAAAACATTATATATATATAGTATATTATATATATACATTATATATGTGTGTGTATGCATCTATATGTATATGCATACATACACATGTATATATGTGTGTATATGCATACACATACATGTATATATGTGTGTATATATAATTTTGGAAAAAGCATAATTTTTTAATAAGCATCCTAGATATGCAATGAGATCACTAAATTGTTTCCTTCTTCTCTTGTATAGAGCTAAACTACAGTTTCCAGCCTTTCCTGCAGCTGTATTGGACTGTGTAATTGAGTCCTGGCCATTGGAATGTAGGCAAAAGTGAGGTACATCACTTCTAGCATTAGTCCCTAAAACCATTCTTGAAATCCTCTAAGTTGGCTTTTTCTCCTCTTGTCATCTGCCACCTTGGTACAGAGGATCCCAGAGAGGACTCTGAGTGCCCTGAGTGATGGCAGAGACATTAGATGGAAGGAAAACTGTGCCCCTGAATGAGTGTGTAGGGAAGGTAACCCTTTACAATCTGCAATAGTCACTGGGCTATGTAATGAGCAATAACTACATGTTTATGCTGTCAACTACTGAAATTTGGGGACCATTTGTTACAACCTCTAGCTCTTCTTAACTTAATATGCCAGGTGATTCTAACATAGTCCAATAACCACTTTTGGAGAAACACTACTCCAAACAAAACTGTGGAGAAGCAAATGATTCTGCCTTCTGGTGACAATTCCTTAGCATCTAAGAAGGACTCAAATGGTAACGGTTTCAGGAGTGGTAGCAATCCAAGTGGATGCAAGATTTGGGATCGGTGCCTACATTGCATAAATGTTGCCTGTTCATAAAATTTACTCAAAAGTCACAATTTATATGGCATTATTTTATTTCCTGAATATTTACCTCCTTTTTTTCCTCTCTGCCTTGACCCTGTCACCACTGGGGAAGAAAGATGAGCTCCAAGAGAAAAGGAAGAGCCTCAGGTCTATAGAGTCTTTGTTACGTGGTAGACACTATACTGAACACTTTTCATGCACAATCTCATTTACACTCACATACATTCCTTCAAAATAGGCATGAATATTCCTATTTTATAAGGAAGACTCTAAAACCTTGTTGGAATTGCTGTGCCGGCATTAGGGACTTACTGATGAACTTAAAGCTCTGCCCCTTTAGGGAGTTTGACTGGGTGACCTAAGTACACCTAAACTATGCATCTCAGTGGGAAGATAGATGAAGGGGCATTAACTCAATTTGAGTGGTATCACTGGGCTGGAACAGCAGTTAGGGAAGGGCTGTGCTCAATGATGTAGACGGGTTTGCTCAGTTCTGCAAGGGACTATTCTAAATGGACCCATGGTAAGCCTATTCAAACTCATTAAGCTCCTTGAACTCTGACCTGGTAGAAAGGATGTGCTTTTTATTTTAGCCCCAGAAACTCCATTTCTAGGGATCAGTTCTAAGGAAATAATTTGAAATATGGAAAACGCTGTACACAAAAAGCTCTCCTATGACACTATTTATAAACAAAATGAGGATACAACCTAAATGTTGTTTAAGTGGATAAGTCATTGGGTTAATGATGCATTATTAAATGACACACATGGTTGTGAAAATAATCATGCAGAGGGCTTGTAATAACTTTGAAAATGTTAAAACGATAATGTTAAGTGAAAAATATTAAAATGTAGATTTGAATTAAAATGGCCATCTAAAATGAAAAAAAGAACATCTAAAACTAGTGATAGAAAAAAGATGGAAAGAAATATACCAAAATGTTCATAGCATTTTGTCTTTGGGAAAAAGAATTTGAGGTAATTTTCTCCTCCACTTTTCTAATTTTTTTCAAATGTTCTCTTATGCTTATGCTTATATTTTATAATGGAAAATCAAAAATAGAAAATTTAAATACAAGGAATTTGCTTTTAGAGAAATAGTTCAGAAGAAAAATTTTAAGCTGTAAAAAAAATTTGAAATACAGCACACAGACAGAAAAATGTATGAAATACACAACTCAAGGATTTATCACAAGACAAGCACCACCAAGCTCAAGAGCTAGAATACTGCCAGTGCTCCGAAACCCCTCTTATATCCCCCTCAGTCACTATCCCCTTTGTCATCTCCAAGAGTAATGACTGTCAAGCTTCTATGGTCGCTGTTTCCTTCCTTTTCTTCAGAATGTTGTCTCCTAAGTCTGAATCCTAAAACATGAGAATTTTATCTACCTTTTGAACTTTATGGAAATGGAATCATAGAACATTTCTTTGTATCTGCTTTCTTTTTTTTAACACTATAAATGTGAGGTGCCTCCATGTTGTTGCATGTGGCAAAATTCATTAATCGCTGTATAGTGTTGCATTGTGTGAATGCAACATTATTTATCTATCATTTTCCCGTAGATGTTTCCAGTTTGGACCATTAGGAATAATGCTGCTGTGAACACTCTTGTATGTTTCTTAGTGCATGCGTGTGCAGACATTTCTTTGAGGATAAACCTAGGAGTTGAAGTTCCGGGTCATAGGACATGCATATCTTTTTCTTCTTCTTTTTGTAATATTCCTTCTTATATGTATCAAAGCTCCTACTGCACAATGAGCTCTGGGTTGCAAAAGAGTATTTTTTGCATCTGTCTAAGGATGTGGATATCTTCAGTAGATTTAAGCTGAACTGCTCCCCACAGTGGTTCTAAGAGTTTACACTTCCATTGGCAAGAAGTATGTGCATTAACCCTTAATGGAGTGGAAGCATATGGCCCATAAAAGGAGACTCCAGGGAATTGGGTTTTAGCCTTTTTCTTCTCAGGGACAGACTGGAGAAAGTTTTTTATCAGATATGGGATCCCCAAGGCTCACAATAGATATTGACATTGCTATATACGCCAGCTCAAAATCTAAGCTGACCTTGAAGTGAATCTCCCAATACAACTTAAAAAAAAAAAAAAAAAACCCATCCCAGCAGCCACAGAGCTGAAAGGCACTCAGAAATAAAACTTGGGTGAAAAGAGTTAGGTACTAAGGAGTAAAGTTCTGGATGTGAATGGATCACACAAATAAAATATCTTTCGATAGTTCTGAGTCTAAGAACTTCAGGAAGCCATGGAGATGGTAATGGGGCTAAGCCAAGAATTTTCAATATTAAACACTTAGAGAAATGAAATCTTTACTGCCGATAGGACTGGGCGGGATTTCTAAAGCTTCCTGGCTTTGTTTTGACCTGGAATTCTGTGAACTCATTGTGATGGCTCTGGCAACATCATGCTAATCACAGGCTTTGGTTGGAAGTCATATGTATCTCTGATTAACAAAGTTAGGAAAATTAGCTTTAAATGGACACATGTATAGTCTCTTAAACCTTGGGGCCCATGGGGTTCGTGGTGTTGAAGAGACTGGGGAGTGCTGAAGTTTTATCATAAGGAATGTGGGTGTGCTCAGCAACCCAGAAACATACCCACACCTGTCTGTTCAATCTCTCCTTCCTGGCCATTCTTCATTTTTATAATTGTTAATTTTTTTATTTATTTTTAGAGGTGGAGTCTTGCTATGTTGCCCAGGTTGTTCTCAAACTTTTGGCTTCAAGTGACCCTCACACCTCAGCCTCCCGGGTGGCTGGGATTCCAGGTTCTTCCATGCCTGGCTCTCTTTGGCCATTCCCTGCTCTCTAGCACAGACTCTCAGTGATGGGTCCCATGGAGGATGACAAATTTTACCCCTGTCCACAGGCATATGGGCTTAGCAGGATTTGACCAGCCTGTTATGCCAAGGCAAAAGAAAAATCAAGGGGATGGCGTGTGCCTCCTCTGTAAGAAATACATCTTGGGGGACAGAATGGATGCCACCATAGATGAAAAGAAAGACCTGTATTAGTTTTCTGCAGCTTCTATAGCAAATTACCACAAATAAAACAACACAAGTGTATTACGTTACAGGTTTTTTTGTTTGTTGGTTTTTTTGAGACAGAATCTCACTCTGTCGCCGAGGCTATGGTGCAGTGGTGCGATCTCGGCTCACTGCAACTTCCGCTTTCCATGTTCAAGTGATTCTCGTGTCTCAGCCTCAAGAGCAGGTGGGATTACAGGTGTGCACCACCACGCCCAGCTAATTTTTGTATTTGGTAGAGATGGAGTTTTGCCATGTTGGCCAGGCTGGCCTCAAACTCCTGAACTCAAGTGATCCACCCGCCTCAGCCTTGCAAAGTGCTGGGATTACAGGCATAAGCCTTGCGCCTGGGGCCTTACGTTACAGTTTTGTAGGTTAAATGTCTGACATGAAGGCTGGGATGCAGTAGCTCTGGCCTGTAATTGCAGCACTTTGGGAGGCCAAGGCAGGAGGATCACTTAAAGCCAGGAGTTTGAGACCAGCCTGGGCAACAAAGTGAGACTCTGTCTCTACAAAAATAAATACATAAATAAACAAATAAAGGAAAATAAAAAATTATTAATTTTAAAAGTCTGACTTGGGTCTCAGTGGACTATAATTGAGTTTTAGCAGGGCTGCCTTTCTATCTGGAGGCTCTAGGGGAGACCCATGTAGATCTGTTTCCTTGTCTTTCAGTTTCTAGAGGCTGCTCACATTCCTTGGCTTGTGGCCTCTTCCTCCATCTTCAAAGCCCAGTAATATTGCATCCCTGGACTATCTCTCCCCCGCTCACATCTCCTTCTTCCTCCCTTTTCCTCTTTTAAGAATGCCGTGATTTCTTAGTGCCCCCAGGATCACCCAGGATAATCTATTTTAAAGGCAGCTAATTAGCAACCTGAATTCCATCTGCAACCTTAATCTCCCTGCGCCTTGTCACCTAGCATAGTCACATGTTCCAGAGATTTGGGCGTGACCATATTTGGGGGCCGTTATTCTCCCTGGCACAGACCCTGGGTAACGGGATGGTTAATTGACATGCTGTGAGCTGCAAAAGAAAGAGAAGGCTAGGGGTGGAAGTAGGGGAGGACAGGCTGAGCCTCCAGGGTATAAAAACAGCTTCCCCCACAACCCCACTTCTTCCTGGTGAGGCACAACAAAAGAAGGTGAGCGAGCCCTGTAAATGATGCCACTGCACATTGCAATTCCAGAAGCCACACCCTCGGGTTTCATGAAAAAGCTCCATGAACTTCCAGACATTTTCAGGCAACAGTTTGACTTGTTGCTGAGACACTGATATGCAGAGCAATTCTTCACAGTAGTGTATTTGAACCTTCTCTCCTTGCATCTCAGGAGAGACCTAGTCTGAATGTGGCCTCCAGGAGTGGAGGGTCTAAAAACTCCAGAAGGAAGAACGAAAATGCTAGAAATCAGCCGTGTCCTAGCAGCTAAACTTGTGCCTTCTCTATAGAGGTATCGGTCCTGAGCACATTACAGGCATTGCCTTAATCTTTGCAAAAGCAATCACTGTCTATTATTATCCTGATTTAGAGTTGAGGAAAAGAGAGACACCCTTGACCGTCACAGTCCTGCAGTCATGGTCAAACATGGAGGGCCGGAAAGGAGAGCTGGGCGCCTCTGGGTGTTTTGTCAGCCAATGGCTCTCTTTCTGAAGGAGGTTGCTTTTCTCTTTTTTTTTGAGATGGAGTCACTGTGTCACCCAGGCTGGAGTGCAGTGGTGTGATCTCAGCTCATTGCAACCTCCACCTCCCAGGTTCAAGTGATTCTCCTTCTTCAGCCTCCTAAGTAGCTGGGATTACAGGCACCTGCCTCCATGCCCAGCTAATTTTTTGTACTTTTAGTAGAGATGGAGTTTCACCATGTTGGCCAGGCTGATCTTGAACTCCTGACCTCGGTGATCTGCCCACCTTGGCCTCCCAAAGTGCTGGGATTACAGGCGTGAGCTGCCGAGCCCGGCCAGAGGTTGCATTTCTGTTGAATTTCCTCCACTTTTGCTCAGCAACACTAAGCACATTTGGCTGTGGGCACGCCCTCCCTGCCAGTCTGGCGAATGGAAGTGAGACGTTGTTACATTCCTAATTGAGCAGATTAAAAATGCCAGTTCCCAGGGGCTGATGGCAGAATTGCCCCAATGCCACCTGGCCCCTTTGAGGCTCCAGTGATGCTGAAATGGGGGTGGGGGATCGGGGATGGCCAGGGGATTTAGCTCTCCTTTGTCCCCAAACTCTCTTGTTTGGGTGGGGCTGCATCTGTTGTGGGGGATGGCTGTCCTGTAATGAGGCCTGTGGCTTGGCTGTTTCTGCTCTCTGGCCTTGTTGGCATGGCACCAGCCTTTCTTGGATGAGTGGGAGCCTCATGCCCTCTTTATGAAGGAGATTGGTCCACATTCTTGAGATGGGCTCTCCAGACCTTTGTTCTGGGCCTTTATTTACAACTGTGGTTCTCATTGATCTCTCCTGGAATCCTCCACAACTAAGCTAAGGTGACAAACTGCTACCCACAGCAGTAGTTCAATTTCTACCATTTCCCGTTTCCAATTATTTCATGTGTGTTGCCTCCCAACTAAGTTTCTTTCCCTTTCTTTCCTTCCCTCCCTCCCTCCTTTCCTCCCTTCCTCCCTCTCTTCCTTCCTTCCTCTCTCTCTCTTTCTTTCCTTTTATCTTTCTTTCTTTTTTTTTCAGATAGGGTCTCTGTCACCCATGCTGAAGTGCAGTGGTGTGATCATAGCTCACTGTAGTCTCAAACTCCTGAGCTCAAGTAATCCTCTCACTTTAGCCTCCCAAGTAGCTGGGACCACAGGTGCGTGTGCCACCATGCCCTGCTATTTTTTTTTAATTTAATATTTTGTAGAGACAGGGTTTCCCTGTGTTGCCTAGGCTGCTCTCAAACTCATCTTGTCAACTAAGTTTTTTGAAGGCAAGTACCAATCTCATCCTCTAATATATCTTCCTTCGGTCACCTCAGTGCTGCAGCCTACCAGGGACATAAATAAATGCTGGAAGCAGGGGGTGGTGTTAGCTGAATTATAGCAAAATTAAGTTGTTTACATTGATTTCCAATATATGTAGATCTCTGGTAGAACTAATCAAAGCACCAGAAACTTCCGAGCAATACATATGAATCATAAAACCATGCTTTATCAAAAATGCTTTTCCATTTCTAGATTTTTTCCTTTGAAACAAAAATTCATGTCAAAATTTTGTTTAGCTGCTGTGTCAGTAGATCTTTTATATCTTGAGAATTTGGTATGTTTTCTCCTTTCTGAAAATGAAAACTATTTAAATAATCCCATTGTCTTTCTGTCAGGTAGCTCAAAGGTAAAATCTAAACCTAGTCGGAGCAATAATTACGAGTCACATTTTCCATTCTGTCCTCCTCAAGTTATTTTTGGTAAGGGATGGACTGCAAATGACAAAAAGTAAAACTGACGTTTTAGGAGGTGTTGAAAGCCAGAGATAAGGAAGCATGATTGGGAGGTGTTTAGAGACACTGTATCTGCTACAATTTTGATTTGCTTCTCTTGAGGCTTGATTCCTGGCTCCCCCAAGCCTCATTTTCTTTTTTGTTGGTGTGTCCTTGGGAACCCTGGTCATTTGGCACCAAGGCATACCTACCCTGCCCCACGCCTCTAACCCCCAAAGCCCCAAACTAAAGAAATTTATCACTCTGATCTCCACTGTCCCTGATGGGCACACTCCAGGGACTGAAGTCACAGCCAGGGGGCAGGGCATGGTGGCTCACTCCTGTAATCTCAGCACTTTAGGTCAAGGCAGGTGGATCACCTGGGGTCAGGAGTTTGAGACCAGCCTGGCCAACATGGTGAAACCCTATTTCTACTAAAAATAGAAAAATTAGCCAGGCGTGGTGGCACATGCCTGTAATCCCAGCTACTTGGGAATCTGAGGCACGAGAATCGCTTGAACCTGGGAGATAGAGGTTGCAGTGAACCAAGATCGTGCCACTGCACTACAGCCTGGGCGACAGAGTGAGACTCTGTCTCAAAAAAAAAAAAAAAAAAAAAAAAAAAAAAAAAAAAAAGTCACAGCCAGGCCTGAGAGCAGAAGCCCTGAGTCAGAAAACCTGAGACTCTTCTGACACCGAACCCTTGGCAGTCACTGCGGTAAGATGTCAATTTTTCATGTTTATTTTTCCTAATAGTGAGTTTGGAGCTTTGTTGACTCTGTAAAGCTCCTGACAGCCCCTGGAAGTTAAACTGCGAGAGAACAACCTTCAATTCAGTGACTTTAACTCTTTCAGCAGCTCGCCCTGAGCTTATGACATGCTGAAATCCTTCTGCAGCTCTCTGGGGTCTGCTCAGCCATGTCTCTCCCATCCTGTTTTTGTGAAATGGAGTCTCACTGACACCACTGGCTCTTCCCTGGAGCTATGATACATTTCATCGGGTTGATTTGAGCCTATTGTTCTAGCTGATGATGACTTTTTAACAGCTATATTGAGGTGTAATTAGCACATCATACAATTCACCTAGTTGAAGTGTACAATTTAATGAATTTGTATATTTAGTAGATTCATAATATATCCATCACCACAATCGTGTTTAGAACACTTATTACCCTCAAGAAACCCCACACCCTTGGCTGTCACCCCCAATCTCCTCATCCCCCCAGCTCCTGACAATCACTAATCTACTTTCTAGCTCTGTAGATTTGCCTCCTCTGGACATTTTATATAATGGGAATCATGCAGTGTGTGGTCCTATGTGACTGTCTTCTTTCGCTAGCTTAATGTTTTCTAGATTCATCCACACCGTGGATGTATCAGTACTTTATTCCTCCTTTTTTGCCAAATAATATTCCAATCAGCAAGACCTCATTTCCCAGCACTTAAATGTGGCTACGTGACTAAGTTCTCCCCAAAGATGAGGCATTAAGACAGTGAGTGTGCCTTTCCCATGTCTCTTTTGCCTTCCTGCTGGGTGCAGCCTGGACACAGTATGGCCCAGCCCCAGCCACACAGAGGAAAGGCACTCAGGGATGGCAGGGCCCGAGGATGGAAGATCTCGAGTCCCTGGATGACCACATGGAGCAGAGCTGCTCACTGACACAGAACACTCACCGCAGACTATTACATGAGTGAAAAACACATGCTTTTTGGTCTTTAAGCCATTATATTTGGAAGGGGTGTTCTCTTGTTCCAGTAGCTCAGCTTT
This sequence comes from Hylobates moloch, assembly GCF_009828535.3. NCBI lineage: Eukaryota > Metazoa > Chordata > Mammalia > Primates > Hylobatidae > Hylobates > Hylobates moloch. The sequence goes on along the minus strand of NW_026652277.1, from coordinate 22,858,000 downwards.
TTGCCCTACCTAACACATTGAGGGAAGTAACATGTTACTCTAGTCAAGATTTTATTGGTTGTGAATTAATCAGCACATTTTGAGTGTAGTCATTAAGCAGATTGTCGCCTGCATAACCATCCTGTCTCCATTCTGATAGTGTGGCTCTTTATGGTCTTATGGTTGTGTGCATAGGCTCTGGCATCAGCCTCCTGGGGCTCAAACCCCAGTCTCAGCTTCTACTACTCGTGTCTCTGGGCAAATTACTTAATCCTCCTCATCCGTCACCTTAGTTTTGCCAATTTAAAAATGTAGACTCTTGTAGCGCCTATCCCCTGTTTCACAGGGCATTTCTGAGGATGAAATGAGTGAACACATCTAGTGCTTAGACCGAGACTGGCGCCGTGTCAATACCTGCTGGCTCTTAGTTCTTATTTATTATTTTACACCTTGTTCATAAAGATATCATTTATCCATAACATTGAATTACTCCTAGTATGTGCATTGCATCCTGCTGGGTTCTGGGGCTAGGGAGAGTATTAAGACAAAATTCTTTCTTCAAGGAACTGACAGTTTAATAGGAAAGACAGATTAGAAATAACTATGGAATTGAATTGGAGCTATAATATATTACAAAGTGTGTGCCACATAAGAGGAAAGATATACTAGCCCCTCAGGTTGTGGGTAGAAAGGTAAGAGTATCAAGAATGAGGCTGGATTTTTTTTCTTTTTTTTTTTTTGAGACCGGGTCTCACTCTGTCACCCAGGCTGTAGTGCAGTGGCATGATCTCGGCTCACTGCAAACTCCACCTCCGAGATTCAAGCGATTCTCCCACCTCAACCTCCCAAGTAACTGGGATTACAGGCACGCACCACCACGCCCAGCTAATTTTTGTATTTTCAGTAGAGACAGGGTTTCACCATGTTGGTCAGGCTGGTCTCAAGTGATCCACCCTCCTCGGCCTCCCAAAGTGCTGGTATTACAGGCTTGAGCCACTGCGCCCAGCCAAGGATGGATATTTTAAGAACGTGGCTGAAATTCAGATACACCATTTCCCCAGCAGATCCTGGCCTTCAGAATGCTAATCATGGCAAATGCCAGTGGGCAAATGCTGTTGATCTGAACAGATGGTCTCATAGGTCTGAAGCAGCACAGAACCAGGGAGGATGTGTTCGTCTAGACAATTCCTAGCAGAGCTAACCCCCATCACAGCATAAGAAGAAACAGTCACTGTCAAGGCTCCTTTGAAAGCAGATGCTTGAAATGTTAGTAGAAAATAGGAGAAAAGTGATCCGCTCAGTTGGGTAAGCTGTTTAGAATCCTAGTTGGTTTTCAAATTCTCTCCCGTCTCCTGGCAGGTCACTGTACTTGACCGGATTTTTTCTCACTGTGTGTCTGCCGTTTCACTTTTTTTTCTAAGCCAAGATCTCTAATTATTCTATTCCCTCTTAAGTGGGCAATTTTCACACTGTTAAAATACCTCGCCACAGCAGTATTATTTGTTTGTTCATAGTCTGTGGACTAAGAAAATACAGAATGTGCATTTCTGGTGCTATGATTATTTCTAATTTTTTAAGTGTCTCGGGTGGTGGGAGGGGAGGGAATGGTGTTCAATGGGTTTGATTAAGCAGCTTCCCAAAGAGGAAAAGCAAAGCAGCAGTGATGAGTGGTTCTAAAGCAGTCATTTGGCTCCCTCTGGTGGGCTCTTGCAAAATTACTCATCCCCCCTCAAACAATCCTGTCGCGCATCAACTCACTTATTTGGAAAATAGAAAAATGCAACGAAACAGTCTGTTAACACAAATCCTTGGCTAAATTCCAAGGATGAAGGAATTGACTGAGGACTTTAGGTCAATTTAGGCAGAGCTAAAGCAAAATTCAAGAGTTACAATTGATTCAGTTCCACTCTATGCAAAATAGATATGGCATTTTAGCAATATTCTTATATTAATTTTGGTAGCTACCATTTTTCTTCCATAGTGCCTTAGTCTACAACACAAAGTCCGTTCAATAAATGTCAGGATCTTGCCTTCCCCCACCCCCCCCCACCCCCATTGCTCAAAAGACTTGTAAAGGTGAAGGTCGCCCTCTAATGGTTTGGATGAGTCCCACATGTGAAATTTTTTGTCTTAGTTTGGACACCTCGAACAGAATCTACCATTTAAAATTCGAGAACCCTCCTCCCACCACTAATATTAGTTGCACATTTCTAGTTGGTTGATAAGGGATATTTAATAATTTTAAAATCACATTAAGTTAATGCATACTTTGCATTCTAACTCTGTTTTTGTGTGTGTGTGCGTGTGTGTGTGAAATTTCCAAACTACAGCAGGTCGGTGGGCTATGGATCATTGAGGTTTACCTGGCTTTGCTGTGGGAGGCGACAGGGGCTTTGCAGCTCAGTCCTGTCCTGACACAAGGATGCTGTGGCTCTCGGGTGTCTAGGGAGCCCACCCACTGGACAACAGAAGCAAGTGTAGCAAGATCCCCCAAAGCTCCTGGGTACTTATTTCCACCTGCGAGACCCTCTTCAGCCCCCAGGACTCTGCCCTCCCTGGTTGACCAGAGGACATTTCCTGCTTGCCTTTTTACGACGCTGCATAATTAATTACACGGGGCCATCCCGTGCCTGGAGCTCACCGCTCATTATGATGACAGAGTCATGGGCAGTCAGGCAGGGGCATTTGTTTTTGGATGCACTTGGCTGCCCATAGTCCTTGACTCTAGTGTGCTTAGTGTGGCGGTGCAGTGAGGGCGTTCAGAGGCTGAGTTCTGCTGACTGCAGCAAGATGGACCATTCGCATCAGCTCAAGGTCATCTTGTGGGTGACCTCGCAAACCCAACTACCTGAGAGTTGGTCGCTCACGTTTAATGTAGTTCTTCCATTTTTAAAAATGTTTTAAAAGTACCTATCGTGCACAAGGCCTTGTGTTGGACACTGCAGGAAGTTAAGATCAGTAAAAAGTCCCTAGCGGTAAGGAGTTTCCTTTCTAGTCTGGTAGAGAAGACAGGTTGTGCATTAAAGGCAAAATCCTTTGATCCACACAAAAGAAGTGCGCAGACCTGCACAGCACTGCTTTTTTGTTGTATTGAATCGTTTGCAGGCCTGTGATTCCTAAATGAAAGATATTTTAATAGCTAGTTGGTTTCTTTCCCTTTCTTTCTCTCCCTTCATCCCTCCCTGCTTCCTTTCTATTTTTCTTCCTCCCTCCTTTCCTCCTTTCCTCTTTCTCTCTTTTCTCTTCCTTCCTTCCTCCCTCCCTTCCTCCCTTCCTTCCTTTCTTCCTTATTTCCTTCCTTCCTGCCTCCCGCTCCTTCTCCCTTTCTTCCCTCCCTGTCTTTCTTTCTTCTTTCCTTCTCCCTTCCTTTCTTTCCTTCTCCTTTCTTTCCTCCCTTCTCCCTCCCTCCTTTTCCTTCTTCTTTCCTTCCTTCCATCTCTTTCTTTCTTTTCAACAGGCACAGTGCCTGGCACGCTGTAAGCCTGTAATGACCAGAACAAATACATAGGAGGAAAATGGGGTTGGCTCTGGAGAAGGGCCGGCTCACACGTGCAGTGTGGGTGGAGGAAGTGGTGACGGTGGGCGTCATCATCAGCACTGCACAGCCATGTGATTGAGAATGCTCCTAATTAGGTCACAAGGGCCCCTCCAGATTTCTCTTGTTCCTACCCTCTGCGACTTTCCTGTTCCACGCAGTCTAGCCCAGCAGATGGATCGTTCTCATCTTGGTTTTTTTTTGCGTTGATTCCAGTTTGGTGCCGTTATGAATATGAGGCTCTATGACCTTGCTTGTTGTGTCTTGGTGCACATAGAGACAAGCATTTGTGAGATATTTATCCAGAAGTAGGATGGGTAGGTCCTAGGATCTGGATACATTCAGCTTTGGTGGCTGGTACTTGCTCTGGTGGTCTATTGCTACCTAACAAATCACCCCAACATTCTGTGGTTTAAAACCACCACCATTTTATTACATCTATTCTGTGGGCTACAAATTCAGGCAGGCTCAGCTGGGCAGTTCCTCTCTCCACTTGGCTCAGACTAAGATCATTGAAGTATTTGACTATCAAGTGATCTGGAGGGTACCAGATGGCTTCACCCACATACCTAGTGCCTCAGTGGGGACAGCTGCGAGGCTGGGCTCAGCTGGAACTGCCGAGATCATCCTCCATGAAGCCTCTCCAGCGTGGCCATCTCAGGATGGTGGGGCACCTTACAGCATAGCTGGCTCCCGCCGGAGCAAGTGTTCAAGAAGATGGAGGTGGAGGCCACAAGGCTGCTGCTGACCGAGCCTCAGAAGTCTTGCAGCATCACCTCTGCCACATTCTGCTTGTCACACGAGTCACCTAGGCCAGCTCAGATTCACAGGAACGAGAATTAGACTGCCTAATTCCAAACAGGAAAAGGAAAAAAGGATTTGTGGCAACCCTAATACTTCTCCAAAGTGGTCCTGCCAATTTCCACACACGCCTGTAACTTATGGGACTGTGAGGGTGAGATTTTTGGTTTCTTTGTTTGTTTGTTTTTGTGAGACAGGGTCTCTCTCTCTGTCACCCAGGCTGGAGTGCAGTGGTGTGATTATAGCTCACTGCAGCCTCAACCTCCTGAGCTCAAGCAATCCTCTCATCTCTCAGCCTCCCAAGTAGCTGGGACTACAGGTGCGCACCACCATACCTGGCAAATTTTGTGTATTTTTTGCAGAGATGGGATTTCAACCATTGTTCAGGCTGTTCTCGAATTCAAGGGCTCAAGCAATCTACTTGCTTTGGCTTCCCAAAGTGCTGCAATTACAGGCATTAGTCACCACACCTGGCTAGGGTGAGATTTGTAATAGGAACTTTTGTTGTAATGAACAAAGCCATTTGCACGCCTCTGGAGCCCCTGTCCTCTTTCCTTCCATCAGCTACAGAACAGACCTGCTTTCACTGCTTCTCAAGAATCTGCCTCAACCTCAACAGGGTGAAACTTGAGGCGATTGAGTTACTTGGCTTAACTTCCTACCTCCTTGCCAACACATTCATCAGTTCCACATCTTCACCTCGCTCCTTCCCTCCCACCTCAGGAGAATAAACCTCTGCTCCTCTCCAAGGCCAGTCCCTGACCCTGGCTTCAGCCTCCCCAAGCCCGACTCTGGCCCACCCACTCCCATCTTTCCTCAACCTTCTGTCTTTCCCCCTATACTGCTTCTTTTCTCTCCAATGCAACCTTTGATGGGACTGTTTTAAAAAATTATCAAAAACTTAGACACATTCAGCTGTTTACCCTTTTAATGTATTTTTAGCGATCAACTCTGAACTGTGAAGTTGATCTCAAATCCAACACAGAGCGAGGGGCCGTAAGAGGAAAGAAGGGGGTGAGGGAGATATTTTAAGTAAAAAAATATATATATATACATATATATATAAAATATCTATTATATATATTATATAGAATATCTATTATATATATTATGTATTATATATAGAATATCTATTATCTATTATATATTATATATAGAATATCTATATATGATATATAATATCTATTATATCTATTATCTATTATATATAATATCTATTATCTATTATATATTATTTATAATATCTATTATATATTATATATATAATATCTAAGTTTATGTGTATATAGATGGGTTTTTTTTTTTTTACAAACTATTTTCTTTTTTTTTTTCTTTTTCAGTTTAAGACTGAATCTTGCTCTATCACCCAGGCTGGAGTGCAGTGGTGCAATCTCGGCTCACTACAACCTCTGCCTCCCGGGTTCAAGAAATTCTTGTGCCTCAGCCTCCCTAAAAGCTGGGATTACAGGCACGTGCCACCACACCTGGCTAATTTTTGTATTCTTAGTAGAGACAGGGTTTTGCCATGTTGCCCAGTCTTGTCTTGAACTCCTGGCTTCAAGCAATCTACCCACCTCAGCCTCCCAAAGTGCTGGGATTACAGGCATGAGCCACCACACCCAGCCTACAACCTATTTTCTTCCAAAGGGTCTTGAAAAAGGGAAACGTTTTAAAAAAAATTATCCAAATATGAGTCCTAGTACTTTTTATTATTGTAATCATAAAGAAAAGGACTGCCAGTGATGAACAAGTCTAGTGGTTTACAGGTTTTTAGAACACGTTCCTAGATATTCTAACATTAGCGAGATAGGATCAAGAAGAATCTCCAGAAATCTTGTTGGCTGTATTCCTACATTTGGATAATCTTCTGGAAACCCAGGTGATTTATCCTCAAAGGAAAACTGTATTTATTGCTTCTAGGGAAATGTATTTGTTGTTCATCTCAGTGACAAAAAATCCAGGAGTCATTCCAAAATGGAACAGAATAAGCAAAATAAATGGGAGAGAGTCTCATGGAAAATGAAGCCCTCCAGCTCTAGTTCTCACCCATCCAGGATGCTGGCAGTGCCCAGCCACAGGAAACCCCTTAGTGTCTGCACCTGCTGTTGGGCTGGGCCAAGGCTGAGCAGGCACCAAGGTTAGGTGTGCCCCTGTCGGCTCTAGGCAAGATGACAAATCGTGTGAACAGCAAAAAGACATGCGGGTCAGAAAGGGTTACGTGCTGCCAGGCAACTTGCACCTCCTAACCATGCCCACCCTCCAACACCCCCTGAGGACTCTCTGACAGACAATTAGAGCTTTTGATTTATTGGTGGCCACAGTCATGGATCAGGTCCCTAAAGGAAAATGATGACAGGCTCTCCTGGTGGACAAGCTTCTGTTTCTCGGCAGTGAGCAAAGCACATGGAGCTTTGCACCCAAGGCTCTGACATCTGCAAAGTCTCCGAACCTTAGGGTAACACCTGCCTTATCATGGCCTGGAGCAAATGCGCACGCAGAGCAGTGACTGGTGCCTATCGCTTGCTGCAAGACCGTCCGCCGGGAGGAACCGTCGTGGGACTCTGTGGAGTGAAAGCATGCCGAAGGAATGTAAGCCATTCCTGTTTACGAATTCTTGCTTTCCATATCACAATGTGGCTCAAAGCACCAGAGAAGGCATACTAGTGGCCGCCCTTATTTGGTTCCCACTCCTCAAGCTGACAGCAACTAGCTGTGGGACCTCAGCCGTTCCCTAACTCCTCTGAGCTTCATTTTCTCCATCTGAGAAAATAGAAATGGACCAGAAAGATCCTGTTTGACATCCAAATTATATTTTATTTCAACTTGAATAGGAGGCATAGAATGAGTCCTAGATATTATTATGTGCCAGGTGCTGTGCAAAAGTCATCCATTGTATTCTAGACTCTTTCCAATAACTCTCTGGGGTGGGTTTCAGGGGCTACTGTCATCTCTGATTTCACACACAAGGAAACTGAGCCACAGAGAAGTTAAAACCCTTTCCTAATGTCAAACAGTCCGTAAGTAGCAGAACCAGGATTCAGACAGCTGCTGCCTGCAGAGGCTTAACTTTCAGCCACGCTGTTATATACCATGAGACCCGGGAGGGTCAATATCAGTCTTGTTTATCCCCCAAGGGACCTGTCTAGGGCGGCACAGCTGGCAAGTGGTGTGGCCCCAGACAAAAAAGCCAGGTTTTGTCTGAATGTAAAGTCAATCCTCTTCACCACTATAGTATCACCGATGTCAAACTCCCAGAAGCATAAATGGAAATGTTCAATGGCAAGGCATTTGTTAAACAGCAGCACAGCCATACAAAAGAATATGCCTTCAGATTATAGGGACGGGCCGGGCGCAGTGGCTCATGCCTGTAATCGCAGCACTTTGGGAGGCCAGCGTGGGTGGATCACCTGAGATCAGGAGTTCGAGACCAGCCTGGCCAACATGGCAAAACACCGTCTCTACTGAAAATACAAAAATTAGTCTGGCGGGGTGGTGCACACCTGTAATCCCAGCTACTCGGGAGGCTGAGGCAGAAGAATCACTTGAACCTGGGAGGTGGAGGTTGCAGTGAGTCGAGATCACGCCACTGTACACCAGCCTGCCAGCCTGGGCAACAGAGTGAGACTCAGTCTCAAAAAAAAAACCAAAAAAACAAAAAAACAAAACAGATTGTAGGGGAGACTATTTATTTATGTGAGAAGATATTCAAAACACACTGTGGAAAGCAGTTACAAAACAGCATGTGGCTTAAACCCATATGCAACCATGGAAAAGGTAATGAAAAAGAAAAGTGAAATTCAATTTCTCACCTGTTTAGTTCATAAATGTGAACAGTCCAGCAATACCAAGGGATGATGAAGATATGTGGAAGTGGGAACTTTTTTTATTTTTTTTTGAGATGGAGTCTCGCTCTGTCACCAGGCTGGAGTGCAGTGGCGCAATCTCAGCTCACTTCAACCTCTGCCTCCCAAGTTCAAGCAATTCTCCTGCCTCAGCCTCCCTAGTAGCTGAGACTACAGGCACATGCCACCACGTTCGGCTAATTTTTGTATTTTTAATAGAGACAGGGTTTCACCATGTTGGCCAGGTTGATCTTGATCTTTTGACCTTGTGATCCGCCCGCCTTGGCCTCCCAAAGTGCTGGAATTACAGGCGTGAGCCGCCAGGCCCGGCCGGAAGTGGGAACTTTTAGATGCTGCTGGAGTGAGTGTATATGGGCAAAAACTACTTCAGAAGTCAACTTGTCAGTCTTGAAACGTGTATACCCTTCAACCCAGCAATTCCAGTTCTAAATACACATCTTGAAAAGACCTTAAGAAGTACATAAGGAAACTTGTAGGGGAGTTTCTTTGCAGCATTGCTTGTAATAGTAAAATACTGGAAACTATCAACATTTTAACAATAAAAGAAGAAATCAAATTGTATATATTGACACAACAGAATGCCACACAGCTGTTTAAACCAATCAGTCCATGCTACATATATCACCATGAAGAGATCACAGACATGTAGAGTAGAAGTAAAATCAGTGGGCCCAGCGCGGTGGCTCACGCCTGTAATCCCAGCACTTTGGGAGACCAAGGTGGGTGGATCACCTAAGGTCAGGAGTCTGAGATCAGCCTGACCAATATGGTGAAACCCCCATCTGTACTAAAAATACAAAAATTAGCCAGGTGTGGTTGCGTTCGGCTATACTTCCAGCTACTGGGGAGGCAGAGGCAGGAAAATCACTTGAACCCGGGAGGCAGAGGTTGCAGTGAGCAGAAATCATGCCCCGGCACTCCAGCCTGGGCAACAGTAAGACTTTGTCTCAAAAAAACAAACAAAAAAACAAGAAGTAAAATCAGTGGCTGCAAATCAGTATGCATAGTAATTACCATTGTGTAAATTATATAAACAATGCACACTGCACACGTGCACACATGCAGACACACACACGCACACATGCACACACACGCACACGCACACACCCATGCACATGCACACACACGCACATGCATGCACACACACACACAGGGCCTGGAAGGATATATATCAGTTCATGTTATTGGTTGCTCCTGGTGAAGGAGGAAGGAGACTGGAACATCTGAGAGAGGAACCAAGGAGATGCCACCTTCCCCTGCAGCATTTCATTCACACACACAGAAAAACATACACACCCACGTATTATCACCAGATGCTCAGATAGATTCATTCTGCTGGTGAATAGTACAGATGTGTTTGTTAGATTACTCTGTACTAATTTGCTTCAACTCCCCCAAGTATTTCATTTTTATATAATAAAAAGTATGTATTTACCTGGGGGAAATGATCTCCAAAGACTCACGGTGGCTATTTTTAGAGATTGGAATTGTGGTGATGTAGATTTTCTTCTCTCCATTTTTCACTTTTGTAATAAGACAAAAAGTGAGTTATATGCAAATTTTTGTTGAATCTAGGAGCAAAGTGAGGAAGGAATTTAGACCCCTGAGTGAGGTATTTTCATCACCGCCCTCTGTGGTAGTCAGTGTTTCCACTCAGGACTTAAGGGTTAAGATATTGGGAAGAAAATGGAATTATGGCGAAGTCTCTCCTGCAAAAAGAAAAGTTGACTCAGTACTGACCTTTATAAAATGCATGGGGTAGCGGCAGGCTGGTGACAACTTTCTTCAGACAAGAGAAAAAAAAAACGTCTATTTTTGTTTCTAGCTTAGAGCACAGATCTAAAACACCTGCCGGCTGGACAGTATAAAAATTGGTCAAAAATATGGATACCTTGAAGTGATTTTAATTTCTTCATTAAGGTGTTTTTATTTAATAGGAAGAATAATTTGAATTGACAGAAACTTCTACTAGTGCATCCAAATCACTTGTCATCTAAACTAGGACATTCTTGAGAGAGAAAGGACAGCTAACATGGATCAGGACTCTCCTAGGCATTGGACATAAGGTCATCCTAACTATGATCATCAGAAGTACTTTGTGCAATAGAGCACCAAGGCTGCCATGCATCCAACAAGCATTCAATCATCCAATGAGCGTCTAGTGAGTGTCTACCATGAACCTGGCACTATGCATGTCCTGGGAGAGCAGCAGTGACCATGACAGACTTGGGTGGCCTCCACTGAGTTCATCACCTCCATGGAGAGGACCAGCCCTGCTTTCAGAGACTCCAGAGCCCAGTCGCTCTGAGGCAGAGCCAGCTCAGACCCTGGCTTTTAAAGTCACACCTGAGACCTGCTATTCAAACCTGCATTGATTCCTGCATAGGTGGTGGCAGGAGCCGAGCGGCAGGGAGCACCACTAAGGAGAAGGTGGGAAACCGTATCCGGACACTTGCAGCCCATCATGTAGCGGGGAAGAATGCTGTTAAGCAAGTAACTACAAAATTCATGAATTGCACGTGTACTGCGGGATTTGAGAGCCCAGAGTGTATAACAGGAATATCTGACCTGGTTTAGGAGCTCATGGGTTTTTCCCAAAGAAGTGGCATCAAGCTGAGTCCTAAAGAATGATAGGATTTAACCGGGTAAGAGGGAAGGGGCTTCGTGCAGAGCCCCTGCATACTTAAAAGCAAGAAGGAACACAATGCATTTGTGGATCCAAAAGAGGCCAATGTGGCTAGAGAACAAAGAAGAGAAGTTCATATGCTTGGTTTATTTCTCTAGTTTCGTGTGTGTGTGTGTGTGTGTGTGTGTGTGTGTGTGTATTTAAAATCATATCCTGTTCTTAAAAACCACACTTCACTCTGAGCATTTTATCCAGCAATGAAAGGCTTTCTGGAGGCTTCAAGTGAAGCTATGTACAGACACAGTTTTTTTCCTGGGAAGTGCACAGGAAGTGTACGGCTGATGGGATGGGAGTAACAGAAGCCCTTCCCAGTGCTGGTGCAGAGGTGAGAACCCACTTCTGCCGCAGCCAGGTAAGACCTGGCGCGGTTCCACAGTAGCCTGGGCGGAGCAGCTGTGTGCAGTCAGCGACCCTCTGTGCACTCTTAGAAGCTTGCTGGTTTTTACGTCCCAAACCCCCTCTTGTTGCTTCCTGAGTTAGGGTTTTATCTTTCAAGTGGCCTAGAAATCCTGCGTCCCCGGGCCAGCACAGCGAGAGCGGCCAGCTCAGGAGAAAAACGGCTGATCACAGTGACAGAGGCAAATCTGACGCTGAGAAAGGCAGGCATCTTGCCTCCCCGTGGCTGGCTCTGTCATTTTTTTCTGGGACAGCAGTTTCCCTCCATTGAGTATGTACGGCTGGAACTGAAGCAGTGTCGGTCTGGGATGTTTGATTCCATGACATATAACTGGATGGGGGCAGAGGGTCCATCAGAACGATGAGTGGAGCTCTGGGAGCTGGGACCAGCATCCTGGGGTCAGCACAGTGGCTGACACCCACGTTCCTGCAGAGTGCGCTGAAACCAGGCTCTATCAGCAGCCACTCCCCGGCTTACATATATATATGTATGTATGTATATATGTGTGTGTATATATATATATATATATATATATACACACACACACACACACAAATTAGCTGGGCATGGTGGCGTTCACCTGTAATCCTAGCTACTCTGGAGGCTGAGGAAGGAGAATCTCTTGAACCCAGGAGGCGGAGGTTGCAGTGAGCCCAGATCACGTCACTGCACTCCAGCCTGGGTGACAGAGCAAGACTCCATGTAAAAAAAAAAAAAAAAAAAAGACTTATGATAGTTAAGTAGTGCTAAAAAAGAAGCCCCACAGATTTTGGAGTCAGAAAAATCTGGGTTTGAGGCTGGTCCTGGTGCCTCATGCTTATAATCCCAGCACTTTGGGAGGCCTAGGTGGGAGGATCGCTTGAGGCCAAGAATTCAAGACCAGCCTGGGCAAAATAGTGAGACCCCATTTCTACAAAAATAAAAATAAATAAGCCAGGCATGGTGGAGCATGCCTATAGTCCTAGCTACTCGGGAGATTAAGGCAGGAGGATCCCTTGAGCCCAGGAGTTTGGGACTTCAGTGACCTATGATCAAGCCACGGCACTCCAGCCTGGGTGACAGAGCAACACTCTATAGAGAAAAGAAAAAGAAAAATCCGGGTTGCAATCTTAACTTTGACCCTGCTAGCTGGGTAACCTTGGGCAAGTCATTGAACTCTTTAACTGTAAAATGGGACTATCAACATCTATCTTATAGGATGGTTGTAGGGATTATATGAGATCACGTATATCAAATATTTAGCATGGTGCCTGACAGATAGTATGTTCTCAGTAACCGCCTGAGCTAGGGAGAAAATTGTTTCTCTCCCTTATTATTCTTAGCAGAGTTGTGTTGGAGGTCACCGGGTTGAAGATTGAACCAGGGACAGTGGGGCTGTGATGGGGAAAGACAGCCAAAGGCTTTCACACTCTACCTGTTACTATCCACGGGCTTTTAGAACTCTGATTTAGGCTGGGCACAGTAGCTCACACCTGTAATCCCAGCACTTTGGGAGGCCAGGGCAGGTGGATCACTTGAGCTGAGTTCAAGACCAGCCTGGGAAACATAGCAAAACTTTGTCTCTGCAAAAAAACAAAATTATCCAAGCATAGTGGTGTATGTCTGTAGTCCCAGCTACTTGAGAGTCTGAGGTGGGAGCATCTCTTGAGCCTGGGAGGTAGAGGCTGCAGTGAGCCATGATGGCACCACTGCACTCCAGCCTGTGAGACACAGTGAGACCTTGTCTCAAAACAAACAAACAACAAAAAACCCCTCTGATTTAGGGAACTTTCAGGAGTTGGTCATCCTCAAATCCCAAATCAGTGGACTGCCTATAATTTAAAACCACCTTCATCTGTCTGGTTTGATCAGGTCTTCCAAATGACAAAAATAAAACAAAACTTCCCTGTCCCAGCCAGGTTATTGAGGGGAGATGTGAAGTAAAAATGAAAAGAGGTGGTCATCTAGATGTTATAACATTTGGAGAGTCTTGTAAATTTCTTATTGCCTCAAAAATATTTGTTTAAAAAGCTCCATCCAAACTTGGTTATTATGATATGCATCCACTTGGTGGTCTCAGCCTCTGGTGACCAGAGCTAGGTGTATGGGCTGAGTCCCATGGTCTGCATGCAAATGCGCAGAGTGAGGTCACAGAAGGTGGACCCTGGTTGCCATCTGCAAGAGGGACAAGCCATCGGAACCCCCTGGCTTTCAGCCTAGGTCTCAGTTATTTGTCTCACAGGGTGCAGTTGATTTAAAAAGTTATAAAAGTATCCAGGGGTGATGCTCACATGGAATCAGAACCTTAGGGCTGTAAAATAAAGATCAATAAAAAATCTTTTATAGATCTGTTAGTAACTTTCTGTGGGATGTGTTCTGGCCTTCCTTGTTTTTGACTGGGCAAGCTGCATTCATGCCCTCCTACGGGGGTGGATAGATGGCGAGGCATTTTCTTAAACACAGAAGGCAGGATTTTCCTGGCATGAACAAAGAGTGATCTCAAAAAAATAACTCGTCCTGGTGTTCAAGTACTGCCAATTAAAAGGGCCACAGAGGCAGTGCCCTAAAATGCAAGGCATCATTTTTGAAATTTAACTGGCTTTAGCTAATAACTCTATGTAGTCATTTAATTTATTCACATTTAATCTATGTGTATATTAAAAATTATTACACAATTAATATATTTGATGAAGAAAAATGAAAAAAAATTGTGCAAAGTGAAAAACTCTTATTATGTCACCATCCAGAGGCTATGGCTGTTCATAAAGTGATGTAAATCCTCTCAGTGTTTTTCTGTGCCCTTACCCAGAGCTTTCATTATTTAGTGGTGTACAAAAGTTGAAGCTACAGCAAACATGCTGGCTTGCAACCCATCCCCCTCCTTATTTTAACTTCACAATTTCCCTTGAACATTTTCCTATGTCATCATGTCATTCATCTGCGACTCTAAAAGCTGATGGACATACCACAGTTTTTCTTAGCCTATCCTCTATTGCTAGACTTGCATGCTTTTCCCAATATTTTACTATTATACACAACAGTAGCTATATAAGTTATCTACATATACATCTCTGCATATATTTCAGATTATTCTTTTAAGGAATTACTGGCAAAGGTATGGTATATATAAAAGGCATTGACAAATATTGCTAGGGGCTGGTTCCCTTGAATCCCTGCAGTAGTGCATAGGGTACTTATTGTCTACACCTGGCCTATACTATTGTGCTCACTTTTAAAAGTCCTTGCAGTTTGATGTGTAATGCTGAGGTTTGGGGTGCAATTGAACCTGTCACCCAGGTAGTGAGCATTGTACCCAATAGGCAGTTTTTCTACACTTGCCTCCCTCCCTCTCTCCTTCCTCTTGTGTCCCCAGTATCTGTTATTCTCATCTTTCTGTCCATGAGTACCCACTGTTTAGTTCCCACTTACAAGTGAGAACACACAATGTTTGATTTTCTGTTTCTGCATTAATTTGCTTAGGATAATGGCCTGCAGCTCCATCTGTGTTGCCACAGAGGACATGATTTTGTTCTTTTCTATGACTGTGCAGTATTCCATGGTATATATGTACCATGTTTTCTTTATCCATTCCACTGTTGATGGGAACCTGGGTTGATTTCACATTGTTGCTATTGTGAATAGTGCTGCGATGAACATGTAAATGCATGTCTTTTTAGTAGAATGATTTATTTTCCTTTGGGTGTATACCCAGTAATGGGATTACTGGGTCGAATTGCAGTTCTATTTTAAGTTCATGGAGAAATCTCCAAACTGCTTTCCACAGTGGCTGAATTTACATTCCTACCAACAGTGTATAAATTTTCCCATTCTTCTGTAGCCTCACCAATATCTGTTGTTTTTTGACTTTTTAATAATAGCCATTCTGACTGGTATGAGATGCTATCTTACTGTGGTTTTGATTTGCATTTCTCTGATGATTAGAGATGAACCAAAGGATACTGCTGTTAATCACTCACTTGCATGTCTTCTTTTGAGACATGTCTGTTCATGTCTTTTGCCCATTTTTTAATGGGGCTATTTGGTTTTTGGTTGTTGAATTGTTTAAGTTCCATATAGATTCTGGATATTAGACCTTTATCTGGTGCATTGTTTGTGAATATTTTCTCCCATTCTGTAGGTTGTCTGTTTACTCTGTTGATAGTTTCTTTTGCTGTACAAAAGTTCTTTAGTTTAATTAGACCTCACTTGTCAATTTTTGTTTTTGTTGCCCTTGTTTTTAAGAACTTAGTTATAAATTCTTTGCCAAGGCTGACATCCAGAGGGTATTTCCTAGGTTTTCTTCTAGGATTTTTATAGTTTGAGATCTCATATTTAATTATATAATCCATTTTAAGTTAATTTTTGTATATGGCGAGAGGTAGGCATCCAGATTTATTCTTCTGTATATGGTTAGCCAGTATCCCAGCACAATTTATGGAATAGGGAGGCCTTTTTCCATTGCTTATTTTTGTCAATTTTTTTTTTTTTTTTTTTTTTTTGAGACGGAGTCTTGCTCTGTCACCCAGGCTGGAGTGCAGTGGCGCAATCTTGGCTCACTGCAAGCTCCGCCTCCTGGGTTCACGCCATTCTCCTGCCTCAGCCTCTCCGAGTAGCTGGGACTACAGGCGCCCGCCACCACGCCCGGCTAATTTTTTGTATTTTTAGTAGAGACAGGGTTTCACCGTGGTCTCGATCTCCTGACCTCGTGATCCGCCCGCCTCGGCCTCCCAAAGTGCTGGGATTACAAGCATGAGCCACCGCGCCCGGCCTATTTTTGTCAATTTTGTCAAAGATTGGTTGGTTGCAGATGTGTGGCTTCATTTCTGGGTTTCCTATGTGTCTGTTTTTGTACCAGTACCATGCTGTTTTGGTCACTGTAGCCTTGTAATATAGTTTGAAGTCTGGTAGTGTGATGCCTCTGGCTTCTTTTTAAATAGGATTGCTTTGGCTATGTGGACTTTTTTTGTCCTGTATGAATTTTAGAATAGTTTTTTCTAATTCTGTGAAAAATGGCATTGGTAGTTTGACAGGAAAAACATTGAATCTGTAGATTGCTTTGGGTAGTGTGGCCATTTTAAAGATACTGGTTCTTCCAATCCATGAGTATGGAATGTTTTTTCATTTGTTTGTGTCATCTATGATTTCTTTCAGCAGTGTTTTGTAGTTATCCTTGTAGAGCTCTCTTGCCTGCTTAGTTAGATGTATTCCTAGAAAATGTTTCTTGTATGGCTATTGTAAATGGGATTGAGGCAGTATTGTTTTAATTAGCATTTCATTATTAGTAATGAGTCTGAAGCTATTTTCTAATATATTTTGGTCATTTTTAATTTCTGTTCTTGAAAATTGCTTGTCAATGTCTATTGTCCATTTCTCCACAGAATTTGTCTTTTTATTACTAAATTATAAGAGCTCCTTATTTATACTACAAAAATGTTCCCCATTTTGTCTTTTTGCTTTCAATTGTGTTGAATAAAAACAAGTTACCAAGTAAATGCAGCAGGCATTTCTGGTCTCTCCCTCCGACCTCTCCATAGCATTTCACAGAATTGACCATTTATGGCCTCTCTGGTCACTCTTTTATCCTTGGCTTTCATGACATCACACTCTTCTGCTTTTTCTCCTCCTCCTTTGGCTGGTCCTTCTTATTCTCCTTGTGGGATGCCCCCCTCTGCCCATTACTTAAGTGTTCGTGATCTTCAGGCTTTTGTCATTGCTCTTACCTCTCCTCAAACTGTACACCCTCCCTAGGCAATCCACAACCACTCCCTTAACTTCAGCTATTCAATTACAACTATAGGCTGGTGATTCCCGTGTCTAGAGCATCAGCTGGGATCTGCCTCCTGAGCATCAGACCCATATATTCAAGTGTCTATTGGATATCTTCCCTTGGGTGTCTCCCAAGAACCTCAAACACAATAGAAATCACCATCTTCCCCTTGCAGTAATACTCCTTCTCCTCTGTTCCTTATCTTCTTAAATGGCTCCACCACCAATCTGGTTGCCTAATTCAGAAGTCCGGATATCAACTGTGACTCCTCCCTTGCCCCCTTCCACACATTCCGACAATCAACAGGAATTGGAAGATTTCACCTCCTAAATTTCTCTCAATTCCACATTCTCCATCCCATACTTGCAACGCCAGTCCAGAAGATAACCATCTCCCTCTGGGTTACTCCAAAAACCTCCTAAATCTTCTCTCCATGCTCTCTTCCATTCCATCCTTCCCATTACAGATAGAGTTATTGTCTTAGTCTGTTTGCATTGCTATAAAGGGATACCTGAGCCTGAGTAATTTATAGAGAAAAAAGGTTTATTTGGCTCACAGTTCTGCAGGCTGTATAAGCAGCATGGTGCTGGCATCTGCTTCTGGCAAGGACTTCAGGAAGCTTCCATTCATGGTGGAAAGCAAAGGGGAGCAGGCATCCCATGGCATGAAAGAAAAAAAGAGAGAGAGGGAAGGGGTGCCAGGCTCTTTTAGACAACCAGATCTTCCAGGAACTCATAGAGCAATAACTCATTCATTACTACAGGGATGATACCAAGCCATTCATACGGGATCCACCCCCATGACTCCAACCCCTCTCACTAGGCCCCACCTCCAAACTGGGGATGTAATTTCTTTCTTTTTTTTTTTTCTCTCCATTGCACTTTTATTTGAATGTAATATTTGGGATAATTATCCAAAACGGCCAATATTTCCCAATTTAATCTGAGGTCATAATAAAACAAGAAACAAAACAGTGTTTGGGATTTCAGTTTCTCACCCTTATCAAGACTCACTGCCTCCCATCGTCAATATTTATTGAGCATTTACAGTGTACTAGGCACAATAGAACATTCAGAAAACATTGTTCCTGCTCTTGAGGAGCTTACATTCTAAAAGAAAAAATACACCTCTTTTAAAATGGCATTTTTGTTTGGTGTTTTCTGCAAAGTACTGAGGAAATATTTTGTAAAGTGAGCTTTGGGTATAACTTAGCCCCATCATTATTTAGAGAATAGAGGAAGAGAAAGAGGAGGGATTTTAAAGGCAGACAACGACAGACCGTTCAGGATAGGTAGGGTTTTAAAGGGAGATAAACACAGTATCATCAACTAAGGAGAGATTTGCTGCAGTAAATAGGATGAGGGAAATAGTCTGTGGGATGCAAGCAAAGGAAGCAGGGTGGCTTAGACGTTGAGTGGAGCCAGACAGATCATGCGGCCTTTTTCCAAGTACATGGCCACCAAGTAGGAATGGTTGGTGACAAGACAGAAGGCTAAAAAAGGAGCATAATCTTGTGCACCTGACAAATAGAAAGAATAAAGGATCAAAATCGAAGGCAGGGTATAAGAGTATCAAGAAATTGTTAAAAACCAAAAAGTTATTTGGAAGCACAAAACTTATAGTTAATGCTACCCAGTGTCAGGATGGGCCAAGAACACTGTGGCTTCCTACGTGAGAAAATGCCATTTATCAAAATTTTAAATGGAACATATTACATTTTTTTCCAATCAATCTACCCCTCTCCCAGAAAACATAGGAACTCATTTTTTTCAGGGTGGGGAGGAAGAGAGGGGATCATGGGACATGGAAACAGTAGTTATATTAGTAGTATTTTTGTTGTTATGATAAACTTTGTGTTTAAACTTGGCAAAAGCCCATTAGCTGCCAAGAGAGAATAAGGAATACATTTCAAAAAAATGTACAATTTCCTTTAGAGAAGTTTCAGAACCAAAAGACTAATTTACACGAAAAGCTGTAGAGAAAGTAGTTGAAAAGTCCATTCATAAAACATTTATTCCACTTACATGAATTTAATACACGTGTTCTTAACAATTATGCTTGGATTGTTCATGAAAATTTCATAAGACATTAAACGAAGCTAGCCATCATCTCAAGTTGTTTCCCTGTTAACTGTTTTTACCGCACATGCATGTTAGGCAAGTATCAAAAAAAATCACAAAAGCAAAAAACCTAAAACAAGTTAAATACATGGGTTTTTGTTTTACTGCTGTGCTTGATATGCATGAAGTAGTGAATACTAATTCATTTTTACTGCATCTTTACTTTTACATTTGTTCTTAGGTTGCCTGAAACATTTAAATACAAATAAAATAAGTGTAGCAAAAATAATGAACGCTGACAGCAGGTAACTTTACAAATAATGGAATGTGAACCGTTTCTGCCCTTATACAGAGTAAAATGGGTCACGACTGTGTCTAGAAGAACACTTCTGCAGCTGTGGTCAAAGGTATGAGATTCAGTATTCCACAATTATACATGGTTTAACATGTGGTATCCATGGGGTATCTGTTTCTACCACAGCCTTATAAGTGTTCCATACCTTAAAGTACCCACAATTACTACACCTGTGACTGGAACCAATGATCCCTTTTATTCCCCACCAAGACAAACCAATATGTAGGCAGTTTTCTTTGCTTAGACATGGAAGTAGTTTTAACACTGGCCCTTGTGAAGCCACAATATACCGAAAGTACTATGCCAAATATTTATAACTTGTATAAAAATTCCACGTCCCTATATTGAACACCTCAAGATGAAAACAGATAACACCCTAAATGTTAACTGCATCTACTCCCCTAATATTAAACATAGAAACTATGTGGGAAATATAGAAATTCAAATAGAAGTAACATAAACCTGTCATAAGTCATAAACAAAAAACTATTTGTGGGACAGCATGGATGACACATGGTCTACTGTGTAAATTTTAGAATGAGGCAGACAAAAGCTGGAAGGCCGGTTAATATTCCCCTCCTCCTGCTTCAGCTTCGTCTCCTTGGGTATCTGATGTCCACAGTGTCAAGTTGTCTCTCAGTAATTGCATTATTAGCGTGCTGTCTTTGTATGACTCTTCACTTAATGTATCAAGTTCAGCAATGGCTTCATCAAAAGCTGTCTTTGCAAGACAGCAGGCTTTCTCTGGGGAGTTCAGAATCTCATAATAGAACACAGAGAAGTTAAGGGCCAGACCCAGTCTGATAGGATGTGTTGGTTGCATTTCCTTTTTGCTGATTTCAAAAGCTTCTTGGTATGCTTGTTGTGACTCATCCACAATCCCTTTCTTGTCATCACCAGCGGCAACCTCAGCCAGGTAACGGTAGTAATCTCCTTTCATTTTCAAATAGAAGACTTTGCTCTCTGCTTGTGAAGCATTGGGGATCAAGAACTTTTCCAAAAGAGACAGTTCATCATTGCAGATATCTCTTAGCTCCGTCACAATTTTCTCTCCATATTTGTAAGCCATCTGCTGTTTTTTCTCAGCTCCTTCCGCCTTTTGTTGAGTACTTGAGATGAGCCTCCAAGATAACCTACGGGCTCCTACAACATTTTTATAAGCAACTGAGAGAAGATTCCTCTCCTCATTGGATAATTCAGCTCCTTGCTCAGTTACAGACTTCATGCAGGCTGCCATGTCATCATAGGGCTCAGCCTGCTTGGCCAGTTTGGCCTTCTGAACCAGCTCATTTTTGTCCATGACTGGATGTTCTGTGTCCGGAGTGGGTAGTGGCAGCGGATGGACAGGGGCTCAGCAGTCTTTGGGCGGCGGCGAGGCTGATACGCTGGGGATGGAATTTCAACATGAGATTTGGAGGGGACAAATATCCAAACTATATCAGTTATTTTCCAAAATAAACAAATCTGATCAAACTGGTCCACTATTAAAATCCTTTAATGGCTTCTCATTACACTTGAGATAAAATTCAACCCCTTTAATACTAGATGCATGCTGTGCCCACCTGTTGGGTTCTTCAGCCTTTTTTCCTGTAAGTTCTTATGCTTTTTCTCGAGTCTAACACGACTACCATATTTCAGTAAATCTGAAATATCATCAAACACAAGATGCACCATTATTTTATGTGACATTAAGAAAAAACAATTCTGCCAATTAAAATGGTAAAATAATTTCATTGCAAGGGATGTCCAATTTCAGAGATGCAAAAATGGGAGAAAATCCGGGTTTGGTACCAGTGAAACAGTTCTTTTTTTTTTTTTTTTTTTTTTTTTTTGAGACGGAGTCTCGCTCTGTCACCCAGGCTGGAGTGCAGTGGCGCAATCTCGGCTCACTGCAAGCTCCGCCTCCCGAGTTCACGCCATTCTCCTGCCTCAGCCTCTCCGAGTAGCTGGGACTACAGGCGCCCGCCACCACGCCCGGCTAATTTTTTGTATTTTTAGTAGAGACGGGGTTTCACCGTGGTCTCGATCTCCTGACCTCGTGATCCGCCCGCCTCGGCCTCCCAAAGTGCTGGGATTACAAGCGTGAGCCACCGCGCCCGGCCGAAACAGTTCTTTTCTTAGCTCTGTGGAACCAGCTTCCATCATGTCTGGGCCTCCCCATGTGCTACTTCCTCTTCCTCCTTCCTCACACTCCCCCTCATCCTCATAACATCCCCCACATCCATCTTCAGCAAAATTAAACATTAGGTAAAATTGGTCCAGTGCACCCATTCTCCTTTTGTTCTCTTTTTTACTAAAATTGCATTTCCTTCCCCAACTGAGCTGAAGTTTGGAAGAGATGTTGGGGCTTGACTTTAGGCTTTGACAAGGTGTGTCCTTATTCTTTTTTTTTTTTGAAACAGAGTTTCGCTCTGTCACCCAGGCTGGACTGCAGTGGCTCGATCTTGGCTCACTGCAAGCTCTGCCTCCGGGGTTCACACCATTCTCCTGCCTCAGCCTCCGGAGTAGCTGGGAATACGGGTGCCAGCCACCGCGCCTAGTTTTTTGTATTTTTTTTTTTAGTAGAGACAGCATTTCACCATGTTAGCCAGGATGGTCTCGATCTCCTGACCTTGTGATCCACCCATCTCAGCCTCCCAAAGTGCTGGGATTACAGGTGTGAGCCACCGTGGCTGGTAGGCGTGTCCTTATTCTTAAAGCCTATCTAGTATCTCAGCAGGGTGCCAGATACACTAATGAGAGGTAATGAAATTTCTCAACAGGGCATTCCAGAATGCCCCAGCACTGCTAACCCTCTGCTATCGGCATCACCTTCAATCCTGAAGAAGTTGCTGTCTGGTAAGTAGACAGTAGCTTCTACCATGGGGAGCTGTGTCCTGTGCATGTACCATCCAGCCATGCCACATATTCCCAGAGGGCACCCTCCCGAACTCCCAAGGGCCCCATCTGCACAGCTCCCTCCTTTCTGATGCCTCTTCATCCAGATTCCAAACATTTCAGCTGATCCAACTTCTAGTTTCTGATCTCTGCCTCCTCAGCTGAGCAAGGCCACTTTGCCCTACTTGGAGTCTGGCTCTCTGTGTCATCCTCAGGCAGAGAGTTGGGTGACTGTGGCTCACTTGTGAAATTTCCCTTCTCTTGCTGCTAGTTTGATGAACTCTTCTGACCTCTGTATCACCCAGCTTCAAAATCATCAACATTTGGCCAGTCTTCTTAAATCTATATCACTAGATCTAGATTACTACCTCTAATCTAGACACTATCTCTCATCTCTAATCTAAATCACTGTGCAAATTACTTAGAGCAAATCCTAGACAGGTCATTTCATTTATAAATATTTCAGCATGAATTTCTAAACAGTAACAATTCTTTAACAAAACACCATAAAATACTACTTTAGACAACATAATAACAATATTTTCTTAATATCATTATTAATGATAATTAATGGTAATGTTCAAATTTCTCCAGTTCTTTCATAAATTCTTTATAGTTTTTTCAAATACTGATCCAAGTAAGGTCCCATACATTGCCATTGGTTGCTGTTTCCTAAGACTTTTAAAAATATTTGGGTTGTTTCTCTCTCCTCCTTACAAATTACTTATGGAGAAAATCAGTCTGGATTTTCCTAACTGCAGCCCTGTTGTATTATTTAACATGTTCCTCTGTCCCCTGTGTTTGTTCTGATAGACCAGCAGCTCTAGCTAGAACTTGATTATATTCATGCTGGAATATTTGCCCCTCTTTTTGTGATGATCATTGCCTAGACCCATTATGTCAGTAGGGATTGTGAAATGGTGATATAGAATGATAGATCAAACCATTTATTATGTGGATTACTTCTATAAAGAAAAATTGCCTCAATTTTTCCCTTTATTTACCACAATTTTTCCCTTCCTTCCTCTTTCTTTCTTTCTTTCGTTCTTTTGTTCTTTCGTTCTTTCTTTCTCTTTCTCTCTCTCTTTCTTTCTTTCTTTCCTTTCTTCTTTTTCAAGGGAAGGTCTTGCTCTGTTGCCCAGGCTGAAAGGCAGTGGTGTGATCATGGCTTACTGCAGCCTCAACCTCCCAGGCTCAAGCTGTCCCCCCTGCTTCAGCCTCCCAAATAGCTGGTATGGCAGGCAAGCCTCACCACACCCAGCTATTTTTTTTTCCTGTCTCATCCTCCCAAAGTGCTGGGTTTACAAGTATGAGTCACTGCGCTCAGCCCCGATTTTCAAAATAATCATTTGGTTATCTAATAGCCTCAAAAGTGAACCAATAAAGGTTTTCTATTATGAACTAATGGACTTAAACATATTTAAAGTGATTCACTATATTGTCGATACTATTCTTATTGATTCCCAAATTTTCCCATTTTTAGTCACTGTGAGCCCTTGCAAGTTGGATCCTGAGTTCTTTTGACACGATTCTAGTTAAGTGGTTGTTTTGTTTGAGACAGGGTCTCACTCTTGCCCAGGCTGGAGTGCAATGGTACAATAGCTCACTGCAGCCTTGAACTCCTGGGCTCATGCAATCCTCTTACACAGCTGGAACTACAGGCATCAGCTGCCATGCCCACTATTCTTTTTTTTTTTTTTTAATTTTGTAGACATGGGGTCTTTCTCTGTTGCCCAGGCTGGTTTCATACTTCTGACCTCAAGCAATCTGCCCTCCTCAGCCTGTAACCTTTAAAGCACTGGGATTACAGGCATGAGCCACCCCAACTGGCCCTAGGTAAGTGTTTGATAGCTTGCTTTCTGGTAGTAAGTCTAGATGACCCTGGCTCATCTTATACATTTCCCATCCCGGATCTGGAGAAATCCATTTCTTCAAGGAGCCCTGGTTCCTGTCATGGGGAAATATTTAGAGATCACAAACTGCTCACTGTCCCTGGATTGCTCCTTGATTTAAGGTCTTTTCATGGGCAGAGTTAGGAAATAATTTTTAAAGATAAAACATAAAATGTGTTTTATATTATTACATACTAGTATTTCCAACTCAAATGGAAAATTGTAAGGTTTTTAAATTAACTTTTTGAAATCTTCCATCAGTTTCTCCTTTCTTATGGAAAAACCCATACTGCAAGTCACAGTTCCCAATGATACTAACATAATTACTTATTTACCAAAAGTAAAAGATAGTGAAAACAGTTTAATTTTTTCTTCTTTTACAGTTCTTTTTGTCCAAGGTAACAGCCCATTATGGATATACAGTGGAATTACCATGTTTTAAAATTACTTAAAATTCCTACCCTCTGTGTGGTCATGCCACTAACATGATGTAGAATTGGGTTCACTGTCTCATTTTGCTTTTGGTTGTTTGGGGATTGCTTTTTGAAATTTAACTTTGTTTTAAAATTCTGTGAAATGTTTCCATAGTTTCAAAGGCAAATTACAAAAGAAAGTTTATTTGGAGAAATCTCCTCTTTATTAGAAGACTATCAAGGTAGGCTTCATTTCTTTTCATAATTTGATAGTACTCCATTATGTGGCTGTACTATAGTTTATTTAACCAGTACCCTACTGATGGATATTTGGATTATTTGCATCTTTTGCTCTTACAAACAGTGCTATGATGAATATCCTTGCACTTCTCTTTTGCTTATTTTTGCCAGTATATCTTTGGGATTGATTCCTAGAAATAAAATGGCTGGGTCAAAGTGTAAATGTGTATTTTTTGGTAGGTATTGCCAGATTGCACTGGATAGGGGCTATGCCATTGTATATTCTGATTAGCAATGTATAAGAGCATCTGTTTCTCTATATATTTGACCAACGGAGTATGTTAGCAAACTTTTGAACTTTTGGCAATCTCATAGGTAAGAAATAATTCTCTATGAAGTTTTCATTTGCTAAATGTAATTTTCTTTTTACCACTGAAATTAAAATGAAGAGGTATAAATTGTTTTATTTTGATAATTTTCTCTTTAATTTAGCATGACAATCATCATAGGTATACAAGCTACATCCAGGCTTGATTAGCCTGTGGCTACAACACAAAGTCCCATTACCTTTTTTTTAAATTTATTTTTATTTTTTTTTAAATAACAGGGTCTTGCTCTGTTGCCCAGACTGGAGTGCAGTGTTGTGATTATGGCTTATTGCAGTCTTGACCTCCTGGACTCAAGTGATTCTCCCACTTCAGCCTCCCGAGTAGACAGGACAACAGGCACAAACCACCACTCCTGGCTAATTTTTTATTTCTTTGTACAGATGGGGGTCTCACTATGTTGTCCAGGTGAGAACTCCTGAGCTGAAGTGATCCTCCCACCTTAGCCTCCCAAAGTGCTGGGATTATGGGGGTAAGCCACCTCTATGGGCTTACTAACTTTTAATGCCCAAACTACAGTAGACATGCCTGAAAAGGAATCCTTATGTCTCCTAGTTATTTTGGGAAGTCTCCAACAACTGGAAGCTCAGTCAGCCTGCTTCTGGTTTCTGGTCCTTATCCAGTATCTCATAAAGAATTTCATAAATAGTTCCTTCCTTGGGTGGTTCAAATCCTATCTAAGGGGCTAGAAGGAGATCTGAGGCCTTCTTCCACTCTATCAAACAA
Source organism: Hylobates moloch (assembly GCF_009828535.3). Taxonomy (NCBI): domain Eukaryota; kingdom Metazoa; phylum Chordata; class Mammalia; order Primates; family Hylobatidae; genus Hylobates; species Hylobates moloch. Next base: position 22,832,044 of record NW_026652277.1, on the reverse strand, counting down.
AAAAACATGGGTATCCATGAAGCAAGCAGGCACAGGAACATGATACATCACGCTGGCATCTCAGCTGCACTCACAGCATCCCCTGAGTACAGAATGTCCTGTGCACTGGCACTGCCAGCGCTCTTGCTAGCACACAGGCGTGCATATACAATCAGCTGACCGTAGGACAGGAACCACTGATTGAAAATGACTTAAAATCTGCAAGCCTGTAGTCCCAGCTACTTGGGATACTCAGCAGGCTGAGGTGAGAGGATCACTTGAGCCCCAGGAGTTCGAGCTCAGCCTGAACAACATAGAGAGACCCCATCTCAAAAAAAAAAAAAAAAAAGACGAAACAACAACAACAAAAAACAAAAAACACAGGTAAAGAAAATAACCTTAAACCAGTTTTTAATTTTCTTAACTTTTATTTTAAGTTCTGAGGTACACATGGAGGTTTGTTATATAGGTGAACTTGTGTCATGGGGATTTGTTGTACAGATTATTTTGTCACCCAGCTATTAAGTCTAGTACTCATTAGTTATTTTTCCTGATCCTCTCCCTCCTCCCACCCTGTGCCCTCCAACAGGCCCCAGTGTCTGTTGTTCCTCTCTATGTGTCCATGTATTCTCGTCATTTAGCTCCCACTTATAAGTGAGAACATGTGATATTTGGTTTTCTGTTCCTGCATTAGTTTGCTAAGGTCAGGGGATGGCCTCCAACTGCATCCATTTCCTGCCAAGTACATGATCTCATTCCTTTTGATGTCTGCATAGTATTCCATGGTGTACATGTACCATTTTCTTTATCCAGTCTACCATTGATGGGCATTTAGGTTGATTCCATGTCTTAGCTAGTGTGAATAGTGTGCAGTGAACATACTTGTGCCTGTGTCTTTATGATAGAACGATTGTATGCCTTTGGGTATATCCCCAGTAATGGGAATGCTGGGTCCACTGGTAGTTCTGTTTTGAATTATTTGAGGAATCGCCATGCTGCTCTCCACAATAACTGAACTAATTTACACTCCCACCAACAGTGTATAAGTGTTGCTTTTTTTCCACAACCTCATCAGCATCTGTTATATTTTGGCTTTTCAGTGATATCCATTCTGACTGGTGTGAGATGGTATTTCATCGTGGTTTTGTTAAATCAGTTTAACAGGCAAAATAATGGAGTAGACAAAATTACTTGAAAATACATTTTAATAGAAAATCATCCTGGAGTGTAAATGTTAGCAATACAAATACTAAGGATTTGAAAGATTCATTTTTAATGAGTATTCTTTTAGAGATTTACTTGGTAACAAAAATCAAATTAAAAATTCATGGAAGGCTCATGCCTGTAATCCCCGAGCTTTGGGAAGCCAAGGTGGGCAGATCGCTTGAACCCAGGAGTTTGAGACCAGCCTGGGCAACATGGTGAAAACCTGTCTCTACAAAAAATACAAAAAAAAAAGTAGTTGGGCTTGGAGGTGTGTGCCTGTAGTTTCAGTTACTCAGGAGGCTGAGGTGGGAGGATTACCTGAGCCCAGGAGGTCAAGGCTGCAGTGACCAGAGATAACACCACTGCATGCCAGCCTGGGCACAGAGTGAGACCCTGTCTCAAATAAAAAAAGATGTGCTAATGACCATCAAAAGCTGCTTCACAACACTTCAGATGCCTCCAATGAGTCTAAGAGCTGTGGAATTAGGGAAGACGGGACTCCTCAGCAGCGTAATACTCAAGACTGTGAAATCAATCAAGCAGCCGTGTTTATATAGTAAAAGGTAGAAAATAGATTATTTTAATTGCTAATTGTTCTTGAGACCTTCACCAAGACATATTTTTAAATGTGACCTAAATGCTTCCCTCGACAGGCATAGTGAAGGAATTACAGTTTATTCAGAGGCTGACATGCTGCTGATTGAAGTATAAAGAAGAGTAATCAAGGTGGTGGGTTTTTTTCATATGGCTTTTAACATTTACAAAGAAAATGATTTCAAGGGGTACACACTAGAAAGAAACAAGTCTATAAACAGTTACCAATCAGCCAAATACACCAATTGCTAGGAATATTCCCTCCACCCTCATCTCTTACCAACTCCCATACCCCGTAATCAGCATCTAAATGCCACATGCATTATTCTTTTGTTCATAACTCTGAGGGAAGGGAATGAAGAGTCAGACAGTGCTCAGAGACCCCAGAACCACATCTTAGATAACTTTACCGACACAAATCTACCACCATGATAGTGTTGGGGAGGCAACCACGCGCGATGCTTCCATTTAGGATAAAACGAGCAGAGACCAGGAAGCAGAAGGCTGCACAGACCAAGCCTTGCACTGGGTCTGCTGTGGAGGCTGGCCTCCTGCCCTCTCTTCAGGACTATACTCAAAGGGACCTCAGACAGTGAGTTTTAATTGGAGAAATGGCTAGAGACTGTGAGGGGAGGAAATAAGACATAGCTACAAAGCAAGCCTGTGTGGACTACCCATTCTTATAGAATTCCTCACTCCTGGGTGTCTTGAGAAAAAGATCTTTTCCTGGAGTCCCAAAGCCCCCATGGTGTCTCATGGGACACCTTGTGGTGTCAGTGGGTTAATAGTCTTGAGAATCTCTAAGTCACTGGCCATGTCAGGTGTTCAAATCCTTCTTGCATCATGGGGAATGGATCATACTGTTAAGGCCCATGCAGAGGCAGAATCCAGCCATGATGACCCTGGAGACCCATCTTGCGATATTCTTAGAGAGGCTTCTTTAAATCTACAGACTGATGCTGGGTTCTAACATGCCTGTGAATTATAGGAAGAATATCTTACAGAATCATCAGTAAGCCTATAGGCTGAGGTAGGCATTTTTTAATTTTATGTTGTTTAATTTTTTATTTTTTAAGAGTCTTGCTATGTTGCCCAGGCTGGACTTGAACTCCCAGGCTCAAGTGATCTTCCTGCTTCACAGCCTCATGAGTAGCTGAGATTGCAGATGTGAGCCACCATTCCCAGCTTAGGTCTGCAGCTTTTTAAGTGCCTACTGGGTCAAATTTTAAACTTAGTTTTAAAGCCAAGCATAACTTTGTGACTCGGGACAAGAAGAAGAGTGGTGCCCCCTTGGCTTCACTATTTCATTTTTTTATCCTAATTAACTTTTTCCAGATTTAATCTCTGCCATTCCCAGTGGGATGTCATATGTCTGGTTTACTCTCTTGGCTGAGGCGGCACAGTTTTAGGGGTTTCCACTTCATCCTTCTTATCATAGTTGTCCTTACTCCACAGTCAGGTAAACCATGTGAGATCTCCCCATCTTGGAAGTCTATCCATCTTGGTAATGTCCTCAGGGACCAGCAAAATGACCACAGGGTGAGTCCCATGAACTCAATGGCTCTCTTGTGGGATGAATCTGGGGGAGGCCCATGTGCCTCTGTGCACCTGCACTAGGACAGAGGGGTCATGATGCTTTTTAGGTTCCACTTGTAGGAGCAATGACTAACACCCTTCCAGAGGACTATGCTCCTCGGAAAACAACTGCAAACCTGGACTCAATACAAAAGCAACTCTGAAGTACTGAGTGAACAGAAGCAGACAGTCTCTAGTGAAGAGTGTGAGCTGGCGTGAAGAAGGGACAATGGGGAGCCAAACAAATTGGTTCTCATCTGTTCAGACTTTAGCCTGAGACTAAGTGAATTCCATGTGGTACATACAGTGGAAGTGGGGGTGCAAACATGGAAAAAACCTGCAGCATTTGTGGTCTGAGAAGCAAGAAAAGTGAAGCCAAGAAATTGTGAACATTGAAAAGAGAGGGGGAAAGTTTACAAGGGAAAGGCAAGAGAGGGGATCCCCACAATTTGTGTGTCCACATTTCTGACTGACTCCTGAACTATGTACCATGGAACAGACAAGCCTTCACCAGACGCCAAAACAGCCAGTGCCTCAATCATGGACTTTCCAGCCTCCAGAACAGTGAGAAAATACATTTTTGTTCTTTATAAGTTCCTCAGTCTTCATTATTTTGTTATAGCAACACAATAACAAAAGACAAAAGCCAGAGTTAGCAAGCAAAACTTGTAAGCAGCAAGAGGAAAATGACAGATTGTACAGAGGAGCAACAATCCTAGTAACGTCCAAATTTTCTTCAAAAATCATGGAAGCCAGAAGAGAGTAGAGCAAAAAACCTGTCAACCCAAGATTCTATAACCAATGAAAATAACATTCAAGAATAGGCCAGGCATGGTGGCTCATGCCTGTAATCCCAGGACTTTGGGAGGCCAAGGCAGATGGATCTCCTGAACCCAGGAGTTTGAGACCAACCTGGGCAACATAGAAAGATCTCATATCTACAAAAAATAGAAAATGTAGCCATGGGTGGTGGTGCATACCTGTAGTCCCAGCTACTTGGGAGGCCGAAGTGGGAGAGGATCACTTGAGTTTGGGAGATTGGGGCTGCAGTGAGCTGTGATCACACCAGCGCACTCCAGCCTGGGTGACAGAGTAAGACCCTGTCTCAAAAAAAAAAAAGAAAAAAGAACAAACAGACATTTTCATTTAAAAGAAAAGTTACAGAATTAGTTACCAGCAAACCTGCACTGTAAGAAATACTAAAGAAAGTTGTTTAGTCTGGAGAAAAACCATATAGAAACTTGGATTCTCTGAAAATAATAAAAAGCATGAGTAATGGCAAGTACCTGGCTAAACACAAGTTTTTTTTTTCTTTTTGCCTTTCACCTCTTAATTATTTTAATAAACCACATTTTAAAAATTATAACATGGTCTTGTGGGGTTTGTAATGATACAGATGACTACATAAAAAAAAAATAAAATAAAAAGGAACATGGACTAATAGGGTTGAAAGATTTCTATATTTTATGTGAAGTAGTGAAGTAATTATTATTAGCACCCAGTGAAAAGTTAAGTGTGTATGTGTGTGTATTCCTTCCACAACCACTAAAAAAAAATTAAGAAGTCTAGCTAAATGAAAACAGGAAAATTAAAAAGGAATTCTGAAAAATATTCAAAGAATTCAAAAAGAAAAATCACAAAAGAAGGAACAAAGGAAAAACAACAGAAGAGACAAAAATAAAAAATAAAACAGATCCCAAATGCAAGCATATGAATGATTGCAGTAAGTGTTGATGAACTAAACAATGCAATTAAAAGGCAGAGACTGTCACAATGGACCAAAAAAAAAAAAAAAAAAGACCCAACTATATGTTTATGAGAGAAGAACCAGCAAATATATTGACAAATAGGTTGAAAGAAAATGGATGGAAAAATACGCCATGCAAACAGCAGACATCAAAAGGCTAGACTGGCTATACTGATATCAGACAAAATATACCTAAGACAAAATGTACACTGCATATGTTTAAGTGGATAATTTTATATTATATGAAATTTTATGTTGTGTCAATTGTATCACAATAAGAAATGTTTTATCATATAATTTCATTACTCCATAATGATAAAAGTCTTATTGTCAAGGACAACACAACAATTGAAATTTGTATGCACCCAGTATATGAAGCAAAAATACATGAAGCAAGTAACTGAAAGAATGAAAGGGCAAAAGAGACAGTTCCACAAACATCACTGGAAATATTAACATCTCTACCTAGCAGCTACTAGAACAATTAGATCAGAAAATCAGTAAAGACATAGAAGTTTCAAACAATATTATCAAACAACTTGACTTGATATTTATAGAACACTTTACCAAAAATGGCAGAATACACATTATTTTCAAGCACACCTGGTGTGTTTGTCAAGATAGGCCATATTTTGGGCCACAAAACACATCTGAATAAATTTGAATAGTTTAAAATCACGCAGGCTATGTTCTCTGTCCACAAAGGATTAAATTGGAATTCAATAATAATGAGATAACCAGGAAAATTTCAAATATCTGGACTTTAACCTACTTCTAAATAATCACTAGATCAAAGAAGAGTCACAAGTAATATTAGAAAATATGTTGATAATATATACATATGATAATGAAAGCATATCAAAATTTGTGGGATGTAGGGTAAAACAGAGCATATAGGGAAATGTGTAGCTTTAAATGCCTATGTGGGAAAAGAAGCAAAGTCTAAAACTCAGTGATCTAAGCTTTCACCTTAAGAAATTACAAAAATAAGTGCAAGTTATGTTCAAAGTAAACAAAAAGAAGGAAAGGATAAAAGGTAAAAATCAATAAAATAGAAAAGATAAATGGCATGAACCCAGGAGGCGGAGCTTGCAGTGAGCTGAGATCACACCACTGCACTCCAGCCTGTGCAACAGAGTGAGACTCCGTCTCAAAAAAAAATAAATAGAGAAAAATCAATAAAGCCAAAAGCCACGTTTTTGAAATAAATTCAATAAAACTGACCAGCTGTAGCCAGACTAGTGAAGAAAACAGAAGAGACAAATCCCCAATATTAGGAATGAAAGAAGGGGTTTTTCTACATGTCCTTCAGACATGAAAAGAATAATAAGGACATACTGTGAACAATTCCATGCTGATAAGCTTGACAATCTAGATACAATAAAATATTACTTAAAAAGCAAAATTTACCAAAACTGCCTCAAGAAAATTTGGCAGCCCTATATAAATTATGGAAACTAAATTAATAATAAAAACTTTCCCACATAGAAAACTCCAGATCTAGATCACTTCACTGGGGAATTCCACCAGTTATTTAAGGAAGAAATGACACCAATCTTACACCAATGTTTTCAACATATCAAAGAGGAGGGAGTATTTCCCAGATCGTTTTATGGGGCTAACATTAACTTTATTATAAAATCAAATACATCACAAGATAATAGAACTACAGAGCAATATTACTCATGAGCATAGAAACAAAAAGTTCCTAACAAAATACCGGCAAATAAGAACCAATAACATGTAAAAAGAATACTATATATCATATCCAAGTGGGTTTTATCTCAGAATGCAAGGTTGGCTTAACATCAGAAAATCAATCAGTATAATCTACCATATTAACAGAAAACAGAAAAAGAACCATATAATTATTTAAATGGATGCAGAAAAAGCATTTGATAAAAATCAACATTCTTTCATGACTAAATCTCTCAGCAACTAGGAATAGAAGTCTTCCTCATCCAATTAAGGTTATAAAAAAAACTACAGCTAACATCAAACTCAATGGTGAAGACTTCATGTTTTCTACCTAAAATCACAAACAAAGCAAAGCAAGGATATCCACTCTCACTATTTGCATTTAAATCTGTATTGTAAGGCCCAGATAGTGAATAAGGCAAGAAAAAGAAAAAGGCAAATTGGAAAGAAGAGGTAAAACTGTCCTATTTGGAGACATGATTTTGTATGTACAAAGCTCTAAGAAATCCAGAAAAAAGTTACAAGGGTTAATATAGGTCAGTTTAGTAAAGTTGCAACATACACGTTCAAAACACAAAAATTAATTGTATTTCTATATATAGTGAAAAAATAGAAAATAAAAATATAACAATTCAATTTATGACAGTATTAAGAAAATTAAAATATGTTGGCATTAATTTAACAAAATATGTGCAAGACCCACATACTAAAAACTACAAAATATTTAAAGAAAAACTAAAGAATACTTAAATAAACAGAGAAACATACCGGGCTCACGGACTGGGACACTCAATATTTTTAAGATGCCATTTCTCCCCAGATTGATATGTCAATGCAATACCAATCAAAACCCCACCAAGACTTTTTGTAGAAATTTCCAAGCAAATTCTAAAATTTATATGGAAATGCACATGTTTTGGTTATGTTTTTCCAACTGTGTTCTTTTTTCAAAATTGTTTTAGCATAAAACAACTAGCCAAGACTTGCTATAAACCTATAATTTCAATACAGTGTGGTATAAATGCCATAAGATTTTCAAGACTTGCTATAAACCTATAATAATCAATACAGTGTGGTATAAATGCCATAGGAATAGATATATCAATGGAACAGAATAGAGAGTCCAGAAATAGACCCATGCTAATATGGAAATTAATTTTTTGAAAAATGTCAAGGAAATTCACGGAAGTCTTCAGTAAATAGTGCTGGGATAATTGGCTATCTGTAGAGGAAAAAATTCTAATTCCCTCAGTTAGAACTCTATACTCAGGGAAAATAATCCTCAGAATGAAAGGAGAATAAATACGTTTTCTCACCAACAAAAACTGAAAAAAAATCATCACTAGGAAATATGAACTAGTGGGAAAAATAAAAGAAGTTTGGCCAGATATGGTGACTCACGCCCGTAATCCCAGCACTTTGGGAGTTCGAGGCAGGTGGATCACAAGCTCAGGAGTTCAAGACCAGCCTGGCCAACATGGTGAAACCCTGTCTCTACTAAAAATACAAAAATTAGCTAAGTGAGGTGGCAGGCACCTGTAATCCCGCTTCTCGGGAGGCTGAGGCAGGAGAATCTTTTGAACTCGGGGGTGGCAGAAGTTGCGGTGAGCTGAGATTGCACCACTGCACTCCAGCCTGGGCGGCAGAGTGAGACTCCATCTCAAAAAACAAAAACAAAAACAAAAACAAAAAAAAATAAGTTCTTCAGGCAGAAGAAAAATAATCACACAGGGAAACACAGAATTGCAGGAAGAAATAAAAGAGCAACAAAAGGGGCAAATATGTAGGTAAATATAAGTGAGTATCAACCACATATACTAAAAACATATTATTATATATTAATATGTTATATATTATATATTAGTGTATATTAGTATACATATTAGTGTATAGTATATATTTTATACTGATTTATTATATACTAATTATTAGTATATATTAGTACATATTTTAGTATATTATTATAATGGTTTGGGGGCTTTAAAATGTGTGTGAAATGAAATACATGAGAATAGTAAAACAAAATGTGAGAGGATGTTAATAAGGTGTTCTAAGGCTAACATTCCTGGAGAACTCAAAATAAGTAATAATTTACATATGATGGTAACAAGTAAGGCAGCATGTTGTAATTTCCATGGTAGCTACTAAAAGAAATGTAAAATAACATATAACAAGTTCATAAAGAGAAAAATAGTATAAATAAGTTTCCTTTTTGCCCATAAAGTCACAAAGAGAATGATTTATATACTTGCAGTAACAAATGATTCAAGACTCTTGATTTGTGAACTACTTGAGTTACTATTAGTCTTGGTATAACCAAATGCCTGCTACCATGTGAGCCAATTCTTATTTGTCATTTTTAATTTAGAGGTTTTTTGTTTTTTGTTTTGTTTTTTTTTTTTTTGAGACGGAGTTTTGCTCTTGTTTCCCAGGTTGGAGTGCAATGGCGTGATCTTGGCCAACCACAACCTCTGCCTCCCGGGTTCAAGCAATTCTCCTGCCTCAGCCTCCCGAGCAGCTGGGATTACAGGCATGTGGCACCATGCCCAACTAATTTTCTATTTTTAGTAGAGACAGGGTTTCTCCATGTTGGTCAGGCTGGTCTCAAACTCCTGACCTCAGGTGATCCACCTGCCTTGGCCTCCCAAAGTGCTGGGATTACAGGTGTGAGCCACCACGCCTGGCTAGAGTCTTTTTTATAAAAGAGCACGTTCATTGACTTAGCCAAAAAGCAAACATAAATTTTAGTGAATATTTTATTTGGACATTTTAAAGTTTAGCTGTGTAACCAGAAGGTATGAAGGTGAACATTTATTCATAATCATTGAAATCTAACCAAGTCCTATTGCAGTTTATTTGTGGGTAGAATGGTTGGAAGTAGCATGCTCAAGATATTTAAAATTTTGAAAAAAAGTCATGCATCTGATCAATCACCATATATGCTCCCAGAGCACAGTTCCTCCATAATCCTGCTTTTCAGTGCTAGCATTGTTGATTCCTTGGATCCTGCATTTTCCTTCCTCTTCCCACTTGATCCGTTACTTATGTCTGTCAAGGACTGAAACGCAGTGGAAGGTGCAGGGAATTTTTGTAGGAATTCTTTGGCTTAGTAGTCCATCAGCCTCCTGATGTTCCCAGAGTCGTGCCCTTGTCTCAGGCAAAGCTGTGGAAGTGTTTGATGGAAACAGCTGTCCCTCTGTCATTCTGTGAAGTTCTACTCCAAGTGGGAGTTGGGGTGATATGGTTTGGATGTTTTCCCTCTCCAAATCTTATGTTGAAGTATAATTCCTAGTGCTGGAGGTGGGCCCTGCTGGGAGGTAATTGGGTCATGAGGGTGGATCCCTCACGGTTTGATGCTGTCCTGGTGACAGTGAGTGAGTTCTCGAGAGATCTGGCTGTTTAAAAGTGGGTGGCACCTCCCTAACACTCTCTCTTGCTCCTGCTCTGCCATGTGAGGCGCCGGCTCCCCCTTCACCTTCTGCCATGAGTAAAAGCGCCCTCAGGTCTCCCCAGAATCCGAGCAAATGCTGGCACCATGCTTTCTGTACACCCTGCAGAACTGTGAGTCAATTAAACCTCTTTTCTTTATAAGTTACCCAGTCTCAGGTATTTCTTTTTTCTCTCTCTTTAATTTTGTTTATTTTTCTAGTTTTTTTTTTTTTTTTTTTTTTTTTCAAATTCTCCCAGATCCTGATCAGGTACTTCTTTATAGCAACACAAGAACAGCCTAACACACAGGATTAGGTAAATAAATTAAGAGAAGCAATGACTCGCTGGAGACAGCAGCAAACTGAGCCCAGTTTTATTGCAAATAAAACAAGTCATTCAAGTGAATTATGGAAACTGAGGGTGCACATGAAGGGGTGGCAAGGGAACGGGACTTTTGAAGATGGTCAGTGTTTCCTTGGTTTGAACTTCAAAGCCACACTGTTGATGCAAAATCTCTGACCATTGGGCCCAGGTCCATCAGGAAACACGTGACCTAGATGAGCTTCACACTGCAAAGGACAGAAGCATCTGTCATCGCCAAATGCAAACAAAGCTCTTTATGTAAAACCAGACAGACGAACCCCCCCAAAATCACTCCATTCCGGAGTCTGACATCTGTGTTAGGATAAAAAGTCTACTGCATCCGAATTCAATTAAGAAATGAAAGAAAGCAGAACACAGTCATGGTAAATAGTTTTACTTTATCAATAGGATGTGAGCAAGTTATTAAATTTGGGCCTTTACAGTTACTCATCTAAAAATGTATATAATTATCTTACCTACATAAGAGAGCTGTGAGGACAATTAATTGATACATTACATGTAAAGCATTAACATAATTCCTGGGTAAGTACTGAATAATATTGTAGTACCCAGTGTGTTATTATTATTTATTACTTACAGCAAAACCATGCTATCTTTTTTTTGTTTGTTTGTTTATTTTTTGAGACGGAGTCTCGCTGTCTCCCAGGCTGGAGTGCAGTGGCATGATCTCAGCTCACTGCAAGCTCCGCCCCCCTGGTTCACACCATTCTCCTGCCTCAGCCTCCTGAGTAGCTGGGACTACAGGTGCCCGCCACCACGCCCGGCTAATTTTTTTTTTGTATTTTTAGTAGAGACAGGGTTTCACCGTGTTCTCCAGGATGGTCTCGATCTCCTGACCTCGTGATCTGCCTGCCTCAGCCTCCCAAAGTGGTGGGATTACAGGCATGAGCCACCGCGCCCAGCCAAAACCATGCTATCTTAATCAGCTTGCCTTTAGTGTTTTACAAAACCCATGAGTCAGAAAACGTGAGCAGCTAAGGATGTCAAAATGAATTTGTGATCTGGATTTAAGCCACTCTCTCCTACTGGGCTCACAGAAGGCAGGGATGCTGACGTCACCCGCAGCATTGCTCTGCAGGCCAGTGACACGCTGCCAAGTGCAAAAGGAGGGTGGAGAGATGGAGGTGCCAGCCACACTGGGTAAGTCAAAGATGAGATGCCAGTCACTCTGGCAGGATAAGGGCTTCCTGCTCCTTATCCCTGCTCAAAAGAAGGTGAAGATCCTACCTCTGTTCTCATCTCTGTGGAAGGTTAGAACCAGGAAAGGCCACAATAGAGAGAGGGTGGAGAAGCCTTTTCTCTTTTTTGCAGTGCCTAGATTGAAGGGAGAGAGTGATCGTTCTTGGCATGTGTAGAAACCCCATGTGTTCTGGGCTGGGTGCGGTGGCCCACGCCTGTAATCCCAGTACTTTGGGAGGCCGAGGCAGGTGGATCACTTGAGGTCAGGTTTGAGACCAGCCTGGCCAACATAGCGAAACCTCATCTCTACTAAAAATACAAAAATTCACTGGGTGTGGTGGCAGGCACCTGTAATCCCAACTACTTGGGAGGCTGAGGCACTTGAACTCAGGAGGTGGAGGCTGCACTGAGCTGAGATAGTGCCACTGCACTCCAGCCTGGAAAACAGAGCGAGACTCTGTCTCAAAACAAAACAAAACAAAAAAGAAACCCATGTGTTGTGAAGACAAAAGTACCCCTATAAAAGGACACCAGACTTGCTAAGAACAAGAAAGCTCTTTGTGGCATTGGGGGCAGCATCAGGGAAAGTAAAACAAAATAAGAAATCTCACCTGCTTGCAGATGACCTCTGTGCGAGCTGATCCTAACGAGGTGTCCAGACGTCTCAGGATCCCTGTGTGGCTTTCATCAGAGCCAGACGTACCATGAGCCTCGGAAAACGAAGGCCACCCAGTGCCAGAGCAGTACTTTTTCTCAGAACTGTGGAAGACATAAACGATACTACAGCTGCTAATGACGCTGTCATTAACATGCCAAGAGGTGCCCCGATGTGTTGTTCCAGGGAGCAGGATCCATTCCCACTCTCCTCTGCCAGATCCCACGCCCAGTTATGTGACAGTCAGTCCCCTGGGAATCGTCCTCACTGCACCTTCACTGTCGAAGCCATTGCCTCTCGAAGTGGAAGGACTTCTTGATCCTTTGATGCTAAAGCCTTCTTTCTGGATGTCCAACAAGGATCAAAAACACATGGTGTTTTGTGAACTGTGTTGCATATTAGGTAACACAGATCAAACCCATGTGTTGAAAATGTAAATAAGGGAGAAATCAAAATGAAATACTAATGATCGGAGGAAATCATCATCTTGGTGCAGCACAGAAGTGTAAGTTCTGATGAGAAAGTCATGCTTAGCAACAGGAATTTCAGGTTATCTCAACACAGAAGCCTGACCAGGGATTCAAAACCTCCCTCTGGCCACTTCTGAGCTGTGTGAAACCACAGTTCTTGAAGCCTCAGTTTGCACACCTAGCAAATGGGAATAATATCTATCCTACAGGACTGTTTTGAGGATTTGAGGGGAAACTCTGTGAAGTGTGACATAAAGCTTAGCACAGTGCTGGGCACATGGTAAGTTCCCTGAATGCTTGCTGTGATGGTGATGATTAGTATTAATTAATACACCTGGGTACCTGGCATCAATCAGTGCGGTGAAACCTAACCCTCCAGAAGTCTCTCAGGGACTCATGATGCTGGCACAAGGAGAAGGACAGCAGGCAGATCCACTCACCAAAGACCCACCCTCTAAGTGCTCTGATGGATAACCTCCCTTAAATGGCACTGGGAAAACAGACTTCAAAAATTGCTGTGGCAAGGAAATGGCTCTATCTAAGGAAGAAAGAGAAGAACTGAATGTTAGACCCAGCCAAAAAAAAAAAAAAATTTAATCTAAGAAGAAAAAGTGGCAAAGAATCAAATCCCTAGACTATGAACACAGAAGGAAGCCTAGCTGACAGCACAAACTCCCACAGAAACAATTGTGTAATGCAGCAATTCTCAAACATTTTGGTCTCAGCACCCCTCATGTCTCCTCTGTGTCCCCAAAATTAACAGGGATTGCTGAGAGCTTTTGTCTATGAGTTCCATATGTCAACATTTAACAAATTATAAATTATAACAGAATTTACAAATTGTGTGCATTGTTTTTTTTTTAATATAGGTTCAGTGCCCCTTATCTGAAATGCTTAGGACCAGAAGTGTTTCGGATTTCAGATCTCTTTGAATTTTGCATTTTACTTGATGATTAAGCATCCTTAATCTGAAATACTCCACTGAGCATTTCCTTTGAGTATCATGTTAGTTCTCAAAAAGTTTCGGATTTTGCTAGGCATGGTGGCTCACACCTATAATCTCAGCTTTTTGGGAGGTGGAAGCGGGTGGATCACTTGAGCTCAGGAGTTCGAGACCAGCCTGGCCAACATGGTGAAACCCCCTCTCTACTAAAAATAGAAAAACTAGCTGGGCATGGTGGTGCATGCCTATAGTCCTAGCTACTCGGGAGGGTGAAGCAGGAGAATAACTTGACCCCAGGAAGCGGTAGTTGCAGTGAGCAGAGATCAGGCAACAGAGCGAGACTCTGTCTCAAAAAATAAAAAAGTTTCAGATTTGGGTGCATTTCAGATTTTGAATTTTCAGAGTAGAGATGCTCAACCTGAAATAAATTTATTACATGTTAATATAACATATATTTATGACAAATAATTATACTTTTCAAAATGAAACAAACATTTCATGAGAAGAGTTGCACTGTTTTACAATTTTGCAAGGCTCTTTAACATCTGGCTTAAAAAAAAGACAACTGAATCTTCATATGTGCCTCTGAACTCAGTCTGTTGCTATGTTGTTTTGATTGAAGTATAAGAGGATGTGGCCTCAAGTGGCCTCAAGTGTGGTTGGAAAAGCCCCTAGAAACGTCGCCCCCAGGAATCTCTGGGGTCCTCAGACCAGGCTTTGAGAACCACAAGTATAGCCATTAAGAGGAAGGGCTTTGACTTCTGAAAGATTTGGGTGTGAATCTGGGATCTGTCTGTTACATCTGTATCACCTTGGCAAGTCATTTAATTTTTTGAAGCCTCAGCGTCCTAATCTATAGATAAATATAAACTAAAAATAAAGTTCTAAGCCACCCACTGACTGAATAGAGCCCTTCTTGGCCAAGGGGACTCCAGAAAAACCTTTAAACTGAGTTTCTAGTCATGATGGGACAGGAGGTCAGACACACCTCATTATACTCCCTCCCTTTCGTGGTTTAGACACAACAAATGACTAGCATTAATGTTTAAATAGAGATCATAAGACTGGCAGAACAGACTCTTTGTGGCAATAATATACCAAATTATAAACAGGACCTAAGGCCATGCCAGGCAAGGGTGAAGTCACACACCCCTACACTTAAAGAATCAACTCTAACTGCCACAGTGGTTTTCTTCTTCTCTAGCAGCTAAACAAGCACTGGCCTTGAGATAAGCAGTGTTGAAGCAATTGCAGCTCATCTACCATCAGACACTGACTAGCTGAGACCCTCTTTCCACCAGCCATAACTACAGCTTTGATTGCACAAGAGACTGATTTTAGTAACTTTCTCCTGATTAAAAGACCATGAACTGGTTCTGGATGGTTTACAGAGGCTGCGCACTTGTGGGCCTTCATATCCTGAAAGACCTTTTGATGTATAGGATCTAGTTATAATACATTTAAATGTTAAGTTTCTACCCCCAAATAAACATAGGTCATATGTTACATGCATCTTTATTCAATATGTGTATGTCAGGACCATCTTCACGAATTTTCATAGCCCCTCCTGTGATCTGTTAAATAGGTATATTTAGCCAACCCCTCAGCATAAAGCTCCTACCCTAGCTGCTCCCCCTTCCAAGTGCCTGCATCTGCTCTTGGCTGGGGGCTCACTTCCCAGCCTGTGGGATGGCCACCTTGAAGGCTGTAACCCTTTAGAAGAAATAAAGTCTCCTTTTCTAAATTGATAGATAGCATGATTTTTTTAAGCTATCAATAGCAATGGCATTATCACCTCACTTTCTGTATGTATGCTTAGCATAGTACCTGACACATGGCACATAAGTCAGTAGCTATTTTTTAGTATTTTGTTATTATTAATACCAGAAATCTATGAAATGTGAGCAGTCGTGGGTCCAACTAGAAGTGCCTGCATATTCAGGTCGGGTTCTTTGCAACCCTCCTCCAAGGGTTCAAAAACATTCATCTGGCCACTCTGCTCAGGGAAAAACATCATTAAGTGTCTTTTAATCCCAGTCTTTCCATCCAAAACATTATATATCAACTAGTGATCATTAAAGGAATTTTGATGGAGAATTATGAATACAATAAAATTTTTTAAATAAATGAGCCTAAGACTAATAAAAACTCATTAAAGCATTTTATGGGAAACAATAAACCTTTATTGATGCAATTAGCAGAATCTGGAGATTTTACCAAGTAATATGAGAGGCCTAACATATATCAGTTAAGACTGGGAACCGAAATATTAAAGCCAATCAAAAATTCCAATATACATATTTAAGTGATTAGCAGATTGTAAGGTTTGCCCTTGAAGAACTAAAACCATTCTGAATCATATACTCTAAGGGATTTTTACTTTGTTTCGTTTTATTTGCTTTGGTTTTCCTTGATTTCTGGAAGTTCTACAGTTCCCAAACCAACAGCACAGGCACTTGGTTATAACTGACAACCCTAACCTCTTAGAAGAATTTATATTCCTTTGAGGGAATGGGACATACAAAAGGTTTTTAACAATATTACTTACTCATGGTACATACAACATCAGGACGTTATATAAAAGGTGAACTAGTATCAGGCTCTGTTTCCTCTTAAGAAGATTTATGATCATGAAATATATGATCCCACAATAGATTTTAATAAACACTTTCCAAATAGGCTAATGTGGAAGAAGAAAGGGAGAAGGAGGAGAGGAAGTGGCAGTGATGGGCAATGTCACTTCATTCCAAGTTAAGGAAAGAGAGTCTGGAGTCCCTAGGAGTGTGACAACACATTCTGGAAAGTGTTCTTGACCCAGACACCTTTGATTAAAGGTCTCTGATTTGGAGAGGCAGAAGCTCTCCAAAACTGTGCACCAAACTCATTCCAGCAACTATAGGATGATGAGGAGAATGATGGTAAGTCTGGCAGATGAGGCTGGGAACAAGGCTCTGGAAAGGGAACTCATGAGTTACACTGGCCGGGATCACTCTGAGAGGCTGGTTATGTCTTCTGGAAACTTACACCTGTAATTCAGAAAGCAGGCACCAGAAGGCGATGGCACCTATGTCAATGGTGCTGCCCACATGGCTTAATGGAAGCTCAGCTAGTGAAGAATGTGGGCTCTGGAGTCCAAAACTGTGGGTTCATATTTTGGCTGGCTACCTGTAAGCTACAGAACCCTGGACAAGTTATTTCATCTTCCTAGCTCTCAGTTTCCTCACGTGAAATGAGAATAATAATAACACTACGGGGAGCTGCCAAGAGGTCTGATGAAATGATGCCCATGAAGAGCCTGGGCATGGCACCTGCCACATGCCCAGAGGGCTCCTTCATTGCTGGGGTGCTTCCCACTCTCAAGAAGAGTGCAGTGGAGCCCAAATCCCTGCACTATCACTCACCAGATAAGTGACCTGGAGCAAGTTAGTTAAATTCTTTAAGCCTCAGTTTTCGCATCTGTTAAATGGGGGTCTTAATAGCTCCTTATTGGAGGGTGAGGATCGTTTGCAAAGTACTGGAGCCCAGTGTCTGGCATGTAAGTGCTCAAGAAGTTGCAGCCACTTCCCTCACACTTCCATGTGATTTCATAATCACAGCTTTTTTTTTTTCTTTTTTTTTGAGATGGAGTCTCACTCTGTCACTCAGGCTGGAGTGCAGTGGCTCAATCTCAGTTCAATGAAACCTCCACCTCGCTATACTGGTCAGGCTGGTCTCAAACTCCTGACCTGCAGTGATCCACCCGCCTTGGCCTCCCAAAGTGCTAGGATTACAGGCATGAGCCACCACGCTCAGCCCATAACCACAGCTTCTGATAGTCCCAACATTGCTATGATGTCTAAGCAGCAGGACGGATATTATTAATCAGCCAATCAATAAGTACTTATGGAGCATCTAAGTATTAGTTTCCAAGGTGGCTATAACAAAGTACCACAAAATGGTACTCTTTCACAATCTGAAAGATAGAAGTCCAAAGTCAAGGTGTCCGCAGGGCTCTGAAGCATCTAGGGAATCCTTCCTTGCCTCTTCCTACCTTCTAAGATAGGCAATCTTTGGTTTGTAGCCGCAGATCACCAATCTCTGCCTCCGTTTTCACAAGGCTGTCTCCTCTCTGTCTGGGCTTCTTCTCTTCTTCTTATAAGGACAGCAGTGATTTTGGAATTAGGGCTGACCCTACTACAATATGATCTTATCTAAACTAATTATACCTGCAGCCACCCTATTTCCAAATAAGGTCACATTCCCAGCTTACAGGGATTAAGACTTCAACATGTCTTTTTGAGAGACACAATTCAACCCATAACAACTTCCATGAGCCTTGTCCAAGAAGCATAAGATGGCCAAGGGACTCGAAAGCTAATCAAGTTTATCTCCTTAATGAAACAAAATACTTGAACCAACGGGAGAATAATTAGGTCCTAAATTGTGTGATACTGATAAATTAATAGGAATTTGAAGCAGATTAAAAAAAAAAACCCACAGTGTGTGCTATCAGAGAAGGTTTCAGGAGAAATCTGGGATCCAAAAATAAGTGGAATTTCAACTAGCGTTAGTGGGGCTGAGCAGATCCCAGGAGGCCAGCTCAGCACGAAGGGAAGTCCCAGGCAGGAAGCAGCCGAGCTGGAGCAGGGAGCTCAAAGGAGTGGGCCCTGCATTTACTTGTTAAAAGAACCACTTAGTTTTGGTTGACCAACTTTCCCTTCACTTTCACTTTACACAAGCATTTGAAGGAATTATTTTTTCTGTACCTCTGCTTCCTACTATAGAGACTGGAGACCAGAGACAGAAAGAGAAGGAAAATGAGAGGCAAAACAAGAATATATTTCTAAAACTCCTCTTGAACAGGAAGAAGGCTCAGGAATATAGTCTGCATTTGTATATTCTCATTAATTAGAATATATCCTCCAGAATTCCTCAGGATCAAAAGCACATTCATGTATATAGCCCTAAGAGGGATCTATTGCTTAAGAACACATCATTACGGCCGGATGCAGTAGCTCATGCCTGTAATGCCAGCACTTTGGGAGGCCGAAGCGGGTGGATCACCTGAGGTCAGGAAATCAAGACCATCCTGGCTAACATGGTGAAACCCCGTCTCTATTAATAATACAAAAAATTAGCCAGGCGTGGTGGCACATGCCTGTAACCCCAACTACTCAGGAGGCAGGAGAATCGCTTGAACCTGGAAGGCAGAGGTTGCAGTGAGCCAAGATCGTGCCACTGCACTCCAGCCTTGGCAACAGAGCGAGACTCCATCTCAAAAAACAAAACAACACAACAACAACAACAAAAACATCATTACTAACTTGCATCAAGTGCCTGGCCTGAGTCAGGCATTGCTCTATGCTTTTCCATGTATTAATTCATGACTCAGATCATCCTCCCAACAACCTTATGATTTAGGTACTATTGCCTTCATTTTACAGGTGAGGAAATCAGACACAGAAAGGTTAAGAAGTTTGCCCAAGGTCACACAGCAATGGAGCCAGGATATACACCCTGGCAATCTTAACCACTCTACTGCCTCTCCTATAAATGAGTGCATCTATAAGAATAGTATATTCTGGAACATAAATAATCTTCAGGAATATATTATTTCCTTCGGCTGCAGTAGCAGCAACAGGAAAGAGGAAGAGAAACAAACTCAGAAGTCTTTAAGAATGCAAAATGGACACTGTTCAACTCAAACTAAATGGTTACACAAAAACAAATAAGGTTGGTGAATTGGCAGTCTCATAAACTGGCCACTTGGTCAATGGGCTTTTGGAGAACTGGTTGGTTTTTCCTATTAGTCTTGGCTGCTTCACAACCTCCAGGACCTGGGGTTGGTCACTTAACTTCCTTCATTTGAACTAGCATTATGCTAATATAGTAGCCTCTGGCCACATGTGGCCTTTTAAGTTTAAATTAATTAAAATTAAATTGAAAAAGTCAGCTTCTTAGCCACGCTAGCCACACCTTGAGTGCTTAACAAGCGTATGTGATGAGTGGCTACCACATGGCCAGATACAGACATCTCCATCACCACAGGAAGTTCTACTGGACAGAGCTTTCTGCTCTGGACTCGGGACCCTCCTGGCTCCTGTATTCTGACATCACAACTAAGCCTGCAAAGTGAAAGGAAGGGAAGAAGGCCCCCGCTTTTTCAGATGCAGAAACCAGAACATCAAGGAAGGGGAAGAGTGAAGACTATGATTTAGGAGAATGCTCTTGTGAGGATGATTTATCTTCTGTATTCATAGTGCGAAGAGGGAGACAGAGCACTGCCTGGTGCCTGCAGTAACAAGGGAGCCTTTGACAT
Organism: Hylobates moloch; assembly: GCF_009828535.3. Classification (NCBI taxonomy): domain Eukaryota; kingdom Metazoa; phylum Chordata; class Mammalia; order Primates; family Hylobatidae; genus Hylobates; species Hylobates moloch. The sequence goes on along the minus strand of NW_026652277.1, from coordinate 22,811,887 downwards.
GCTGGCAGCATGGTTCTATGGCTGAAAGCTCATGGGCCATCTCAAAATCCTACCTCTCCTCTTTAACAGAACCAAAGGTCAAGAAATAACTCTTGTCTCAGAAACCTGAGTCCCACATTTTACTGTGCAAAAATTAACCTCCTTCTAGTTTCCCCCATGCCAACGTGAATGCATCCGAGCAAACGCCTGCCCATCTGTGAGCATGGAGGAAAATCGATACTAATCGCTCCTCATCCTTGCAGGCGGGTCCCACTTCCTAAGGCAGCCCACATTAGCAGCCAGCCGGGCAGGAGGGCCCAGACTGCTGAAAGCCCAGAGGACAGAAGGAAGCACTGCCTAATGGCCGATGCACAGAGCTGGCTTGATTTATATTTTATTCTAAACCAATTTAGGGTTGATGCAAAAGAAAGGAAAACATCTTTGAAGTTCTGAAAAATAGGACTTCAAAGATATTTTCCTTTCTTCTCCATCGAATCTACTTTTTTTAAAGACTGTTTCCTGCATGTCTAAACAAAAAAGCCTTTGTTGAGAGATTTCAGATCCTGATTGACTTAAAAGAGGCTTTGAAATCAAGGGACAATTAAATTTACTTTTAGCTATATAGAAGAGGGTATGGTATTCACTACTGTCAAGCATTGTGGGGAATCTATCCTCATAAAATTCTACATTTCCTAAATTAAATTATAAACCCATTTTCCCTGGGAGAGAGTTTTAATCACATGGCCCAGCAAATATAATCATGGTTTAGATTTCTTTCAATACTTTCCCTCTTAAAAAAAAAAAAAACACTTTAATAGCTTTATCATAAGGTGCCCACCAAGTTTTATTTCTTTGCTATTTCTTGAGGATAGAGAAAGGAAGAATATAAGCTAAGAAGTCTTGTTAATGGCCCTAAATGCTAGAAAAAAAAGTCAAGACAGGCAAGTATCTTATATGAATGGCTCTCCTTACAAAAACAATGCAAAACGAGAAGCGCAATTTAAAAAACAAAATGGGTATTACGGGTATTTATTTATCCAAGATCTCAAATGAAACAGAGCAGTAAGAACCTGGAGGTTTGGTCTCCTTCCATAGCTCTCGATTCTTTATCTTACCTGAACAGTGGACTATCGCAGCACACGCAGTGATACATTCCTGCTTCCTTGTTATTCAGGTAGATCCCGCTGAAAGGCTGAAAGTAAATTAGGTATGTCACGTTCAGATTTCTCATACTACCGGCAGGAGTTGAAACAGCAGATTTAAATCCTGGGTAAGTCCCCAAATCAAGGAATTTCGGTACTAATTTGACGAAGTGCAAATAGCGCCAGAGAGAAAATTATAATGCTCCCAATGAAGCAGGCTGCAGATGTATTTACAGCCGGGGCTTTATTGCACCCAATATTCAAATTATGACTTTGATCATCTTTGCATTCATACAGGACTTTTCATCCAAGGGCATCAAAGTCAGTGAAAAAGCAAGAAAACAGAGTCTTGTCCTCTGTGTGAGATTTCGGTCTCCCTTTTAAAAGAGTTAATACAACAATCTAGTCCACTGCCTAACATACTTTGAAATCTCTGATTAAAGACAGAATATAAATACATAAAAAGTATAGTTCAGTGAGATCAGGGATTTTGCCTCTAATATGCGTCACATAATGTTTAGGACACAGCATACTTCATGTTAAATAATGAGCTAGATTCCCCACCCCCCCAGTGCCCAGGTTACTACTTAGATGAAATTACTACATTCATTGTGGGTTACAGGGTTTGCAAGTTTTCAGAGATATTCTGAGAGGAGAACAAGGAGACAAGTCAATGAATGAGCCAAGTCAATATTTTTTAAAATGTTATTTCTCAAACTTGATTTTTTTTTTTGTTTTTGAGATGAAGTCTCACTCTGTCACCCAGGCTGGAGTACAATGGCACAATCTCAGCTCACTGCAACCTCTGCCTCCTGGGTTCAAGTGATTCTCCTGTCTCAGCCTCCCAAATACCTGGGACTACAGGTGCACGCCACCACGCCTGGCTAGTTTTTGTACTTTTACGGGGTTTCACTGTGTTAGCCAGGCTGGTCTCGAACTCCTGACCTCAAGTGATCTGCATGCCTTGGCCTCCCAAAATGCTAGGACTACAGGCATAAGCCACTGCACCCAGCTGATGACTTTTTTTTAAAGAACATTTTTGCCCAATTTCTTTTGTCATCTCCTCTGTCAAAGAAAATTAAAGAAAAAACAACTTTTGCACAAGCTGACCATGAAGATCTGCTATCACAGGGCCTGGCGGCAGGCACTATCCCCTCCTATGTGCCAGAGGAAAGCCAGAGCACAGAACAGCTCACCAAGTGACAAAGCTGACTCAGGAAATCTTCAGACCCCTCCAGGCTTCCCAACTCAAAAAATTCACAGTTCAAACATCCAAATTCCCTGTAGTAGTATTAACAGCACATTTTCAGTGAGCTGCATAACAGACAATTTCAAATTAACCTACTGAGCCTACCATCTGGGCACACTTGGATGTTTTCCTTCTTTAAAACCCTAAACTTAGCTGCAGATCTCCGAACGGTAGTGAGCTGGTCCTTTATGGCCAGTCCCCTCAAATGCCTGCTCCCAACACTGGCACTAGTTAGCAGCTGTAAAGAAGAGGAAGTTGGCCGGGGGTGGTGGCTCATGCCTGTAATCTCAGCACTTTGGGAGGCCGAGGCAGATGGATTACCTGAAGTCAGGAGTTCAAGACCAGCCTGGCCAACATGGTGAAACCCCATCTCTACTAAAAATACAAAAATTAGCCAGGTGTGGTGGCACATGCCTGTAATCCCAGCTATTCGGGAGGCTGAGACAGAAAAATTGCTTGAACCTGGGAGGCAGAGGTTGCAGTGAGCCGAGATTGTGCCACTGCACTCCAGCCTGGGCGACAGAGCCAGACTCCATCTCAAAAAAAAAAAGAAGAAGAGGAAGTTTCCCATCCTTCCCACCTGGGCTGAAGATGAACGCATGCAAAACAGGACTGCCAATCCCAAGGCTGATCTAGAAAAGCCTTTTCATAGGATCCAGACAGCCTGGGAAGACTCAAAACATAATTTCCTCATTGCAGGGGGGCAGTTGGAGAGAGGAAGTGACAGATAACTGCTGTCACAGTAAGCAAAATAAAAATTAAAACATCAGTGAAGGCCAGGTGCGGTGGCTCACGCCTGTAATCCCAGCACTTTGGGAGGCCGAGGCAGGTGGATCACCTGAGGTCAGGAGTTCAAGACCAGCCTGGCCAACATGGTGAAACCCCATCTCTACTAAAAATCAAAATATTAGCCAGGTGTAGTGGCAGGCACCTGTAATCCCAGCTACTTGGGAGGCTGAGGCAGAATCACTTGAACCCAGGAGGTAGAGGTTGCGTGGGTCAAGATCGCACCATTGCACTCCAGCCTGGGCAACAAGAGCAAAATCCCATCTCAAGAAAAAAAAGAAAACAATGAAAAGAATACTCTGCCAACATAGTTTCTGAAATGACATCTACCCACTCTCTCCTTGCCTAGCTTCCTGATGTTTCCCTCCCTCTCCAATTTTATGCAAGTCCTGTAACTTATTTAGGGTTAAACTAAGCTTCTATCTCATTTCTAGTATTTACCTGATAATCTAATATAAACCCAGGCTGAGCTGGGTGCTAATGTTGCAGAGGTGGGCAGCAAAACAGTTTCTGCACTCGAAGAATTTGCTACCTAAGTGGGAGGAAGACACACATGAGCTGACAATTTATACCACGTGGTGACAGCTAGGATAGAGATGGCATGGAGTTCAGGTAGCGCTGTACCCATCACTACGAAGGAGGGGGTTTCCACAAAGGCTGCCTGTATCAGATATTATCTGAGATGGAAGGGAGTCTTTTTATTTCTTAACCTTTTATTATTATTCTAAATTACACAACTGATTGTTGTTTATTATAGAAAAATGCCAACACTAAGCTGACTTTTGAAGAGTAAGAGTTAATTGAATGAGGAAATGGAAGAGTATTTCTGGCAGGCAGAACACCTTGGGCAAGGCCCACATGAAAGAAGAGGGCAAAGAGGAGGATGGAGAGAGATGATGCCAGAAGGCAGGTGAGACCAGGCCAGATGGGGTTGGTTAGATCATGACAAAGAGCTTAAACTGTGTCCTACTGGAAATGTGAAGCTGCTGGAAACTTGTAAACTGGGTGTACGCCTGATTGGAGTTGGTTTTTAGAAAGATCACTTGACATTCAGGTAAAGAATGAACTGGAATGGGGCAAGATGCCATCAGAGGCAGAGAGCAATCCGACCTCCATCACACAGGCAGGCCTGGAGTGTGCTCCTGCTCAGGCAGAGCAGTGGAAATAAAAGAAAGAGAAGAGATTCAAGAATACTTAGAAGAGAGAATTGAAATGCCTGGCTGCACAGGGAGGCGCCAGGGTCAGAGAGAGAATGATGTTCAAGATTCCCCTGGGATTGCAAGGTCTTCCGGACCAATGGCAGTTCACCATTCCATCTTGTCAATACAACGCACCTGCTGGAAACAGATGACACACTCAAGAGGGATGACTGCAGATAACTTTACACAGGACTGTTTACAAAGGTGCAGACAGGGCCAATGGAAATCCACAAGCGAGGGCAACCCATCCCTGGGCTTGTGACTTTGAGAAGCCATGGCCTCCACTAGGCCTGTGGGACAAAGGAAGAGGGAGTGGCCAGAACCCGGTGAGGCTGCACCTGCAGGGGAGGGCTGCCTATAAGAGCTGCCACCTGCAGTACAGGAACACAGCCACTACCAACCTGCAGCTCCACAGAGAGAACGCTGAGCCCTAGCGATTTCTCCATCCCACCTTTTGATCTCACTGTTGTCTCCCACTGGCTAAACTGAATCAATAGCTAGGGGGAGAGGGAGGAATCAATAGCTAGGGGGAAAGGGAGCTGCTTACTCTTCCTAGAGCTCAGAGCAGGGGAAGCCTGTGGAGAGTGGATCTGGAGAGTAGACAGAGAATGACCTGCATAAAACCTCCCTTCTATTGATACTTGACTTTCAGTTATTGCTCAGCCAGCCTGTAAATTTATTCATTGGTCTAGCAGAGTGCTAGCATATTACTGTTGCCCAAGAAAAAACATGCGGGACTGAATTTTAATTTAGAGTCACCAAAGAGAAGCCTTCGATGTTTTATTTCTCTTCTCTTAGGTGAACAAAGCTAATGAAGGCTTACATTTCTGCAATACCCTAAAAAGTTAAACTTGGAGATGGATCCATGGAAAGGGATTTATAACATTAGTTAAAATAATGAATGATGCTCATTTTGTCAAATGGCCAAATGCAGAGAGTATATTGCACCATCTGTTTGAGAAGCCCACAGATTTATTTTCCTAAACATCTGGCAGCTCATCTCTAGGGTCTCTCTATGTACCAAGCCCTGCCTGGCTCTGTACCTGAGAATTAGGGTTGGCTTAGAATACTCTGGGAATACATAAAACTGCTCACAGAGTATCATGTGGTTCCCTTGTGCAGTCGACACAAATGGCTAATGTAGTCTCTTTCCCAACGAGGGCTTTAGTAAAACCCTGCCTACAGGAAGTTTTCAAAAATACCAGCATTTCAGGAGACTCTATTGGGATGTGCTGGCCCTTCTGATGACTTTAGCATTGGAGAAACTGCGAGTGAGACCATGATTACAATGGCAGTGCACGTGGGTAGTGACATGAGTTTTGCAGGTGCTGACAAAGGAAAAAACATTCATACTCTAGTATGTTTGAAGCCACAGGGCTGGGGTCCACTCTGTGGGATCTGCTTCACTAGTAAAAATATCTAATAACAAAGTTCAGTTCAAACAAGCTACATTCCAGTAGCTATATTTGGGTCTAAGACAGACGACTTGTTAAGAAACACGACACTATGTTCTCATTTATATGTGAGAGCTAAAGAATTTGAACAAATGGAGGTAGAGAGTGGAAAAATGGATAACAGAGCCTGGAAAGGGTGAGCAGGGGGGTAGGGGGAGGATGAAGAGAAGTGGCTTAAAGTCCACAAACATACAATAAGAGAAAAGGAATACACTCAGTGTTTGATAGCAGAGTAGGAGGGTGACACTTAACAAAAATGTATTCTATTCAGGTGACAGACACCCTAAATACCCTGACTTGATTACTACACATTATATATGTGTAACAGATTTTCTCAAGTTCCCCAGAAACTTGTATACACACACACACACACAGACACAGAGAGAGAGAGAGAGAGAGAGAGAGAAATGTAGCGCTGTAAAAAGTAGTGTTATAATGAGGAATCACTGAGGGTTGTTCTCAGAAAATGAATGAAAGCTGAGATTGCCAAATGCAGTTTAAATAATGTTTCCACCTCTTACCTGGCAGTCATTCAACATTCACAAAAGTTGATTTTTCGGATGCCTACTATGGCCAGCCACTACGTTAGGTGCCAGGGGTTATAGCAGCGATGGCAAATGCTATGAAGGAAGAGTTCTGCTAGAAGCGACCCTAGCTGCGGGCTAGGAGAAGGTTTCCCAGAGAAAGTGAGATTTGGGCTGAGAGCTACAAGGTAGGTCTGAATGAATGGGTGGAGGGTGTGGAGAGGGATGATGGGAGAGAAGAAGGAAGGCTGGGTGCAAAGGCCTTAAAAGAGAAGGGAGCCCAGGGCATGTGAGAGCTTAAGGGTGGTGTGGCCAAAGTACCGGGTCAAGAGGGAAGATGGCTGGATTTGAGGATAGGGGTGGGAGCCAGGGGCCGTTAGCACCTTATTAGCCACCTCATACTTTTCTTTTTCCTTGAAAGCACTGGGCAGCCACCAAAGGTTTTGAGCTGGGGAGTGATATGGTCAGATTTGTGTTTTCCAAAGAACTCTTTGGCTGCAGTGTGGAGAATGGGTTGGCTGGAGCAAGAATGGCCATGCACAGAGAAGGTGACGGTGACTTGGCCCCACGGGGAGGTGACAGCGGTGCACGGAAGTGAAATGACAGGAAGGTTATTTAGGAGTCAGAATAGAGATGCTGTGTCCAGGGAAAAGTTTCAGGTTTCTGCAACTCGATGGATATCAACACCCCCAGAAGGGCACAATGGAAGAGGAAGACCAGGCCTGTGGAGTGTTGCTGGGCAGCTGGGATTCATAGCTGGACCTATTCCAACTGCCCCCTCACTGCCAACACATGGGATCAGAAAATTATAAACCAGCTTAGCTTACCGGTTCCGTTCCCTTTTCTCTCGTGACATAGAACTGCTCTGGAGTTAGCTTCTTTTGCCACTCGCTCTTGGGAAGAGGCAGCTCACACGTTGCAAGAGACTCTGTATTGTTAAACAGGAATTTTAAAAATTAAAACAAAAATGCCTAATGGACTTTTCTTCCTTGGCCTTTTTCCCTAAGTGTGCTGTCACCCAGCAGAATAATCCAGTCCCTTTTTCTCTCTCCCACGAGGTTATTCTTCATGGGGACCAGAAGGCTCAGGCACAAAATGCCTTCATTGACTATGTAATTTAATAAGAAATTAATAAGAATTAGAGAGCCAGTTTTCTAGTCCTCCTGGGGCATAGAAGTGAAAGAGGCAGCTGAAATATGAAAGAATGCAGAATACATTCCCTTCAGATACCTAAGGGTAGAAACTGATCCTCTCTTCTCTGATGACTTTTAGAGGAGCAGTTGCTGTCAGGATCTAGCCAGAAGTAATTGAGGCATTGGACAGAAAAGAACCGTGAGGTAGTTGGTTATTAAACTCTTCTCCCTTGCTGGTTTATAAGGATATCTCTTATTTTCTTTGTCAAGGGAGGTCTCTATTTTAAAAATCTTCTTGCATGGAACAAAAGAAGAAACTCCCATAGCATATAGTCCTGAAAGAGAAACAGACCTACCATAATCTATTATGATGCTTCATGGTTTTTGTCCATATTTTGTTTTCCTCTTTCCTACTCGCCTTGGCATCTATATTACTACATTTATTCATGTGAGTGTAAACCAAGTAACTAGAGCAATACTCTCTTTAGCCAAAGGGAGTAGGAAGCCCAACTCCTATAATAAATGTTTTTAATCATCCAACATTAAGAGTTTGAAAGGATTTTATAATGTGTCCAACTCTTCAGTTTACAGATGACAGAGGTCCAAAGGGTTAGTAATCTGACTATGGCACTGAAGATGAAATGTTAAATGCCCGTGATGCCAGCACCTATATATCAAACATGTCAGAAGTTACAGTTGAAATTCATTTTAGGTTACAAAAAAAGTCCTAAATTGTCCTTCGGCAAGAAAAGACTTATCTCCTCTCCAGTTTATAATACTGAACAATACTGCATTTCCAGTGATGCATATAGTTGATTGCTTACATTTTGCTAAAAGGTTTTAAAACTATTTAATATATTAAAAGTTTTCTTCTTTCTTTTTATTAGTTATTATTTTTACACAAGAGCTCCCCTAGGAGGTATCTTTTATTAAATATACTCTTTATAAGACTACAGGGGTTTCTTTTTACTATGGAAATAGATCTCTGAAATTCCTATGGAATATACCTCAGTTAACACATGATTTTTGGGGTATTTGACACTTTGAAGACAAAACAAAATGTATTTATGTGATAATTACTATTGCTCAATGGCCTTCAGAGTTATCATGCAGAATGTCAAGTAATAAATGAAGAAGGAAGTATAGAATTTTTAAAATCACCATTTTGTAAAAATCATCAGAGGATTCTAAAACCTCTGGATGAAAGATTGCTAGGGAACAGAATAGTCACATCTTCCCAAAATACAACCCCAAAGTTTATTAATTACAAAGAAGAAAATGCCACTACTTTAACCAAGTGGACTAAGTTAGCATCACCAACAATGGGATAAGTGACATCGTGTCTTCCTGATGTGATGCCCTGGAAACGACACAACATCACCAGTGAAGTTTTCCTGCCAAAAACATTCAATCGGTGGCTCGTGAAGAAACAATCACATAAGTGAAAATTGAGGGAAATTATTAAAAAGAAGGACTCTCCACAACTAAAACCAATGTGTGACCCTTTATTAAATTCTAGATCCCAGAAATAAAACAAAAGCTGTAAAAGACATTGTTGGTATATGGTGGGAAATTTGAATATCAACTATGTATTAGACAAGGGTGCTCAATTTCCTGAGAGGAAAACTGTCTTGCAGTTTCGTAGGAAAACATCTTTGGTCTTAGGAAACATGCTGAAATATTTAGCAGTAAAGTGTCATGATGTCTGCAACTCTCAAATGGTTTAGCAAGAGAAATATAAATAAGTGTGAGTGTGTGAGTGTACGTTTGCGCGTGTGTGTCTCAGTGCTGGGGAGAGAGATGGGGAAGAGCACATGACTCTAGAAAGGAACTTCATCTCTATGAGATTTTTCCCAGTAGCCCATAATCCCAGTTTAATTGTGAGGAGAGACATCAAACAACCCCAGACTGAGGGACATTCTACAAGGAACTCGACCAGTCCTCCCCAAAACTGTAAAGGTCATGAAAAACAAGGAAAGACAGAGACAGTTTTGACAAATGTACTACGATGATCTCAGAAGATAACCAGGGGGACCCGGGTGAGGGGTTTTGAGAACTCTGTACTATCTTTATAACTTTTCTATAAATCTAAAATTATTCCAAAATAAAAAAGCTTATTTAAAAAACTATCTTCTCCATGGCTACCCCTGTACCATCAAGCACTACTGGAGAAAATCCCCCACCTGGGGAGAGGGTTGTCCTTATAAACTCAAAGTTACTCATCTCACTGGGGTTTCAGTGAACCATGGTGAGTATTATCTTTCCCCAGTCAGCTCTCTTCCCCTTTCTCTGCAATGGGTGTTTTAAACCTTTTCCACTCTCAGGAATGTAAACTAGTACAACCACTATGGAAAACAGTGTGGAGATTCCTTAAAGAACTAAAAGTAGAACTACCATTTAATCCAGCAATCCCACTACTGGGTATCTACCCAGAGGCAAAGAAGTCATTATATGAAAAAGATACTTGCACACATGTTTATGGTAGCACAATTCACAATTGCAAAAATATGGAGCCAACACAAATGCCCATGAATCAACTAGTGGATAAAGAAATGATGGTATATATATACTATGGAATACTACTCAACCATAAAATGGAACAAAATAATGGCATTCACAGCAACCTGGATGGAATTGGAGACTATTATTCTAAGTGAAGTAAGTCAGGAATGAAAAACCAAACATCGTATGTTCTCTTTCATCAGTGGGAGCTGAGCTATGAGGATGCAAAGGCATAAGAATGATACAATAGACTTTGGGGACTCAGAGGGGAAAGGGTGTGAGGGGAATGAGGAATGAAAGACTACACATTGGGTACCATGTACACTGATCGGGTGATGAGTACACCAAAATCTGATAAATCACCATTAAAGAAAGAACTTATTCATGTAACAAAACACCACCTGTTCCCCCCAAACCTATTGAAATTAAAAAAAAAAAAAAAAAAAACCTTTTCCACTTTCCACAAACCATGGTCTCTACTACGTCTCCCCTTCCTCTCAACAGATTTTTCTTTTGCAAAATCAAAAGCCACAAACCTTCTTGCTACCAAACCATCACACTTACCAATACCTACATCTACCCTTTTTCCATCTTGTCACAATGGAATAACTGACTGCCTCTGATATGGTTTGGCTCTGTGTCCCCACCCAAATCTCATGTGAAATTGTAATCCTCAGTGTTGGAGGTGGGGCCTGGTGGGAAGTGATTAAATCATGGGGGCATTTTTCCCCTTTGGTGCTGTTCTCGTGATAGTGAGTTATCGAGAGATCTGGTTGTTTAAAAGATCACCTCCCCCCCCCCCCTGCTCTGACATGTAAGATGTGCTTGCTTCCTCTTCACCTTACACCATGGTTGTAAGTTTCCCAAGGCCTCCCCAGCCATGCTTCCTGTACAGCCTGTGGAACCGTAAGCCAATTAAACCTCTTTCCTTCCTAAATTACCCAGTCTCTGGTATTTCTTTACAGCCCTGTGAAAACAAACTAATACAAGCCTCCTCCTGTCTGTTTTTTTGCCACTTCTGTTCAGGATCCTATCTGTTCTTGGCCACCCCAAATGATTTAAAACGGGAATGCTTTAGCCAGAGGCACTAAAAAGAGCAAGAACAGGCTTTGCTAGAAAGAGTCAATGTCCTGGGTTCCTCCTCCCAGATCTAAACTCTGGTCCCGTGGGGGAATTTGTGAGACCTCATCTCTGGCTATCATTGACATTTGTCAAGGAAAGGAGTTAACAGCATCATGATAAAACACCCTCCTCTTGGCTTTGGCAAAGATCTTGCATTATTCCTGTGGATATTGGTAAGAGGATCAACTTCAGGTACGCAGGTTGGAATTTACAGTCTGTGAAGCTAGCTTTATCTTCCTGTCTCCTTTCAGGCAGGAAGTGGAATGGGCTTAGAAAAAAACCCTATTGTCTCCTGGAAGCACTGTCCTTAGTGTGACTCACCAGGCAGTACAATATAGTAGCTGACACTGGAAAGTGGGAATTAGAGAAGAGCCAAAAGTCAGTGGGACTCTCATGAATTGAGCTTTAAAACATGTACTTCTTTCGCTTTGAACCTAAGGCTTGAGTTGGTCTGGGTTCCCAGCTCCCTCTCCCACACCTCTATATTTTGTTACACCTATTAGAGAGTGACTATCTGTTCTTCAGACACCACCTTCTCCTTTTGCCCTAATTTTTTTAAGAGACCGAGTCTCACTGTGTTGCCCAGAATGGAGAACAATGACTATTCATACGCATGATCAAAGCACACTACAGCCTTGAACACCTGGACTCAAGCGATTTTCCTTCCTCAGCCTCCCAAGTAGCTAAGACTACAGGTGCATGACACAGTGCCACGCCGTAATATTTTCTTTTTAAGTTTAAAATATATAAGTAGTATTTAAATTGCTAACCAAAAGAATTAAGCCTTCATCTAAGTACAATATGAAAGGACATTTTTAATGGTTCTTTTAATCCTTATCAATGTGGACCTTTTACACTATTTTTAACGTGTGTGAAAGTTTTAGTGGGTAGGCAATAATGTTTAGACTAGTTCTTGTTCAAGCACCAATTATGCAACATTTAGCTGCAGATTTGCCAGCCTAGAAGGCTCAGTCAAGCGCAGACAGACTTTGCTTTGATAGCAAAATGACAAATGCTCAGTTGGGTACAACCAGGTTATATGTGGGCTGTATCACTTTAAGCGGTTTCTTTGACCTGGATGTTATGAGCTGAACTGTGACACTCCCTGCCCCCCAACTTCCAAATTCATATGTTGAAGTCCTAATCCCCAGTACTTTAAAATGTGACTGCATTTAGAGACAGGGCCTTTAAAGAGGCAATCATGTTAAAATAAGGCCATTAAGAGGGGGCCCTGGTCCAATGACTGGTGTCCTCATAAGAGGAAGGGACAGCAGAGAAAAGGCCACCTGGGGACACAGCAAGAAGGCGGCTATCCCCAAGTTTAGGAAAGAGGTCTCAGGACAAATCTCAGGACTTGTCCTGGAATCTCAGGACAAATCCCAGTCTTGTCCAAGAAGTCCAAAACTACTTGGTCTTGGACTTCCAGCCTCCAGAACCGTATGAAAATGAATTTTATCGTTTAAGCTGCTCAGCCTGTGATATTTTGTTATGGCATCCCTAGCAAATGAACACACTGGGGCTTTAGAAAACAACCAAAGTTTAAATAAAAACTACAGTATGAGTAAATTCTGAGCAGTTTTATCAAACAGCAATTTAGGCACGTGTACATTAGATACACGACAAGGTCTCCCACCTGGGAATGAGTCAAGTCTTCTGGCTACCGTGGCTAGAGAGGTTTTGACACTGGTTATGTCCTTTTGTGTGTGTGTGCAGGTATTTTCTGTCCTCTGCACCACGTGCTCATCCTTTGGGGGCTATGCATTTTCCAGATTCCCTCTATATTCTCTTGCTATCTTCACTATGAAAACATTTATCAGTTGCTACTATTGCATGAGATAACTACACAGCTTTACTTTGAATTATGCCTTAATAAACTCAAATTCCTTGGAGTTCCCTTCTCTGTGTGTGCTGTGATTTGCACAGGCCATATATCTTGTTGGTCAGAAGTTCCACGGGGTGGGCCTCAATTTTTTCATCCCTGAGGAAATCCACTCTTGGTCCTATGGTCACCTACTAGGTGCCTCCTTCGGGTTTTGCTAACCTTCCTGGCCACAGTTGCTGAACTGCCAGTTGTCACACATAAGCCCACTCCATTTTGATAAATAATGTGTTGAATCTAATGGAACTCATTAGAAACTGATTATTAAAAAAATCCCCAGCCCATTCTGATCTGCAGAATTAGTCTCTCCCACCACAGGGCCTGGACTATTTTAACCCTATGCCCAGGATGGTTTCCTAGCATAGTCATCTCTAGAAAGAATATTTTCCTGAAGCAACAGATTTTTTGCTCCAGAATATTTCTTACTTTCCTTTTTCAGTTTGCTCTTTGTCAATCTGGATAAAAAAATCACTTCATCTAAGTACAATATGAAAGGACATTTTTAATGGTTCTTTTAATCCTTATCAATGTGGACCTTTTACACTATTTTTAATGTGTGTGAAAGCTTTAGTCGGTAGGCAATAATGTTTAGACTAGTTCTTGTTCTTGTTCAAGCACCAATTATGCAACATTTAGCTTCTCATATGTAAGCATATGAGAAATTGCAGCACTGGAGAAAAATACTGTCATTTCAATATCTTCTCATTTCCTCCCTCCCAATGTCTCTCTCTCTCTGTCTCAACACTCCATAAGCCCATGATGTAAGTTAAATGTAGCTACATTTTTGTCCTTTCTACTTATTTATGTAATCATAACTAACATTTATTGGGTGCCTGCTAAGTGTCAAGCATTGTAACAAAATATTTAATTAAAAAGTTATTCTGTACAACAACCCTACCATTATCATTATCCTTATTTGATAGAAGGAAAAAAAAATCTGAAGTTTAAACTTACCAAATTCAAGAAACATGTCCAAAGACATTGTTACAAACTGAATGTTCTATGTTCTCCTCCCTGCTCCTCTCCCCACTCCCATATGCTAAAGCCCTAACTCCCAATGAGATGCTATTTGGAGGTGGGGCTTGGGAGGTTATTAGTTTTAGATTAGATCGTAAAGGTGAGGCTCTCTTGAGGGATTAGTGGTCCTTCCTGAGACAGTCACGTGAACGCAGAGGGAGAAGGCAGTCAACTGCAAGCCAGGAAGCAGGTCTGCATCAGGAACCAAATCCATTCCCACCTTAATCTTGGACTTCCCAGCCTCCAGAACTGTGAGAAAATGTCGGTTGTTGAAGCCACCCAGTCCACGGTGTTTTGCAATAGCAGCCTGGGCTCAGACACAGAGCCAGGAAGTAACTGAGAGCCAAGATTTAAAATCTGCATCTATTCATACCCAAGCCCTTCACCACAGAACTGCTCCTTGTTTATCATTTTTAATGGCTGCCTAACAGTTTGTTGGACTGAATTTTCATGATTTACGTAAGTATTTTTTTTAACTGATTTGGGTTACAGTCAGTTTCCATTTTGTAAGAGACTAGTGTTTAAAGCATCTTTGCATATATCTCTTTGTTCTTCTTTTGAACTATTTCCTTCCAATAAATTCCCAGGAGGGGTGTCTGATAAGGTACATAGCTCCTGTTACCTACTGGTGTCTGGCCAAATTTTAATGTTGTTGGAGAACTTCAGATCCCAGGGCAATTCATTAGGCTGCTTCTGACAGCAGCAATTACAGCCATGAAGTAGTTACTGCCAAAACCACCATCCTTTTTCAAGGGGTTATATAGAGAGAGCTCATCGGTAACTGTGACCTGTTTCTATCACCTGTGGTTCTCACCAATACAATGCTTGGCACACAGTAGGCTCACAACAAATGTCATCAGACTGACTAGAGACACCAGTGATTAGAAAGGCCATAGCTGGAAGTCATGTTGGATGAGATAACATTCCACAACGCCAACGCTGTTATTTAGTTACGTATTCTTTTAATATTGCATTTCGAAAACTTCAGGGGCTAAAAAGAGCTCAGAATGAGTTGGTAGATTTTTATCAGTTGGGTATCTCTGAATGTCTTCAATGAACACATATAAAATTGGATTCTGAGTGGGTCAGTCTGGCAACCGCCCAGGAAGCCAATCCCCTGGGGCACTAAGTTACCCTGAAATAGAACTGAAATACAGGGGTAGCTGGCACAGGTCTCCCAAGGTGACTCCTTCCTGCTTGGTGAAATGTGCAGGTACCCAGATCCAAGAGAGGATCCAAAGGCATTTAGCAGAAAACACACACACACACACACACACACACACACATACACACACACAGAGACACACACGCTCGCCCTGGTCTCTGTCTCAGTCATTAACAATGGCCGTCACCTTAAAGAAGGAACAAATGATCAACCCAGTCTCCCTGGCTCTTAGACACATTTATGGGAAGACAGAAGGGCAGGAAACACCCACAGGAACTCCAAGTCTGAACTGCCTGCTTCTCAGATGCCGTGCAAAATACCAGGAGCCTTCGCAGGGGCGCGCGGGCCGGGCTGCTGCAGCCCAGACCGCGGGCCTTCGCCTGGAGTCCCGGATAGGGGTCAGGGGCCCCCGAGCCCCACTTATGCCCCCACTCCCCGAGCCAAGAAAAAAAAAAAAAAACAATTATGCGCACATTTAGGGGGATCATTTGTTCATTTCCTCGGATTCTCACAGGGGTCAGTCCCCACCCTGCCGCCACCAAGTTTACAATCCACTGTCCCAGATCCTCGGGTCGGGGGGGGGGAGGGGCGCCCCAAGGAGGGCTCAGTAGGAGGGCAGCGCCCTAGGCTCCCGGGTGCAGCCGGTGAAACGAAGCCGAAAGCCGTAGGCAGCGGTGGGGCCTGCGGGACCCGCGTCCTACCTGCCTCCCCCAGTCCCGGCCCGGTGCAGGTCCCGCCGCCGCCCGCTTGGCCCCGCACCGCCCGCCGAGGCGCAGCTCCGAGGATCAGGCCCCGGAGCAACCAGAGGAGCCGCGCCATGACGCCCGCTCCGCCGCCGCTCCGCCCTCTGCCCTCTGCCCTCTGCCCATCTCTGCCCCTGCCCCCCATCCTACCCCTCCCCCATTCTCTCCCCGCCGTCTGCGCTAGTGGCCTCCCTCCCCACGCTCCGCCCACACCGCCAGCCCCCACTTCTCCCTCCCCTGCCCCTCCCTCCTTCCCTCCTTCCCACCTGCTCCTCCCACTATGTGCCCTGGGCCCTCCCAGGTCCCCGCCCCCCTTCCCTCCCACTCTGCCTCTGTCTCCCCCTCCCTCTTCCTCTCCTTTTCCCCTCGCCTTTCCTCCCCCTTCCTCTCTCCCTTCCCTTCCATGAGACCCTCCCCAACCCGTCTCTGCATCTCCCAGCTCCTCCCACTCCTGCTGCACCCTCGCCCTGCCCCACTCCACCTATCCCCACTCCACTCATCCGCAGCCCAGACACTGATCTGTTTTAGTTTGCATTTTCTAGAGTCGTCCATAAATGGAATCATCCCATATGTACTTGATTTTGTCTGGCTTCTTTCACTCAACATAGTTACTTTGACTTGCCTGCGTGTTTTTGCATGGAACAATCATTCATTCCTTCCTGAGCAGTATTCCATTTATGGATATACCACCGTGTGTTTAGTCAGCACTTGATTTAGGCTGCTTTCAATTTTTCCTGATTAGAACTACAGCTGCTAGGAACACTCCTGTGTAAATCTTTGTACAGACATATACGGGTTTTCTTCTCTAGGGTAAATACCTGGAAGTGGAATGCCCAGGTCATAAGGTGGGTGTAACCATTTAAGAAACTACTATACTGTTTTCCCAAATGGTTTTTTTCTTTACCTTCCCACTAGCAGTCTATGCGAGTTCCAGTTGTTCTTCATCCTTGCCAACACTTGAAAGTCCAGAGATTTTGATTGTAGATGTTCCGATTCTGTGTAGTGGTAGCTCATTGTGGCTTTATTATGTATGCATTCTCTAATCGTTAATGACGTTAAGCATCTTTTCATGTGCTTATTTGCAGCGAGTGTATTTTCCTTGGTGAAGTGTCTGTTCAGATCTTTTGCCCATTTAATGTTGAGTTGTTTAATTATTGAGCTTAGAACACTGTATGTATTTTGGATACAAATCTTTTAACAAACATATGCTTTACAAAGATTTTTTTTCTCCCTGTCTCTTGTTTGTCTTTTCTGTCTCCTAATAATGTCTTGGGAAGAGCAGTTTTTAATTTCAATGAAGCCCAATTTATCAATTTTTTAATGGATTGTTGTTTTTTGGTATCATATGTAAGAAATCTTTGCCTAATCCAAGATCACAAAGATTCTCTCCTATGTTTTGTTCTAAAATTTTTATAGTTTTAGGTTTTACATTTAGGTCTCTGACCCATTTAGACTTAATTTTTATATATGGCCCAAATTTTTGTTTTGTTTTGTTTATCTGTTTTGTTTTTTGCATATCTATATCCAGTTGTTCTAGCACCATTTTTATTTATTTATTTATTTATTGAGACAGAGTCTCACTCTGTCGGCCAGGCTGGAGTGCAGTGGCACAATCTCGGCTCACTGCAGCTTCCATCTTCCAGGCTCAAGCAATTCTTCTGCCTCAGCCTCCCGAGTAGCTGGGATTACAGGTGTGTGCCACCACATCTGGCTAATTTTTGTATTTTTATTTTTATTTTTATTTTTATTTTTATTTTTTTCTTGAGACGGAGTCTCACTCTGTAGCCCAGGCTGGAGTGCAGTGGCGCAATCTCAGCTCACTGCAAGCTCCGCCTCCCGGGTTCACGCCATTCTCCTGCCTCAGCCTCTCCGAGTAGCTGGGACTACAGGCGCCTGCCACCACGTCCGGCTAATTTTTTGTATTTTTCTTAGTAGAGATGGGGTTTCACCGTGGGCTCGATCTCCTGACCTCGTGATCCGCCCACCTCGGCCTCCCAAAGTGCTGGGATTACAAGTGTGAGCCACCACACCCAGCCCTGAAACACTTTTTATCTGTTCTTCTGAGGGCACCTCTGAGAGATTACTTTATTATTTAAGATTTAAGATTATTTAAATATTTACTATTTAAATAAAAATTAAATGTGTAATAAGACAACCTTTGTTCACAGTATAGTTCTGCCCCTCACCTTCCCATAACTGTGGGTCCCATTCTTCTTCCAAAGAGAATAATTCAAAAACTACTGTCTGCTCTTTGGGCCTATTCAATTTCCCTGAAAATTATTTACAATCCCTCAAAATTGCCTACATTTCTGCCATCACCCTCTTCCCTATGAAGAAGATATATAAGTTTCAACAATTTGGCCTTTCTTTGAGTCTCATATTTGTGGGGGTCCTGTGACCATGTGCACTTTAATACATTTGTATGCTTTTTCTTCTGCTACTCTATTGTCAGTTTATTTCAGCAGTCTTACTTCAGAGGGAAAGTTTAAACTTCCCTACCACACACACACAAACACACACACACACAAAATAAAACAATGCTGCATATATCCATTTTGAAATAAAAAGAATTTTCGGACAATAAAAGCAATAAAAGGAGTTAGCACTGAACAAATGATAAGGTTGACAGGTTCAAGTGAATGAAATTTAAGTACATACATACATACCACAAGATGAAGAACAAAAAATGATTAGTCTCAAATTAGAAAAATTAGAATGATAAAAATACGAGAGCATTGTAATACACATAACAGTAAACATTTAACATTATATATATTAGGGAAATTAATATTATCTATATGGCCAATTTCAGTTCTGACTGGACAGATGGTTAAAGAATATGAACAGATGGTTTGCACAAGGAAAAATACAAATAGCAAACAAACACTTGGGAAAATGTTTAGCTTCCATAATAATTAAAGAATTAAAAATTAAAATGGACTAATATATTGCCTCATGCATGTTAAATTATTAATAATGGGTTTTTTTTTTTGGAATTAAAGCTACCAGAGCTTTAAGAACTCACACACTGCCTGTAGAAATAGTGTCATACTTTTTCTGGAAAGAAATCTGACAACATGTACTAAAGATGGCAATTTGGCAAATTGGCTTTGGGGAGCAAATCCCAAGGAAAAAAAATCAATAGTAAAGAAAGCTCCAGTTTTGCAGAGAAGTTTACAGTTATGCTTTTCATAATGGCAGATGAATCCAAAATCATGAACAGCCAGGAAATGACTAAGTAAATCTTGACATAGCAATACAATGAAACATTATATAGCCATTAAAATGTCAAATATGGAGACTACCTGGATTTATGGAATGGTCTACATGAAATAATGTCAAGGAGAAAAAAGTAGAATACAAAATAGTTCATACTTGACAGTAACAGTGGGTAAAAGCATGCATATGGAACCAATCTCTACTGAGGCATACCATTTTGGAAGAGGTTAGGATTGTTTGGTGAAAAGATACTTCTTCAGTACTTTTCTCTTCAAATGACTTTTTACATTTCACAAAATTTCTTTTTAGATAAATTAGAAAACAGAAGCATGTAAAGAAATTATTGAACACTGTCTCAGAAATCATTACTGATAATATTTGGTGTATATATTTATTCAGTCTTTTTTAAGTATACTGTAATTGATGGCTGATAGTTTAATTACTTTCCCTTCCCTCTGAACTATACTCTGATTCTTCTTTGAGAAACAACTCCCCCTCCCATTCTCAGTCATGAAATTTAGATAAGATGGCTCCAGGGCAGAATTTCACAACCTCAGCACTATGGACATTTTGGGCCAAATAATTCTTTGGTGAGCGTATGGGTGGGTCGGGGGGCATAGGTTTCAATTGTCCAGTGCATTGTAGGATGTTTAGCAGCATTCCTAGTCTCCACCTCCTAAATGCCAGTAGCATCCTCTTCCCGCGTGACAACCAAAAATGTCTCCAAACATTGCTAGATGTCCCCTTAGGGAAAAAATCACCCACCATTGGTCGAGAACCACTGATCTAGACTTAGACCCTGATTGACTTAAGCCACTTAACTGATTCCATCCTATTAACCTCAAGGATATAATCAGAGATGGATACACAAGCCAAACAGAACTGCCAAGGAGCAAGAAATAAATCGTCTGCCAAGCCCATGGGGAAAGAATGGCAAAGTTCATTCTTTCCCTGGTCAGGACAGTGCGAGAATGAGAGCTGAGATCTGGAAGCATGAGGAAGAGTCTGTAGTTTTGGTAACTGGGTTAGGGAACATTGTGTAACACTAATGACAAAACCAATCACTTGGAAAACAGAATAGAGAGATGTGGAGAATCTGAGTCATTGGTGATGTTGTTTGAGCTGCTAGAACTCACCTGAAGGTTACATCTTGATTTTTCATTATCTTAATAAATTTCCCACCGTCTTTTTAAAAGTCAGTTTGAAATGGGTCTTGTATCTTTAGAACCTATAGGTCTAATTGAATAGTATTTATATTTTTTCACTTAATTTTTCAGGAGCATCTTTTATTTTTTTATTTTTCATTTTTTTTGAGACAAGGTCTCATTCTGTTGCCTAGGCTGGAGTGCAGTGGTAAGATCAGGGTTCACTGCAGTCTTGACCTCCTGGGTTCAAATGATCCTCCCACCTCAGCCTCTCAAGTAGCTGGGACTACAGGTACGCACCACCTGGCCAGCTAATTTTTGTATTTTTTGTAGAGATGGGGTTTCACTATGTTGAGCAGGCTGGTCTCGAACTCCTGGGCTCAAATGATCCTCCTACCTCAGCCTCCCAAAGTGTTGGGATTACAGACATGAGCCATGGTGCCTGGCCAGGAGTATCTTTTAAAAATTATTACATAATTAGGAGATACTTAACATATCCAGAAAACAAAGACCACAATGTAACATATCTATAACTAGCAGAGTATATTAACATACAGAGGTTAAAAGTTTTAAATATTTGCCTCAGACTCCTGTCTTCCAACATTGCCCAATCTCTCTCTCTCTGTCGACTACACATGTAAATACATGTAAATTCTCATTCCCCATTCTCCTCCTTTCGTTATCTTTCTCCCCATTTCCGTGTGTGTTTTTGTACTTTTACAACAGATAACTGAACGCTAAAAGAGTTTAAGCCATCATTCAGTGTATTTTAAAACCTCACAAGAGGTATACTGTCTGTATACATTTGCAACTTGAATTTAGCGTTCGGTATTATGCTTTTTAAAGATTTATTGAGAGAGAGAGTTTGAGTTCATTCATTTTAGCTGTTGAAGAGAATCCATTGTATCAATAAACTGGAGGATATCCATTATCCTCCTTATAGACATGATATGGTTTGAGTCTATGTCCCCCCCAAAATCTCATGTCCAATTGTAATCCCCAATGTGGGATTGGATCTTGGGCGTGGATTTTCCTTTCAGTGCTGTTCTCATGATAGTGAGTGAGTTATCGTGAGATCTGGTTGTTTAAAAGTGTGTAGCACCTCCCACCTCTCTCTCTTCCTTCTGCTCTGGTCAGGTAAGACATGCCTGCTTCCACTTCACCTTCTGCCATGATTGTAAGTTTCCTGAGGCCTCCCCAGCCATGATTCCTGTACAGCCTGTGGAACTGTGAGCCAATTACACTTCTTTTCTTTATAGAATACCCAGTCTCAGGTATTTCTCTACAACAGTGGGAAAATGGACTAGTTCAGAAAATTGAAATGCTTTCATTCTTTAGCTATTACAAACCATGCTACAACGAACAACTTCATACAAATCTCCTTGTGCATGCAAGATTTCACTAGAGTAGACATCTAGAAATGGAACTCATGGATCAAAGAATACACCCATCTTCAGTTTTCCTAGGACTCCCCATCATTCGTCAAAGTAGTTGTACCTGTAGTGTCTGTGGGTTCCTATTTTCCCTACATCTTCCCCAATATTTGATGTTATGAGATTTACTAGTTTTTGCCTATGTGATGGGTACAAAATGGGGTCTTACTGATTTTTAATTTTCAGTTCCCTGATTGTTAATGGGATTTAGAATTTTTTCAGATATTTACTGGCCACTGTGGTTTTCTTTCTGAATTGTGGACATGTTGTCTCTTTCTTTCAGAGTATTTCTTTTTTATTACAGCCTTATTGGAATCCTTTATTATTATGCACAACAACTATTTATTGAATATATGGGTTCCAATTATTTTCTTCCATTATGTGGACTGGAGTTTTACTTTGCTCATGATATTTTTTTCTATAAATGTTTTGTTTTTTAAGTAGTTAAATTTGTCTAGCTTTACGCTTATAGTTTATTTATGCACTTTTATCATGTTTATTCCCATATGTGTGCATATAATTTTCTACAAACAGTACATATTCTTGTCATTACTGTAGGTATCCGTTTCCACCTTGTTTTCTCAATCAATTTTTTTTTAATTTTCCGCTATGGATTTTTAAAATCTATTTTATTTATTCTAATGAATCTTATGTAATAATGATATGCTCCTAGGTTGTCTTCTAAAGTTTCACATTTCAGTTTTTAGTCCACTTGAAATTGCGTTTGGGGTATAGTGTGATGTAGGGATCTAATTTAGTCTTTTTCCACATAGAGAACTAGTTGTCAGAGTCATTTATTAAATGTCCATTTAATAAGCCATTTATTAAAAAGTATATTCTGTTCCATTGACCAATTTTCTAGCTCTGTACCAATACCAGTTTCAATACTGTAATTTTAAAATTAATTAATAATCAATACTTGCATCTATTTATGGTATTCAAAATGATGTAGTATAGAAAGATTAAATCAAGCTAATTAATGTATCTACCACTTCACCCCTTACCACTTTTTTTGTGGTAAGAATGTTAAAAACCTATTCTTTAAGTAATTTTGAAATATACAATACATTATTATTAATTATGGCTGCCATGCTGTGGCTTAAGATACCGAAAACTTATTCCTCTTGTCCAATTAAACTTTGTACCATTTGACCAACATCTGCTCTTTCCCTGCCTTCTCCCACTGCTAAATGAACATGGGAATGCACATGTCTCTTCAACATGCTGATTTCAATTCCTGTGGATATATACTCAGAAGTGAGATAGCTGGATCAATACTATCATTTCATATTAAGCCTTAGTATTTGGCAAATATAAATCTTCCTTCTTCAAAAATGTATTGGCTATTTTTGGCTCTCCATTCATACAAGTGAAATATAGAATCATCTTCCATGTGAAGTCTAGTAGCATAAAAAAATTCTATTGAAATGTTGATTGGAATTGCTTTGAATTTATAGAGTAAGAGGCAGTTGCTGCCTTTTAAAATAACATTTGAAATTAAAATAATAAGTTAAAATAATGAAGTACTAAAAGAAAACTTAGGTTTTCTTTTATATTTTTCTATAGTTTTATGCTATTGTCCATAAAGGGCTTGTACATCTTTTCTTATATTTATTCATAGAAACCTTGTAACCTTTGTTGCCATTGTGTGTGTTAAGCATTCTAATTTCTTGTTGTTGTGTATTTGAGTGTAATTTTAGTATATTTATACAGTCATGTATTGCTTAACAAAGAGAGAGGCATCCTGAGAAATGCATCATTAGGTGATTTTGTCATTGTGTAAACATCATAGAGTGTACTTACACAAACCTAGGTGGTACAACCAACTACATAACTAGGCTATATGGTATAGCCTGCGGCTCCTAGGCTACAAACCTGTACAGCATGTGACTATACTAAATACTGTAGACAATTGTTAACACAATGGCAAGTATCTGTGTATCTAAGCATATATAAACATAGAAAAGGTACAGTAAAAATACAGTATGATAATCTTAATGAACTACCATGGTATATGTGGTCTATTGTTGAAAGAAATGTCATCATATGGTATATGACTGTATTTTACCGAGTAATCTTGCCAAACTCCCTTCTTGCATTCAACAATGTGTCTTGAAGAATTTCTTAGATTTTCTATGAAAACGATCTCATTTTCACATCATCTTTCTTCCTTTCCTGTCCAATACCTTTAATTTCTTACTGTGCTGGCTGAGACCTCCAGTCAATGTTGAATAGAAGTAGTGATAGCAGGTGCCCTTGTTTTGTTCCTGACTCTAAAGGAAATGCTTCTAACATTCCCCCAATACAGAGCACAGATTGTTGGAGATTTTTGGTAGTTAATCTTTATTAGGATATAGAAGTTCCTTTCTATTCCTAGTTTACTAAGAGTTTTTGTCATGAATGAGCATTGGATTTTATTTGTTGACTTTCCTGCTGCAGTGAGATAATCATATAATTTTTCTCTTTTACTATGTTACTGTAGTGTATTATATTAATAGAGTTTCTACTAATGCTAAGCCATCATTGAAATTTTCAGGTCATTTTCATGACCATACTTGGTCATGATGTGATTTGTTCTTTTAAAACATGCATTTAATTTGGTTTCCCAATGTCTTATTTAGGATTTTTGCATTTATGTTCAAAACTGAGTTTAGTTTATAATTTTCTTTTCTCTCAGTTCCATTGCCTGCTTTTTTAAAATTAAGCTTATTCTAGTCTTACCAAATGCATCTCGAAACCTAACGTATATTGCTCAAATTCAATCAGTGTGTGTGTAATTTTAATGGCTTCACTGTTGTTTGGATGTATCATAATTTGTTTGCAAGTTAAAGAAGATATGTTGTGTACAGTTTGTTGGTGATTTTAATTGTAAATATGATGAACAGTTAGTAAAACCAATATAAAAATAGTATTTTATTATTCTGATCTATCTGGTTCTGTTCCCATATCACAGAGGTTTCCTGGCCAAATTGTTGGGCTAGCACTTACCTTTTAGCAGAGGTGAGTTTCCCCTCCAGAGGCCTGGCATCTTTCCTACTCCGCAGACTGGCATCATTTCAGGATGAATCTGGGTTTGGTCCAGGGAACTCCGCTCTGGTCATTGATCTCCTGGGCTCTTCATGTCTGAGGCATCTTGTCTTTATCCCCACATTCTGCCAATTAGTTTTCTTCCATTAAAATGTGAAGACTTTTGCTGCCTCTAGTGCTCCTCTGGGTCCTTTACTTTCTGAGGCTAATCTAAATGTGTTCCTTTTTCCTCAAGGGAACCAGCCCTTATCTGGCACTCTAGAATAAAAATCTAGAAAGCTGAATTCTAACTCATTAATTTCTCTGCTAGTCCTCCAGTCCATGCATTTCCATTTTCATGAGCCTTTGTTTACATACGAAGTATGGTTCCAGGATGGTTCTACTGGCTCTTTTTTTTTTTGGCGGGGGTGCGGGGGGTGGGGGGTGGGGAGATGGGCGGTGGCAGGGTCTCACTCTGTTGCTCAGTTGAAGTGTAGTGATGCAGTCATGGCTAACTACAGCGGCCAACTCCAAGATTCCAGCGATCCTCCTACCTCAACCTCCTGAGTAGCTGGGATTAAAGACACGCACCACCATGCCTGGTTAATTTTTGTATGTTTTTGTAGAGAGAAGGTCTCACTATGTTCCCCACGCTGGTCTTGAACTCCTAGGCTCAAGTGATCCTCCCACCTCAGCCTCCCAAAATGCTTGGATTACAAGTGTGAGCCACCACACCCGGCTTCCACTGGCTCTTGTTGTATCTTTACAAATAGTCTGGTCCTTGAAACCCAAATATCACCCTCTTGTGGCAGAGAAGTATTTCAACATGGAGGAAGGTCTAGATTATCCTCTAGTTGCGTTTTAATTTCACTGGGTCCACTGAACAAGGCTTTCAGAGCAAACATCCTTTGTGCCTTTGAGCACCTTCAGCAACTTCTTCGAAATCATGGGGGCAAATCTCTGAACATATTTACAGGGGATGGTGAATCTTCTCTCTCCAGATGGCTCACCACAACAAGTTAATCCCACTTCATGTTACTGGTAATTGAATTCTCCCCTGAGAAGGAAATTGTATGAGATCCATGAACATTTGATGTATGGATATTTCTCAACAGCCTGACTTGGAAAAGATTAAAACAGCCTTGTATTCCCAATCCCTCAGACCTCCTCACCGGCAGGACCCAGATTTTAATCTGCTCCAGGTGGCTAAACTCAGGAAGGCTTATCTCTCTCAGCATCTTCAATTAATGCCAAGTGTAATCATAGTTGGCAGAGTTCAGGGTGTTCTGGCACGTTCAAGGGACGGGCAGAGAACCTCCCTGCCAAGTCCTCAGAGTCCTATCTTTTGGATAGCACTTTTCATAATCAAAAGCTACCTTGATTAATGAGCTACAGGCAATGGGTAATCCCCATACTTAAAAATCAGAACCATGGAAAAAGAAGTAAGAGCAAATTATTCCACATAGCCTTGGGTTTCTTGACCTCAGAAGCTTTGTGCAAAATCTTTCTTTTAGGACCTTTGCCATGCAGACAGCTGAAACCTGATTGAGTAAGAGAGAGGCTGCCTGCTGCTCTGCGTCAGTGAGTGTATTTGTTTAAATGTTGCCCATGAGCCCAGAGGTGATTGAAATTGGCCACATTTAAAAGTAAAACAAAGCATCAAGACATTGGGTTTGGAAAATAATCACATAACTGGGCTTGCTTTTTTGCCTGTTTGACTGGCATCTGGTCCGAGGCAACACGAAGCAAGATGCTTCCAGAGCTTGTTATAAGGACAGCTCTACAGTGGAAACTGACCCCCTGACACTACTTTCAGCAAGTCATAAAAGTCCAATTTATACTGCAGGATTGAAAAGGAAGTTTTACCTTAGGAAAAAAATTAGGACTTGAGCAACGTTTTTCTTTAATTTGATGGCTATGGAGCAGTTTTG
Source organism: Hylobates moloch (assembly GCF_009828535.3). NCBI lineage: Eukaryota > Metazoa > Chordata > Mammalia > Primates > Hylobatidae > Hylobates > Hylobates moloch. The sequence goes on along the minus strand of NW_026652277.1, from coordinate 22,785,259 downwards.
TTTTGTTTTTCAAAGAGAAGCTTTGTAAATTTCCCTAGAAACAAGGAAGTCAGAGTTGCAGAGCAGATGGAGAAACTAGTCCTTGTATTTGATGCCTTTTCAGAAATACTACCAAGATTATGGAGTAAAAATCACCTCTAGAAACTTACTAGACTTACAAAATTTTTGATGTAGGTAATAAGTTGGCTTTTATGATTATCAAGAGGTCAATAGAAAACAAGAAAATAGTGTTCATCATTCAACTGGATCCTTGGCTTTTTTTTCAATTTTATAAATTACTAAAGTTTGTTTTTAAATTAAATTTCATTAGTCATTGTAAAATGGCACATTGACTTCATTACGGATTATTTTAAAAGCTGTAGAAATGGCGTCGATTTTATTTTATCACACACACACTACATAAAAGTCTTTGTAATTACTTTGTTTTATGAGACTCCCCATCAGTTGGGTACATTGTAAATATCCCATTCCACAGTTTATAGGTGGGGAAAATGAACCACGTGGAGGTTAAGCTGCTCGTGTTCACGTTACAGCAGTAGTGATGGAATTAAATCTGAGCCATTCTCAGTAACGGAAGAATCTGCCCCCATATATGAAATCCGGAGCCCTCCAAGAATTTTGCAAGAGCTCTAGAAAGAACATCTCCAAAACTGGAGAAAGCGTCCACACGTGGGTCTCAATTCCATCCTTTCCTCTTGGGAGCAGTCAGTGTCCAGTGTCCTGCTCTGTTGTAAATAACGACAGCAACAACGAATTTACTGCATTCCGTTTAGCCCAGCCCAGGCAGACTAACAATTCCTAAACAACATGCAAAAGGAAAACCAGAAGGGAATAAACCGTGAATTAAGCCTCCTCCATTTACCTGTCCCCTCCCATAATCTGATTTTGTGGTACCCTAGATTCACCCTTCCTCCCAGCAAGTCCTCTGGAATTCCACTTCGGCCATAAACAAACTCCTGCTTTGAGGCTCAGGTTACTTAGGTCTACAAACACCCAGGATCTGTTTCTCAGTCCTGCCATCTGTCAACCTTCTCAGTCCTGCCATCGGTCACTCTCCCGCATTCACTGGGGACATGTGCACCTCGTTTAGTGTCTTTCTCTCCAGTCCAGCAGCTGGGCGACCTCAGGGTTCATGCCGAGGACTGTGCAACACTCCTACTGCAGGTCTGTGAGCTCAAGTCTCATCTCCCCCACTGCCTCCTTCAGGAAGCTAGGGCCTCAGATACTCAGAACGTCTGGACCAGGCAGCTTAAATAAATGTCTATCCCCAAGACTGTTTGTCCCAAGCAACTCCCAGTCATAGAATCAGAAATACTTCAATCATTGCAGAAATAGCTCTTCGTCTTAAAATGTATTTTATCTGCAGCAAAGCAGAATTCTTGTTGAAACTGCTGGGTAAGAAGTTTCTAAAAAATTTCTCTTGATTACAAGATAGTAAATGGAAATTATTAATAACCCATTCATACAAGTTTAATGTGTATAAATTATCATAGATATTACTATTGAGCTTGTGGACTGCCATGGATATGTGATTTAGTGACTATAATAATATTTATAAGGGCTTGTCCCATAGAAGCTAAGTCCTGCCAGGAATCATTACACTTGACTCAGGGGCTTATTTACTATTTGTTTTCCATTTATCCCAAATGTTTTTGTTTTCTCTAAAATCTCATTCCCTGATTTTTTTGCATTCATTGAGTTTTTGGTATTTTGGTTCTGTTTTTCCCTGTGTTGAATTTTTGAGTCATGCCTCTTTGTATTTGTTTTTAATGGTTGCTCTGGAGGTTACCATTACATCCTTATTACATGCAGTCTATTACACCACTTCTCATATAAAATCTTAAACTATATGCAGTTGGCTTTCCATATCCATGGGTCCTGCACCTGGGCATTCAACCAACCATGGACAGAAAATATTTTAAAAAACAATAAAAGATAACACTATAACAATATAAAATGCAAATAAAAATACAAGATAGCAACTATTTATATAGCATTTACATTGTGTTAGGTATTAGAAGTAATCCAGAGATGATTTAAAATATATGGGAGGATGTGAGTAGGTTACATGCAAATACTATGCCATTCTTAATAAGGGACTTGAACATCTGCAGACTTTGGTATCTGTAGGAGGTCCTGGAACTGATTCCCCAAGGATACCGAGGGATGATTGCACATCCACTTACCACATTCTCGTCTTTGTGCTGTAAACATCTTACATCAACATACACCATAAACTCCACAGCACATTGTTTTATTTTTGCTTTATTTATTTTTTATTTTTAAAATTTTTTAGAGACAGGGTTTTGCCATGTTGCCCAGGCTGGTCTTGAATTCCTGGACTCAAGCAATCCACCTGCCTAGGCCTCCCAAAGTGCTGGGATTATAGCTGTGAGCCACCAGACACAGTCCTATTTTTGCTTTAATTTACCTGTGAAAACATTTTAAAAATGGAAAAAGTTCTTCTGCATTTATCTATATATTTACCATTTCTGGTGTTCTTTATTTCTTTGTACAGATTTGAGTTTCCAACTGGTATTATTTCCCTTCAGCCTAAAGAACATGATTTAACATTTATTGTAGTGCAGGCTTGCTGACAACAAAGTCTCTGTTTTATTTTTTGGAAAATGTCTCTTTTCACCTTCATTTTTTAAAGATGTTTCTCCCATTTATAGAATTCTAGATTGACAGTTCCCCATAGAACCCCCTCCTGCCTCTTCAGCAGTTTAAAGATGTTATTTCATTGACTTCTGGCTTGTATTGTATTATGAGAAGTCAGCAATTAATCTTATTCTCCTACATGTAAAGTGATTCTTCCCCCAGCCCCACCAGCTGATTTTAATGTTTGATTTCCAGCATTTTGAGTATGATGCCTAGATGTGAATATCACTATGTTCTAACTAAGGCTTGTGAAATTCTTCCATTTGTGGGTTGAAATTTTCTCATAAATTTGAAAATTGTTCAGCCATTATTTCTTTAGATTTTTTTTCTGTCTCAATCTCTCTCTCCTCCTCTTCTGTGACTCTGTGTTTATTAGATTATGTGATGCTGTCCCACAAGGCACTGAAGCTCTGTCCATGTTTTCAAGTTATTTTTTTCTCTCTGTGCTTCAATTTTGATATGCTGTCTGCAAATTCACTGACCTTTTCTTGTGCAGTGTCTAATCTACTGTTAAAGCAATACAATTAAATATTATATTTTAAACATTTTATTTTTTAGGTCTATAATTTCTATTTGCTTCCTTGTTTTTGTATTTCTCATTTCTTGGTTGAGATTCCATATCTGTTAACTCCTTAAGTTCATCTTTTCCTTTAAATCCTTGAACAAATTTATAATAGCTGTTTTAAAGTCCTGTCCAAGAATTCCAACATGTGTCATCTTTGGGTCAGCTTCTATTAATTTATTTTCTTCCTGATTGTGGTCCACTTTCTTCCTGCTTTTTCTCACAGCTAGTAATTTTTTATTGTATGCTGGACTTTGAGAATGCTGCCAGTGCTGGATTTTGATGTTTTTCTTTAAAGTATGTTGAATTAACTTCTGGCATCCAGTTACTTTACTGATGGATTAGTTTGATTTTGCTAAGACTTGTTTTAGACTTTGTTAGAGCAGGTCTTGGGTAGTTCGTGTTTTAGGTGTGGCCTTTCTAGGCTCTCAACTGAATACCTGAGGTGTTCAGCAAGTTTTCTCCACTCTGGCTGGTTGGAACTTTGACATCTTCCAGCTCCAGGTGACCTCTGGAACCTCTGCTCTGCTCAGAGGTCCTCAGTAGCTGTTCTCTGCCCCACAGTGTCTTACCCTCCATGTGCGCAACTTTGTCTTCAGCCAAAGATTTAAGGATTTAAAGACCCTTTGTGAATCCAGGACTTCTGCAGCTCCTCTTCTGAGAAGCTGTCTCCTCTATAACATTCTAACCCCCAAATTCTAGCTGCCTTAACAGCCTTGAACCAAATCTCTGTTTCCTTAGCACAGTGAGACCACTGCTATCTGTTTGGGCTCCATTTTCCTCTTGCACAGTGTGGAAGGTGCCCCCAGGTACCTTCCAAGCCTGTCATGGCAAATGTACTGTTTCCTTTCTTCTAAAAATCACAACCCTTTGCTGTCTGTAGTCTATGACTGGAAACAGCTGCTTCATGCATTTTGTCCAGTTTTGTGCTTATTATTTGGGAAGTGTTAAGTCTGATACTTCTTAGTTCATCATGACCAGAACCAAAAGTCAGCTCAGGAGTTTTTAGAGCTACAAATCTTCATGTTTGGGGGAAGAAATATTATATTTTAATTTGTTTATTTGTTTTTATAATGTGGCACTGAAAAAATATTTCTACTGTTTTCATGTTTCTCTCTTTTCCCCTTCTCTATATCCAGCTCCTTCATTTTCTAATTATCCTTAATAGGAGTGACTCAAGGTTTGCTTATATGCAAACTGGAATTCTGGCAACTACAAAAAAGTTTTATACAGCACTAAATCTGCAAATACTAGAATTTTACTTCTGAGGAATAGAGAGGGATTTACGTATATAAAATATATAAACAGCTAGGTTTAGAAAGCTTAGGAAAACATTTTTGAGATGGTGTCTCACTCTGTTGCCCAGGCTGGAGTGCAGTGGCACAATCTCAGCTCACTGCAACCTCTGCCTCCCAGGTTCAAGTGATTCTCATGCCTCAGCCTCCTGAGTAGCTGGGATTACAGGTGCCCTCCACCGGGCCCGGCTAATTTTTGCATTTTTAGTAGAGACAGGGTTTCGCCATGTTAGGCAGGCTGGTCACCAACTCCTGACCTCAAGTTATCTGCCCACCTTGGCCTCCCGAAGTGCTGGGATTACAGACGTGAGCCACAGTGCCCAGCCGGAAAACATACCTTTCATAAAATTTGCTTGCCTTATTTTCCTGACTTGCTTATGCCTGTATGAGTGCAGTCTCACTTCTCACTCAAGAGTGTTTTAAAAATCTGTCTTTTTTTTTTTCTGACAAGGCCAAGGAACCCTAATTCATGCTTCCTAACTTCCCTCAATCTTCTGATTCATTTTCTAGTCTGAGAAAGTGTCTCCTTTCCCAGTATATGGCAGAAAATGTACGGTCTGTACTGTGGCTTTTGTCATGATAAAGTGAAACCCCATCCTCACGCCTATCCACATCATGGCAAAGCTAGAGAGTAGTCAACCCATGACAGGTTCATGAAATGACAATGTTTTAAAAATGCAGTCATCTTACCATTCATAGTTAAGAACTGAACACATAGAGTAATAGGAGTTGGTTTTTCCAAGCCTTTGCAAGCATTGTGCTGAATTTTAGACCAGAAGGGGCCTTAGAGGTCATCAGATTCAAACTCTTCATTTGCATTTTAGCCAAATGAGATCCGTAGAGGCTGATACTTTCCCGAGTTTCACACACCTAAAGGATTAGACATAGATCAATAACTTGTATTTTCTGACCTCTAATGCAGATTCTTTATGCTTCACTATGCAAATACAAGATTGACCTCTTCTGGTTCCCTTGTTTTTTTTAGAGGCAGAGCTGTTTTTTCAACAAGTTTTATGCACTACAGAACTCTGTAGGAGGGCCATAGTGAAATTGAGATGATCAAAATGATCATATCTATTTTGTCTTGATTATCTCGACACATTCTACTTTTTGTTCTCCATTTATTATTCTAAAGGCCCATGTTTTCATTGAATGTATTCTTTTTTTGTTATAATGAATGCATACAACTTTATTTAAAAGTATCCATTTTACTGCATGTCTTAACAGCTCAATAAGCAGGCCATTGCAGCCTGTGTTGATTACATTTTACCTCCCTTCTCTTTCCTTGCCTAGATCTGTCTGGGTTTTTGGATGATTGACTTACAAACGAAAAAGCAGAACATCACATTCCACTTCTCTGAAAGCCAAGTTTATGTGGATCTAGTAATTATCCACACAGGGTAGCATCTATTTTCATGCTTTTGTTAATAAATAATCTTCACTTGAATAAAAATCATCTACTTCTTGATTACTTATTATTTATAATTTTATAGAACGTTATACTTTCAAATTATGAATTAAAGAGGCATCATCTGTAAACTCACAATACTGTGACTGCTACCGTGTTTAAGGACTTAACAAGTATTTATTACGTGTTTGTGAAAGGTCATAAAATGAAGGACAAGGTATTATTTCCATCTTCATGCACCTCTAACCAAGTTTGGCAGTTAATATGTAGATTCACATGAATGGAAACACAACTGGGGATAAGCTGGGAAAATCTGGGATAGTTTCCTAGAAGGAGTGAGATTTGAAGGAGGTATGGATAGGGAGAGAATTGGGGAAGCTGGAAGATGCAAGAGTAGCAGTGCAGCTTGTAATCCCTACACTTAGGAGGCTGAGGCAGGAGGTTGACTTGAACCCAGGAGTTCAAGACCAGCCTGGGCAACAAAGTGAGACCTCGTCTCTACAAAAAAATACAAAAATTAGCCAGGTATGCTGGTGCACACCTGTAGTCCTAGCTACTCAGGAGGCTGAGGTGGGAGGATCGATTGAGCCCGGAAGTTGGAGGCTGCAGTGAGCTATGATTGCTCCACTGCACTCCAGCCTGGGCAACAGAGTGAGACCCTGTCTCAAAAAAATATGTAATGAAATAAAAGCAAAAACAGAGTACCAGAGCAAACAGACAGACATAGAGAAAAGAGCAAGCAGGCTATTTATGAGGACTATGTTAGGTTATAAATAAGAACCAGTATCTAACATTCCTTGAATTCCAGGAACTCTACTGATCCCTGTATGTTTTTTATTTTTTTTCCTTTTTTTATGTTTGTTTTGTTTTAGACAGGGTCTTGCTCTGTCACCCAGGCTGGAGTACAGTGGTGTGATCTTGGCTTACTGCTGCAGTCTCTATCTCCCAGGCTCAAGTAATCCTCCCACCTCAGCCTCCCAAGTAGCTGGGACTGCAAGCACATAACCATCATGCCCAACTAATTTTTGTATTTTTTGTAGAGATGCGGTTTCACAATGTTGCCCAGGCTGGTCTCAAACTCCTGGGCTCAAGTGATCCTCCCACCTTGGCCTCCCAAAGTGCTAGAATTCTAGGCATGATACACTGCACTTGGGCTCTGTTATTTAATTTTTTAACAAGATTTGTGTCATTTGCCAAACTATGTAAGTCAAAAATTTTAACACTCCCCACAACCCAGCACACACACAGGCCACTAATGGAAAGCTTTAGTCAGGCGTGCACACTCATTAAGTACCCACCAGGAATGCTCTGTCAATCCTAACACAGGAATGCCTGACAAGTCAAGCCAGCTGAAGACTCTCTTTGGTTCATGAGGTGCTATCTTCCTGTGTTGTAAGACAGAATGCAGAAGGAGCTTCCTTTTGCAAGGCTAAGGGATAGTGTGGCTCCCAAACAGTGAAAGAGAATATCACTGCACTCACACCCTGATGAACAATAGGCATCTGGAAGGTCACATACACCAATGTGTTTCTTTTTCCTCTTCAGAGTAAATTTTTAGGAGCTAATCTTTCTGGGAGCTCCACTAAGAAGGAAATCAGAATCTCATCCTAGTTTAAGTCAATATTCTAAGAATTTTGAGGCACAAACATTTATTTCTTCATTTATTTTGAGACAGGGTCTCTCTTTGTCACCCCAGCTAGAGTGCAGTGGTGCCATCATTGCACACTGCAGCCTTCAGCTCCTGGGCTTAAGTGATCCTCCCGCCTCAGCCTCCTGGGTAGCTGGGACCACAGATGCATGCCACCATGTCTGGCTAATTTTTTTTTTTTTTTTTTTTTTGTAGAAATGGGTCTTGCTGTGTTGCCCAGGCTGGTTTTGAACTCCTGGGCTCATGCGATCCTCTGCCTCAGCCTGCCAGATTGCTGGAATTACAGAAACGAGCCACAAAATGACTTTTAGAGAAGGGAAATGATATCCTTGTTCTTTTCCTGAGGACTTTTATTCTATTCCACTTCCTGATCAGGTAAAAACTGTTCTGGGAAACCCTGACTTCCTTATTATTTTCTTTAAATTCTCTCCTTTTCTCCAAGATAGAATTTATGGAAATTGGAGTGCCTGTAAGAAGGGAGACTTGCCTCTGATCCCCTGGCCAGAGGCTTAAAGAGCCAGACTAAAGAGTGGTGAGAGAATTTTTTAGAATACTTGACATGAATTCTCTGGAGTTTGGGGCATACAAGCACATACGGCCTGCTGCCAATTTTTGTTCTAGAGTGTTCTGAAAGAGGAAGGTCCAGTGGAGAGCTCACTCTGCATCAGCAAGTCTTTTTTGTTTGTTTGTTTTTGTTTTTGTTTTTTGAGATGGAGTTTCCCTTTTGTTGCCCAGGCTGGAGTGCAATGGCACAATCTCGGCTCACTGCAACCTCCACCTCCTGCATTCAAGCGATTCTCCTGCCTCAGCCTCCCAAGTAGCTGGAATTATAGGTGCCTGCCACCATGCCCAGCTAATTTTTTGCATTTTTAGTGGAGACAGGGTTTCGCCATGTTGGCCAGGCTGGTCTCAAACTCCTGAGCTCAGGTGATCCACCCGCCTTGGCCTCCCAAAGTGCTGGGATTACAGGCATGAACCACTGTGCCTGGCCCACACCCAGATGTCTTAAAGCATGGTAGTGGCCTGGGAAGAAGTGGGGTGCAGCCCCACCCCAACCAACTTCTCTGTGTTCCTTGGAGAAAAGCGAAAAGCATCCTATTCATCCCATGGCTGCACATGAAGGAATATGGAACCTAGAGAAAAGTAAGAGCTATGGGCTTTCCCAGGGGCCACCAAGCAAATGATGGAGTGCTCCCCATTCTTTGGGCTGCCATGTGAGGCTAAAGAGAGATGGTCTTGGTCTTCAGTGACCAAGGGGGCTGGGATGAAACTAAACACCATCCAAGGAAAGATGATAAACCCCTATGCTGAGTCAACCACATCAGTCTAGGTCACTATATTAGAGCAAACCAAAAGCAGGCCAGAGAGCTATCATTCTGAGTTTTACAAAACATGTCAAATCCATCTGTTCACTTGTACTTGGATAAAGATCCAGCTCTGCAGAGAGTTATTGCAAGGCATTCCAGCATCCATTCCTGAAAAATATTTCCTTATCACAACAACTGCTGTTTACCAAGTGCTGTGAGCTTAGTGTTTTAGTAGTGGCATTTCCTTACCCTTCCTCTACCTCCTCACTGGAGAACAGCTGGACCCAGGAGTGGAGCCAGCATCCTCCCCGCTAGCCAAACAAACCCAACATGCTAGGGTGGGAGAAAGAATGAAAAATAATCCATGCCCCATACGGCACTCCAAGCCCTTGTCTCCCCAATCTAGCCTGTATCAAAGAAGAGCTTTGAATTGAGCAGACTGTAGAGCTTTTTATTTTGTTTTGTTTTGAGACTCTCACTCTGTTGCCCAGGCTGAAGTGCAGTGACACAGTCATAGCTGACTGCAGCCTCCAATTCCTGGGCTCAAGCGATCCTCCTGCCTCAGCTTCTTGAGTAGCTGAGACTACAGGTGCACACCACCACACTTGGCTAATTTATTTATTTTTATTTTTTACTTATTTGTAGAAAGAGTGGTCTTGCTATGTTGCCAGGGCTGGTCTCAAACTCCTGGCCTTAAGTGATCCTTCCGTTCTTGGCCTCCCAAAGTGCTGGGATTACAGGAGTGAGCTACAGCCCATGGCCAGACTATGTTTTAATAACTAAAAGTAACCAGGTATATGGAATCTGACTAAGATGTCATTAGTGGAGGGGAAATTCATTTGACATAGCACCACTGAAAGCTGTGGTTAAGTCAAGAATAATATGTTTATACTCTCAAATAATTTAAATTCCTTACTAAATCAGTTATATAGATAATTCATGTTAGAAAGATTGCCATCCAAACTGGCTGCTCTTGGCTGGGCGCAGTGGCTCATGCTTGTAATCCTAGCACTTTGGGAGGCTGAGGCAGGTGGATCACCTGAGGTCAGTAGTTCAAGACTAGCCTGGCCAGCATGGCGAAACCCCGTCTACTAAAAATATAAAAATTAGCCAAGCGTGGTGGCAGACGCCTATAATCCCAGCTACTTGAAAGGCTGAGGCAGGAGGATCGCTTGAATCCGGGAGGCAGAGGTTGTAGGGAGCCAAGATCATGCCACTTCACTCCAGCCTGGGTGACAGAGTGAGACTCTGTCTCAAAACAAAAACGAAGTGGCTGCTCTTTTCCTAAGTTTGAGATTTTAAAGAAACAAGATTCTTCCCTCTACAAAAATAATTTATGAGCTACCATAATTTTTTTCAGATATTTAAGGTATTAGTATACTTACTGTTTCCTCCCTTGTCTTTCAATAAAAGATAGAGGAAAATTCTTGGAACCTGGGAGAAAAATGGTCATAAGTAGAAGAAGTTCTTTAAATAGGAGATATCTTATCATTTTAAGTAAGAAGCTAGTACCACCCTCATTCATTTATGGTTAGTGCCCGTGACAGCAATTTTCCAAATGGTGACCTCGTGCACAAAATGCATCATATTTCTTAAAATGTGAGCCATTGAGCTCCTCTCGCCTGAAGGGTCCATCCCCATGTGACATGAGAAGAGGAAGCAGAACTGATGAAAAATTACAGGGCAAGAAATGGAAAACCCATTCTTCTTTTGTCTTGTGTGAGTTCCTGTGTTTTAGTAAAGAGGTTTTATCATCTTAAGCATCTTAAGCAAAGACCAAGACCACAGTAAAAATAGACTAATTCCGATGATGTTGGCATATTATTTTACAGGTCTAAGTCTCTGTTTTTGATGTCCATTTGGTAAAATTTTCATATGAATTTTGTAACATTTTTTCCTAATTTGTATTCTATCTTTGGAATTTGGGGATTTGGGATCAAAGCAATCTGTCATTATATTAAACCTTTTAAAATAAGCAAATGAGGCCAGGTGTGGTGGCCCATGCCTGTAATCCCAGCATTTTGGGAAGCCCAAGGCAGGAAGATCACTTGAGGCCGGGAGTTCAAGACCTGCCTGGGCAACATAGCAAGACTCCATCTCCCCCCAAAAAATACAAAAATTAGCCAGGCATGGTGGTGCATGCCTGTAGTCCCAGCCATTTAGGAAACTGAGGCAGGAGGATCACTTGAGCCCAGGAGTTCAAGACTGCAATGAGCTATGATCACGGCACTGCACTCCAGCCTGGGTGACAGAGCAAGATCTCTTCTCAGAAATAAAATAAGCAATGGCCAGGCATGGTAGTTCACCCCTGTAATCCCAGCACTTTGGGAGGCCGAGGGGTGGTGGATCACCTGAGGTCAGGAGTTTGAGACCAGCCTTGGCCAACATGGTGAAACCCCGTCTCTACTGAACATACAAAAAATTAGCTGGGCGTGATGGTGGGTGCCTGTAATCCCAGCTACTTGGGATGTTGAGGCAGGAGAATTGCTTGAACCTGGGAGGTGGGGGTTGCAGTGAGCCGAGATCACGCCATTGCACTCCAGCCTGGACAATAAGAGCAAAACTCCATCTCAAAAAATATGTATATGAAATAAAACAAAATAAGCAAACAACATCATCTCTATGTGTCTTGAGGAAAAAAAGGTAATGACTTTTTAAAAACTGAGTATACAAAATAAAATCTTGCATGATCCTTCATTACCAATATCCTGCCTTAGATCTTGTTGTGCCTGCGGAGTCTTCATGGAACATTGTGTTAGGCTACATTATGAAGAAAGGATGGTGAAAAAGGGTTGGGTGGAGTAAGCTAGGCAAAAAGTAGAAACTGTGACAAATGAACAAATGGATGGGTTTCTCAGATTAATCTCTGACTTGCTGATCAAGGGATGGAACTTGAAAAGGGCAGTAATAAATCAGAGACTGTTCACAGTTACTGATTACTGAGAGCAAGGCCCCCAAAGTAAATCAGCTCTCCTGGACGTATGCTGATTTTGGATCCATATAGTTAGAGCACCCATGTGGACCACTGAGACACAGGAGGATGTGTAGGAGGGCGTGATCTTTATGGTAAGAAAGGCAAAAACAATAATAAAGGAAGCGTTAAAAAAAAAAAAAAGCCTTACCTTTGGATAGCAGATTGCAATCTTTGTTTATTTCATCTTAATTCTGACGCCAGCTATGGAGTATGTTTTGGTAGTTTACAATAAGTGAGTGAGTGCTCCAGGATCGCCTAACTGAAGCCAACACTGAAACCAGGTCTTCTGATGCCAACTCCAGTGTTCTGTCCCTGATGGGCTCAGCCAGAAGCATGCAGTTACCCCAGCATGGCCAGAGCATCTCCCATGAGACTGTATGTGCTTGAAAGGTACTTCAACCCCAAAATTGGGAAAAGGCTTTCTTCTGATGAAATGGAATGTTTTCTTTTTATAGACAATATGAATTTTATGAATTTTGCATTTCTCCTATTTTTTTTTTTTTTTTGGTTCCTGAAAAGCCCAGGGCCCAATTTCTGGCCTGGTCTTTAATTTAGAAAATCGCATATAACCTTCTGGTCATATTTTCCCATTCTACCCATATTATCTGTCACCTTGACTTTTTATTTACATTTTCTTATTTTAAAGTGGCACGCATATCATCAGCCTCTTCAAATTATTTGTGGAACAAGGTGGGCTATAAATATATAAACAAACAAGCCAGTATGTGACATTTGACAGCTCTAACTTCTGGAGGTAGAGCTATCATTCTGAATTCTATAAAACAACATCTAAACAGCCATCTTTTTACCTGTGCTTGGATGAATAAACAGCTATATATAGTGATATTGCATGTTGCAAATCATTCAAGCATCAGTGCCTGACAAAGATTTTATAATCATAACAGCTGCATTTTCTGGAGAGTTGTGAGCACTGCACTGCTGTGGGCACCAGGAGAGGGCTGCATGTTCTCTGGTTTTAGACAGGAAGCATAGCCTCCTTTCATCACTGAGGAAATTCCCTTTGGGAAGAGGTATTAAGTCTAGACTTTCCAAATAACCACACTAAGGGGGAAGAAACACCCTGGTTATACAGAGTTGTTTCATCTGTGGGTTTTCACGCCCTTCTAGTTCCTGCCCCGTCTGTGCCAGGGGAGAATGCCAGCTCAGAGCTCCATCCGCTCCCTTCCTGGAATCCTGATATTTCTTCTTTCCCCTCCCTCTTCTCAGTTCCGAAGAGCCAGGTTTTCACAACTCATCATCTCATTAGCCTATGACAACAACGGTCTCGGTTTTTTCCGTTTGTTTGTTTGTTTGAGGCAGATTCTCCCTCTGTCACCCAGGCTGGAGTGCAGTGGCATGATCTCACCCCATTGCAATCTCTGCCTCCTGGGTTCAAGCAATTCACCTGCCTCAGTCTGCCAGGTAGCTGGGATTGCAGATGTGTGTCACCACGCTTGGCTATTTTTTATGTGTGTATATATATATATTTTGTATATACATATATTTTGTGTATATATATATATATATACACACACACACATATAGATTTTTTTCTTTTTCTTTTCTTTTTTTTTTTTTTGAGACAGCGTCTCACTCTGTCACCCAGGCTGGAGTGCAATGGTGCCATCTCGGCTCACTGCAACCTCTGCCTCCCAAGTTCAAGCAACTCTTGTGCTTTGGCCTCCTGAGTAGCTGGGATTACAGATGCCCACCACCACGCCCAGCTAATTTTTGTACTTTTAGTAGAGATGGGTTTTGGCCTTTTTGCCAGCTGATTTTGGAACTCCTGACCTGTGCTTCCATCCTCGGTGAGGCTGCGACTCAGAGTCCCCGCCATGGGCTGCTTCCTCCTCAGGGCAGCAAACAGCGGCCAGAGAGACCGAGGGCCCAGGCTGAGCCACTTCCCAGACCTCGGTCCACTCTTCTATTGGTCAGCGGGTCAACTATCAGTGCCAGTCAGCCACCCACTTTTCTCTGCCTTGGCATACAAAAATCTTTGTTTGTTTGTTGTTGAGGCAGGGTCTTACTCTGTCACCCAGCCTGGAGTGCAATGGTGTGATCTCGGCTCACTCTAACCTTTGCCTCCCAGGTTCAAGCGATTCTCCCACCTTAGCCTCCCAAGTAGCTGGGATTACAGATGCCCACCACCACGCCCAGCTAATTTTTGTACTTTTAGTAGAGATGGGGTTTCGCCATGTTGGCCAGCTGATCTTGAACTCCTGACCTCAAGTTATCCCCTCACCTCAGCCTCCCAAAGTGCTGGGACTATAGGCCTGAGCCATTGCACCCAACCTTCTTCTCTCAGTTTTGAATTGTTGCATTGAGATCTTAATTCCTTACTTTTCATTCCTTGTCTCAGGCATCTCAGAGTTTCAGCTGACTGAATATAATCAGAGTTAAAAATGAGATAAACGAGCAGTTGAGTATACTTTTATTTGGCTTCAATGCCCTCACTGTGGTCACAGCTGTCACTGGAAGGTTATTCATTTTGCAATTTTGTGTTCTTCTTGTTTCTAGTGCTAATCTCTCCAGGGCATTAAGAAGGCTAAAATGGGAATTGCATGGATTATTAATAAAGAGACTTTAATTCAGAAATTCACAAAACTGCACATCTCTTTCAGTTGTAAGCCAAGGTGATAGTTTACTTTTCAGGAATGAGTAGCATCTGTCCTATTTCTTGCTACACAGATATTGGGAAAGAAAGAGTGAAACTAGCCAGGTGCAGTGGCTCATGCCTGTAATCCCAGCACTTTGGGAGGTTAAGATAGAAGGATCACTTGAGCTCAGGAGTTCGAGACCAGCCTGGGCAACATGGCAAAACCCCATCTCTACAAAAAATACAAAAATTAGCTGGATGTGATGGTACACACCTGTAGTCCCAGCTGCTTTGGAGGCTGAGGTGGGGGAATTGCTTGAGCTCAGGAGATTGACGCTGCAGTGAGCTATGATTACACCACTGTACTCCAGCCTGGGCAACAGAGCGAGACCCTGTCTCTACCAAAAAAAAAAAAAAAAAAAAAGACTCAGGCTAGCCTAAGTGGGAGATTTTTTTCAGATTCTAGGCAAGTGGTTCTCAAAGTGTGGCCCCAGACCAGAGAGGCAGGCTCACCTGGAGCATGTTAACAGTGCAAATTCTGAGGCCTCATCCCAGGCCTAATAGAGCGGCTATTTCTGAAAATGGGGCCCAGGAATCACCAGCGTCCAGCTGATTCTGATGCCCACTGAAGTGTGAGAACTCCTGCTCCATCGGTCTAGTGTGAGAACAGGTGCCTTGAATCGAATTATGCTATGAGTACAGACAGCACATTTCAGCTTCCTGTACTGCAGTCTAGCCAGGTTAGCAAATGCAGGGTCACAGCTAATAGAAGGGACACTGAGGACCACTTCTCTTTTAAAGTGGCTTGTGGTTTGGGGACACCACTCCTAAGCCTTAGTTAATGGTGTCAGTAATTGCTTGACTGCTTACAATTAGATAATGGTGTCAACAAATTGGGTAGTTAGTAGCCACTCTTCTGGGGAGCCACCTGAACATGGGCACAGCCCATGGCTGAGTACCCAACCGTGACAAAGGGCATATCGGAGACAGATAACCAGATACTATAGAACACATTATTTGCTGAACTGCAACAACCTTGATACTCCAGACAGAAGTATATTAGCACTTAAGTCACCCAACCTGTGTCTCCCCTCTGTTTTTTCTGTGTCCTTTAACAGCCTCCGTGACCCTTGTTTTAAGTGCATGTCCACATCTGCATTTTACAATGGTTCCTATAAAACTGTGACAAGAACGTTCCATCGGAATGTGCAATTAAAAGATAAGCACTGCCATCAGCACTTTTTTTTTTTTTTTTTTCAGATGGTGTCTTGCTCTGCCGCCCAGGCTGGAGTTCAGTGGTACAGTCTCAGCTCACTGCAACCTCTGCCTCCTAGGTTCAAACCGTTCTCCTGCCTCACCCTTCCTAGTAGCTAGGATTACAGGCACGCTCCACCACGCCTGGCATTTTTTTGTATTTTTAGTAGGGACAGAGTTTCGCCATGTTGGCCAGGCAGGTTTCAAATTCCTGACCTCAAGTGAGCCGCTCGCCTTGGCCTCCCAAAGTGCTAGGATTACAGGCATGAGCCACTGCGCCTGGCCCATCAGCACTCTGAATAGATCTTTCTAATCGCTTGAACCCAGCAGGCGGAGGTTGCAGTGAGCCGAGATTGTGCCATTGCACTCTAGCCTGGGCGACAGAGCGAGACTTTGTCTCAAAAAAAAGATCTTTCTGGGCCTTAACTCCAGCAATAGCCAGAAGACTGTGTGTGCACCCAGCCTGACCAGGACAGTCTCCTCCCTTTCTTATGCGTTTCTCTCTTAATGAGATGGGCAATTGCTAAGGAAAACTTCAGTGCCAGAGGATTGCAGCCAAAGCCTACCTGCTCTGGGCTTCTCCCTATACATGGAGACACTGCTGCCACCTAACCCACTACTACCCTGCCCCAACCATGGCCGGTTCTTCCTCTTAGACACATGTGGGAGCTGTTGTCCCTTTTTGGGAAATGCCATCATTCTTTGTTTCTCTGTTGTCACTATGAGACCCAGGGACCTGAAAACAAATCAATTAGAACAAGGTAGGAATTAGCATGTATCAAATAAGACTGAGGAGTAATTAGTGCCTGGGTGAACCTGTGCAAAAACAGTCACGCTGTTCGCATATTTGTGTCCTGCCATTCATTAGAAACTTTCAAGCATCTACTACTGTTACTTTAAAAATGTCTACATGGAAATTCTATCCCCAGTCTCACCTGAACTTAAGCCTGCAGATGAGGATCAGGCTCCCCAGTCTCCCGGAACAAGCAGACAGTTATTAATGGAAATAAATGTTCCACCAGTTCAGGTATGTGCTAACATCTGTTAAAATTGCATTTGTATAGGATTGCATGAATTACTGATACATGAACACATTGCTTTAGCCAAACACAAGCTTTTATGATTTAATGATGAGGCTTCCCAGAGTTCTAGGTTACGACAACCTGACTTTCAAAGTTACACGTTAAAGCAATCTGCTTGCATCCCAGGCTGACTGTGCAGAAGAGATTTGCGGTTGGGAAAATCTGTCATTTAAAGAGAATGAGGTCTCTAGTCATTAAGGGAGCCAGAATCTGTGGCTTGGATTTTTTTCTGGGGTATCCTGAGTAGGTAGCTCTGTGGCCTGTCACAGTGTAGTTTTTCAGAGGAACGCGTGTCATGCTCGGAATAGAGAAATTTACTCCTGAGCATTTTTATTTTTTTTAGAGACAAGTTCTTGCTCTGTCACCCAGACTGGAACACAGCGGTGCAATCATGGCCCACTGCAGCCTCAAACTCCTGGGCTCAAGTGATCCTTCCACCTCAGACTCCTGAGTAGCTGAGACTACAGGTATGCACCACCACGCCTGGCTAATTTTCTTGTTTTTTTTTTTTTTTAGAAATGGGATCTGACTATGTTGCCCAGGCTGCTCTTGAAGTCCTGGGCTCAAGCAATCCTCTCGCCTCAGCCTGCCTCAGCTTTTGGATTACAGGCATGAGCCACCTGGCCTCTTGAGCACCCTTAAATAAAAATCAGCAGGTGCAAGTGCCAGGGCCTTGTCAAGCCTCCACTATTGCTGCCCATGGCTTTTCCCAGGATCATCTCTGCATTGCTATAGACTCCGCCATCTGTCTCACCCTGCTTTTGAGTTGGTGCATCTTACTGGGGGCTCTAGACAAATTAAGCATTGTTGTGAAGTGCACTGGCTCCGTGCTGAACTTACTTTTTATTCCACCTACCTTCTTATAAAAAATGTTTTGGAAAGTAAGGGATCAGAGAAGGTTTCTACAGTTTTGGTGCATTATTAGGCCAGGTCCTTGTTTCATTCTCCACTTAGCCTAACTAAAGACACCTTCCGCTCTGTAAAAAAGGTAATCGTTATCGATCTGTGGGAATTGGTGACATGAAGGCACCACTAGGGGTCGCCCAGCACCTCAGAATAGTCCACCTTCAAGCAACGAGGCGGGCAGGTCGCCAGGCCTGGTCCTGGAGGCTCTGACTCCAGGCCCCACTAAGGTTCCTGGAAGACCTTCATGTGTTATTACTGGTTGGACAGAGAAGAGCACTGCCAGCCCCAGATGGGAGTGAGAAGGCCGGTCGCGGAGAAGGTAAGCAATTGAGAAGGCGGAAGGGGCAAGAGGAAACTGGAGAGGGCGGCAGGGAGAGACAAAAGGAAGAGAGCAGAGGCGTGGAGAAGAGGAAAAGAGGAGGGCGGGGAAAGGGGAGGCTGCGTTTTGCAGGACTGGGCAGCTCCAGAGACAGTGGAACACCGCTGTCTTTTTGGACTCTATGGTACATCGGGGGACAGGAAAGGAGCCAGGTCTGGGCTTAACTGGGGGATGCTGGGAGTCTCTCTGGTTCTGGAGGTCTTAGGCATCTGTGTGCCTGAGGCTATCTGGGTCTCCCCAGTGTCTCCCCACACACCTGTGCCAACTTGCCCACTTCATACTTTTCCTGTTGCCTTGATTCACAACTCGCCTTGCTCACGACCTCCTAGAAAACAACGATACGTGTTGATGTCAATACCTCCCCGTGGAAGCAGGAGGGGAGGGTGGAGAAAGTGGATTTGGTCATCACTTTCTGCCCTTTAGAATCACACTACCGGCCAGGCATAGTGGCTCACGCCTGTAATTCCAACCGTTTGGGAGGCCGAGGTGGGAGGATTGCTTGAGCCCAGGAGTTTGAGACCAGCCTGGGCAATATAGTGAGACCCCCATCTCTACAAAAAAAAATTGAAAAAACTAGCCAGTCAAGGTGGCACGCACCTATACTCCCAGCTACTAGGGAAGCTGAGGCAGGAAGATTGCTTGAGCCTGGGAGGTCGAGGCTGCAGTGAGCCATGGTTGTGCCACTGCACTAAAGCCTGGGCAACAGAGCAAGACCCTAACTCTAAAGAAAAGAAAACAGAATCACACTTTATTATTAATTATTTTGAACCAGGAGATAATAAAACAGGAAGGACCTTTTTCCCAGTTAAAAATGTTTCAGACTAATAATAATTGCTAATTTATTTACTAATTGCTAATTTACTGGGCTCTTACTGTGTTCTAGTAATAGGTGTCAGCATTTAGAAATCTAATGTCATTTAAGGCATGCAGCAACCTGGTGCTGTAGTCATCCCTATTGACAGAAGCGAAGTGGCTCACCCAAAGCCACACTGCCAGCAAGCAGCGAGGCTAAAATTAGGGACCCAGATAGTCTGACTTCAGAGCCTGCACTTAAGTAACTTAACAAAAATTAATATCAGTTAAGTGACAGAACTAGAACTTGAATTTAGATCCTCTGTCTCCAAATCCTGTTGAATCCTCTATATCACTGTTCTTAAATTTTTTGGTCTGAGACCCCTTTATTCTCTAATTATTGAAAACTCTAAAGAATATCATTTCTGCAGTTTTTGTGTGTTGCTATTTACAGCACTGTAAATTAAAGCAAAGTAATTTAAATATTTATTAATTCATTTGAAACAATAATAATAAACCCACTCCATGTAAACAAACAACATCTTTATGAAAACGTTGTCAGCTGGGCACGGTGACTCATGCCTATAATCCCGGCACGTTGGGTGGCCTAGGTGGGTGGATCACGAGGTCAGGGGTTCCAGACCAGCCTGGCTAACAAGGTGAAACCCCATCTCTACTAAAAATACAAAATTTAGCCGGGCATGGTGGCGGGCACCTGTAATCCCAGCTACTCGGCAGGCTGAGGCAGGAGAATCGCATGAACCCGGGAGGCAGAGGTTGCAGTGAGCCGAGATCACACCACTGCACACTAGCCTGGGCGACAGAGCAAGACTCCGTCTCAAAAAAAGAAAAAGGTAAAGAAAACATTATCAAGAGAAAAAATGTTTTCATTTTCTGCTACATGTCAGTGTAATAATATTTGATACAGAAAACAATATAGAAAGGCACAAAGATAAAAACAAAATCACTTGAAATGCCACCACCTAAGAGGAAACTACTGTGAATTTTGTTTTATATATTGTCCCAGCTTCCTGGGAAGATTATGAATTCCAGACATCATGCCTTCCAGACACTGAAATAGTAACCTTAAATTGTGGCAATTTTAAAGTGCCTGTAAAATCATCGTAGGAAATCTTAAGGCTGCACCAGGACCTGAAGAGGGTCTCGGTGACCCTCGGCCACATATTTCTAGGCTTCACTGTAAAGCACAGAGCTCAGAGCCCATTCTAGTTTATTAACAGTATAAAGCGCACACCAAAGGCAAATGATCTAGCTATATAAATTTTGTTTCCTGCCCCAAGAGGCAAAGCTAAGCCCTTCACTGCTTTATGCTAAATGTGCATTAAATTGCAGACAGCAGTTGGTGTTTCTCAGTGCCCCAAGTTTTCACCTGCCTGTTTGATACCAGGAGAGGGTGTGGCCATTTCCTCTTGAACTTTGGGTTAGAGAGAGCTGGGTATGAGGGGGTGGGGTTCAGGGAAGGTGAGCGAAAGCCTACTCAGGGATCGTCAGCTGCCTGGTAGTAATTCCTGGCCAATCATTTCTCGTTCTGTGTCTCCCCTGCGGCAGAACAGCTCTGAGCCTCCCAGGACACCACGTGATGCCTGCATTTCACTCCATGCCAAGTTCCACATGCCAGAGAGCTGTCGTAGAACTTTGGCAGGGAGAAGTGTCTGGGCCAGTGGCCTGTGGCACTTACTGCTCCTGGCTCTCACAGCATTTGTAGAGTTTGTAGGGAATCTAGAACTTACTGTGTCCCCTAGAGAGGGGATCACCAGACTGACAGCAGCCTGGGGTTAGAACAGAGAAACTGGAGAGCACGCAGAATTTATGGACAGAGGCAAATGGCTGGGACTATGATACCAACATCGTATTCCCTTCCTCCTTGAAGGAAGACCAGATGCCAGCAGTTCTCTCTCACTGGTCTCTTCGTGGGGCCTGGTAGTCTACAGACCCCTAGTCACCAGATGCCATCTTGGGGAGAAATTGGGTGGGAGGCCATGCAGGGAAAAAAGAAGTCTGCCACATCAGTTATTTATCTGAAAGAGATTATCCAGAAAGAAATAGCAACTGACAAGCAGCAAGCTGAAAGTTTTCCTTTCCTATGCTGGGTATGGTGGTGAATAGTCTTAAGAAATTTCAACCAGACCGGGCATGGTGGCTCACACTTGCAATCCCAGCACTTCGGGAGGCTGAGGCAGGTGGATCACTTGAGGTCAGGAGTTCAAGACCAGCCTATGCAACATGGTGAAACCCCGTCTCTACTAATAAACAAACAAACAAAAACAAAAACAAAAAATTAGCTAGATGTGGTGGTACACACCTGTAATCCCAGTTACTTGGGAGGCTGAGGTAGGAGAATTTCTTGAACCTGGGAGGCAGAAGTTGCAGTGAGCAAGATTGCACCACTGCACTCCAGCCTGGGTGACAGAGCAAGACTCTGCCCACCCACCCACCCCCACCAAAAAAAGTTCCAACCAATTCCAGAGAATGGTTTGTTCTTTCTTAGAAACTCATTTCTTTTAATGTTGTTTTCTCTACATGGTGACAAATGTAAGGTTTTAGTTTGCAAAGAGAGCATAATGTGTCCTACTCCATCTAAGACCTCACCATACAAACACCTGCTGTCTTGTGTACGTCCCCTTACTAAGATAATTCATGATAAACCATTGTAGGAGAGAAACATATATTTTTCCTCTACCCATATTAGGTATGTGGCTGAGGTCCCTGTAACAAAACACAGATTAACAAGAGAAAACATATAAATCTATTTAAGTTTTACATGACAAGGGAGTCTTCAAAAGGAAATGAAGACCCCATCAGAAACAGCTAAAGCTGTGTATTTTTATGGCAGATTTGATGAAGCGTGGACACTTGTGGAGAAATGGGATCGGGCAAAAAGAGAATTATCTAATAGTAATAAACTGGGGGAAACCTAGCCAGCCTGTTCAGATTCTTCCCTGTGACGCTGTGTCTTCAGAGATAAGGATGTCCCTTACCTCCAGGTATAGGAAGGGCACCTCTCACATGAGGATCTTATGCCCTGCTTCAGGCAAGAAGGGCAGGGAAAGGCCAGGGAGACCTTCCTGCTTCTGCTGTTTTCTCAAGTTCCTTCAGCTTAAAATATTCAGTATGCTGGCCAGGTGCGGTGGCTCATGCCTGTACTCCCAGCACTTTGGGAGGCCAAGGCGGGTGGATCACCTGAGGTCAGGAGTTCAAGACCAGCCTGGGCAACATGGTGAAACCCCGTCTCTACTAAAAATACAAAAATTACCTAGGCACGGTGGCATGTGCCTGTAATCCCAGCTACTCGGGAGGCTGAGGCAGGAAGAATCGCTTGAGCCCAGGAGGCGGAGGTTACAGTGAGCCAAGATTGCGCCATTGCACTCCAGCCTGTGCAACAGAGCAAGACTCTATCTCAGAAAGAAAAAAAAAAAGAAAGAAAAGAGAAAAATTCGGTATGCCAAGGTGCTGCTTTTTGGGGTAAGATGTCCTGAACACCATCGTTCTCATCATTTCATCACTGGCACAATTGAAAAGAAAATAACTGTTATTTCATTTTTTTTAGAGACAGAGTCTCACTGTGTCACTCAGGCTAGAGAGCAGTGGTGCCATCATAGCTCACTGCAACTTCCAATTCCTGGGCTCAAGTGATCCTCTCACTCTCACCTCCCACCTCAGTCTCTGGAATAACTGGGATTACAGGCATGTGCCATCATGCCTGGCTAAATTTTTTTTTTTTTTTTTGAGATGGAGCCTCACTCTGTCACCCAGGCTGGAGTGCAGTGGCACAATCTCAGCTCACTGCAACCTCTGCCTCCCGGGTTCAAGCAATTCTCCTGCCTCAGCCTCCCAAGTGGCTGGGATTACAGGCGCCCACCACAACACACAGCTAGTTTTTTTTTTTTTTTTTTTTTTTTGTATTTTTATTAGAGATAGGGTTTCACCATATTGTTCAGACTGGTCTCAAACTCTTGACCTCAAGTGACCTGCCCACCTTGGCCTCCCAAAGTGCTGAGTTTACAGGCGTGAGCCACCGTGCCTGGCCAATGCCTGGCTAATTTAAAAAAAAAT
Source organism: Hylobates moloch (assembly GCF_009828535.3). Classification (NCBI taxonomy): domain Eukaryota; kingdom Metazoa; phylum Chordata; class Mammalia; order Primates; family Hylobatidae; genus Hylobates; species Hylobates moloch. The sequence continues at coordinate 22,762,321 of NW_026652277.1, read as the reverse complement.
TTGTGGAGATGAGGTCTTCCTATGTTGCCCAGGCTGTTTTTGAACTCCTGGCCCCACATAATCCCCACTCCTCGGCCTCTCAAAGCACTGGGATTACAGGTGTGAGTCACCGTGCCTGGCTAAAAAAGAAAATAACTTGTATTATAGTTAGACTCATGGTACTGTGTCCACATTATATATTTTGCCAAGAAGTTGAAATAATCTAGAGATCAAGGCAGATTATTGGCCTTGAGTTGTAACTACAGTGGCTGCCTCTTTTGTCAGAAGCAGAGTGGGGTGTGTCCCATTCTCAGGACCAGCTCCTTGCCCTTTGCGACTTTTTGTAGTAATTCTCCCACAGTCAGGGCAAATCAGAAACTGGCCAAGAAGAGGGGACTCTCTCAACACAGGGAGCAAGCAGTTTCTCTCTGACTGGAGTGTGTAAAACACGCTCCACGTAACACAGAGCAGCTCTTAAATCACTTAGATTTTCCTCTTTATGATGCCATTGCAAATTAGCTATTTTTTGCATTTGTAATTAGAACAGATGGAGAGGCCGTAGCTGGGGAGATAAATTTGCAGCAGTAACCAGGGCTGCGGCGGCCAGCGGCTGCTCCGTACTCCCTGCTGTGAGTCATCCAAGTGCCTCCCAGGAAGCAAAGGCTGCAGGACCCCCTCCTGTCCAACTTCTTTCTCATTTGGGGAGACTCCTCCTTCCCACCTACTGCGGAAAAACATCAAAAGTAGAACCTACAATTCTCGCAAATCCCCTCAGCTCCCATCTTTATCTGGCACGAATCATACGATCTCTGTCCATCAGAAATAAACACTGGGCATTGGTTTAAGAGTCACTATAATGAAGCATTTTCCTACAAGACCCAATCATAAGTCGAGAAATGCTTCGGAGAGAGCTAAGGCTTGTGGCTAATCCATCAACACCTCCTTTTGCCTGGAAAACAAATTCCGAGGAAACAATTGGCAAGTGTGTCCAAGCACAATGTCTGCCGCGTGGTAGGTGTTTAATAAATACTCATGAGAGGATGCTTGGCTGGGAGGATAAAATATATAGAAGTCAAAAGCTCATTTTGTTGGATGAAAGGTCGTTTTGTTAGATGAAGCTATTTCTGGAGAATCTAATCAGTCCAGGGATCCTGCCATCCTCAGCCGAGCCCTGGGGCCAGGCGAGACAGGTGGGCTGTCCCTGGAAGGCTCTGCTATCGCTACCCCGATCCGGGCTGGACGATGGGGTACCCCTTTTCTTTCCCAGAGTGTCTGATCTGCTCTGAGAGCACGTCCAGCTGCAACCAAGAAATTGGAAGCCTTCAGCACATGAAAGGTGAACTTTCCAAAAGCCTTAGCTTCTTTCTCAACCGTGCAGGAAGAGGTTTATGTTTGGGATATTGGATAGCAGTTCGGGCCCCGTTAACACAGCTCTCCCACCACAAATCACCCCGTTGCATTCTCAGATGACACTGGCCATATAAGCGCCACTGGGTTTTCAAGACACTGTCTTTTGCTGAAATGTAAAACGAAGCTGGGGAACTGGATATAAGACATTGGCATGAGGATCCGGAACTGATCTGAGACCTACTTGGAATCCTGCTTCTGTTATGCCTGCGTGAAAACATAATTTTGATTATATGGCATATGGATAATACCACACAGCCCCTAACTACCATTCCTGTCCAACTTCAACCAGTCTGCAAAAAGTTGCTGACAGCCAACAGCTGAAGGAAGATCTTTCCACTGGTTGCAGAGAGCAGGTGTTTTTATGGTGAGGTCTTAGATGGGGTAGGACACGTTATGCTCTCTTTGCACGTGCAAAGTCATAGATGTAAACTTTCTTTTCTTCTTCTCCTCCTCCTCCCTTTCTCCTAGCTTTCTTCCTATGCCTTCTGTCTCTAACGGCAGAAGACCTTATCAATCATTGTAGCAGCAGTAGCGTGGTGCAGAGGAAAGAGTGATTTGGAGTCAGGGCTGCCTCTAGATTTCTGTTGTGCTTTGCCACTCTGTGGTTATGTAAAAACAGAGCAGGTGACACCCTCCCTGAGCTTCAATTCTCTTAGGTGTGGGTGGGATCGAGTAGCACCTGTCCTGCCTCCCTGACCCAACCTTTCAGTTCATAGGTGAGAAAACAAGGCCCCGAGAGGCACCTGGCTTGGTCTCATGGCTAAGATCCTGCAGGGCTAAGATGAGAGCCTGGCCCTTGCATTTAACCCCTGCAGTCACAGTGACCCAGGAGGTGTTAGACATACTCTTGGGATCCAGGACTGTGCTGGCTGCTGGAGGAGAGTGGAGGAGAGGTGTGGGGTGGGGAGGGCACAAGCTCTAGTGTAAGCCACAAAACAAGAAGACACTTTCTCTGCTGTTGAGGAGCAGGTTGGTCCTCTTCACCCCTCCCTCAGGAGTAACTGAACTGCTTGACAGGTTCGTCTTGCCCACTGTCCAGATAGAACCAATTGATCAAGACAGAGGAATTGCAATAGAGAAAGAATTTAATACACATAGAGCCAGCTGAACAAGAGACCAGAGTCTCTTATTATTACTCAAATCAGCCTCCCCAAAACTTTGGAAGCCAGGGTTTTTTGAAGATACTTTGGTGGGCAAGGCGCCGGGGAATGGGGAACACTGATGGGTTGGTTTGGGGATGAAATCATAAGGCGCTGAAGCTGTCCCCTTGCACTGAGTCACTTCCCCTGGGTTGGGACCCCAAGACCGGATGAGCCAGTTTACTGGGCTAGTTGGCACACACTGATCCATTGGAATTCAGGTTCTGAAGAATACCTCAAACACCAATCTTACCATTACAATAGTAATAGTATCCATAGAAATAATTGGAGAGATTAGTAATCTTGTGACTTCCAGCTGTGATATGGTTTGGATATTTGTCCCCTCCGAATCTCATGTTGAAATGCGATTCCCAGTGTTGGAGGTGGGGCCTGATGGGAGATGACTGGATCATCGGGGTGGATCACTTAGGAATGAGATCCCTTTGGTGATAAGTGAATTCTCGCTCTGAGTTCACTCAAAATCTGGTTGTTTAAAAGTTTGTGGCACTACCCCCCATCGCACCTGCTCCTGCCACATGATATACCTGCTCCCCTTTTACCTTCCGCCACAATTGTAAGGCTCCTGAGGCCCTCACCAGAAGCAGACGCTGGAGCTGTGCTGCTACAGCCTGCAGAACCGTGAGCCAATTACACCTCTTTTCTTTATAAATTACCCAGCCTCAAGTATTTCTTTATAGCAATGCGAGAATGGCTTAACACAGGCTGCGTGACTCCTAGGCCATAACTTCTAATCTTGTGGCTAATTTGTTGGTTTTACAAAGGTGGTCTGGTTACCAAGCAAGGAGGGGGTTTGTTTGGGGAGGGGCTGTTATCATCTTTGTTGCAAAGTTAAACTAACAACTCAATTCCTCCCAAAGTTAGTTCTGCCTATGCCCAGGAGCAAACAGAGATTAGAAGCAAGATAGAGTTGGTTAGGTCAGATTTCTTTTACTGTCATGATTTTCCTGTGTCAAATTTTCCTCACTGTCATAATTTTTGCAACGGCGGTTTCAGTAAGAAAATAACTTCCCTGGGAGTGCTGAGACCTGTATTCTGAATCAGCATAGCCGGGAGTTTATAAAAAAGACCTGGGGCAAATCACTTTGCTCCTCTGGGCCTCAGTTTTTCCCTCGCTGTAAAACAAGATTGAACAAGATGGACTCTAGGAATCCTTCAAGCCCTAAAACTCTGTTATAATATTATTGAACCTAATTTTAGCACAAGCCTTCGTTTCATTAACTGTAGATTTGAAACCCTCATTTGCCCTAGGAATCCTTTGGTTGCTGTAAGAATATTATGACTTGTTCTTTCTACCTTTAGTGATGGTATCTATGCAATAGGGAAGATAATAAAAAGTTCCTTCTGGAAAAATAAAAAATAAAAAGTAAATGGGTCATTCATATAAGTGAACTCTGAATAAGCTATAAGTAGACTATTTAAAGCAGGGAGAATAATCTATTTTCTAGGATACTATAGTCCCTTTTAACTGAATTCTTAGTGTGATTATCAGATGATAAGTTCTTCAGAGTTGTTTTGCAAATAAATGATGAAAGAGGGGAGGGAGTGTAGTGAGAGGGTTAAGTTCCACTGGTTGATGAGACACAATCCTCAGATTGGTCTCATACCCATATTTGCAGGAGAGCTTGTTCAGAAATCTCAAATTACAAGATACAGGATGAAACTACATCAGAGTCAACCACCTAGACTAGGCTAACCTTTATAAAAACCGCCTCCATCACATAATGTTTAACATGTAAAGATAAGGGCTAGAATGTTTCTTCCCTTGCTCACTGTTCCGTCACTTTGCATAAGAAAAATGTCTTCGTAACCCTGCGTACTGTTCCTTGTGTTCAACACATGCTCAGGAAACACCACAGATCACATTGTCTATACTTGAAGCTTCCATACCTGCCCTCTTTCTGCTCCAACTGCATGCGCACTTAGGATTCTGTTCCAGAAGCTCAGCGATACTGTCTAGAGCAGTTCAAACAGGAGAACAAGTTTTCTTCTATTTTTAATTTAAAGATTAACATAAGTTTTCTTTCTATTTTTAATTAAAGATTTGAGAGTTCAAACAGTTTTTAAAAAGGTTTTGAACTTAGAGGAGAGCAAATCAGCTGTCTGTTATTACTTGCTGTCTGGCCTCAGGCATTTTGCCCTATGGGCTGGGGTGGGGCTGGTTTGGATATGCCTCGCAGATGCATTGGACCTGCTGTCCAAGAGTTTCTGGTTAATACAGAAACGCTGTCCTGAGGTGCACAGAATCACTGGGACAGGTGTGTCAGAGAACATTCAGAATAGAAGAAAGGTTGGCAAATATAGACAAAGGAATCAGAGCCTTAAACACCACCTTTCAAAGTCCAGGAAACTGGGAGCAAAATTTCCACTTTTGTTTGGCATATTCTCAGGGTTTCGGAACTTTTCAGAAGCAATACAGAAAAAAAAAAAAATGACAAAACCAAAGAAACAGCATTTTCTTTAAAAGGGAAAAAGGAAAAAACTGTTGGCCACTCATTGTCATATCTAGAGAATGGAGAAAATTAAGAAAACCAAAGGGCTTTTTACTTTTCATTTATATGCATGAGTAAAACCTTAGTTTTATCTTGTTGCTTTTAGCGGAAGAAAGACATTTTCAAATTGTATTCACGGATTGATTTTTTGGAATAGATGTATCTTCTTTTGATTTCATCAGAAAAGAATTCTTTTCTATTATAACTATTTGAAAACAATATAATTTTAGCCATTAAACAGAACTTTTGGAGCCATGACCAAGTAGTTTTTGGAGCAGTCTATGAGTTTGGGTGTTTGCTTGGATGGAGTTCAGAACACACTGCTCCGTATACGATACGCTGACATTTGAGAAAACAGCAGAAGCAGGAAGGTCTCTTTCACCTCCTTCTCGCCCTTCTCCCCTGAAACAGGTAATAAGACCTTCATCTGAGAAGTTCCCACTCTGTATCTGTGTTTATCTCTGAAGACACAGGGACACAGAGAACACTCTGAACAAACAGGTCTTGCTAACTTTGTAACCACAAGACCAGCCCAAACTGGGCCTAGTCTGTTGATAGCAAAATGTCAAGTTACTTTGTAGGTAAAGCAGGACCCAAAACTGCAAGCCATATACTTTTTAGGTAAAACAGGGCCAAAAACTGCAGGCGTGCACAACAGATAAAGCTTTGCCCTCTAACAACACCTGGAACCAATGATTCCTCCCCTCAGAACCAAAAAGACCAGGGCATGACCCGAACCTGAATGCTGGAACTCTTTCAGAAGATCTGGGGCAAAAATCTGCCTCGACATCCCTGTGATGGTTAACATAGAGTGTCAATTTGATTGGATTGAAGGATGCAAAGTATTGTTCCTGGGTGGGTCTGTCAGGGTGATGCCAAAGATGAACATTTGAGTCAGTGGACTGGGAAAGGCAGACCCACCCTCACTCTTAGTGGGCACCGTCTAATCAGCTGCCAGCGTGGCTAGGATAAAAGCAGGCAGAGGAGCTTGGAAGGACTTGAGTTGCTGAGTCTTCCAGGCTTCAGCTTTCTCCTGTGCTCAGTGCTTCCTGCCCTCGAAGATCAGACTCCAAGTTCTTCAGCTTTTGGACTCTCGGACTCACACCAGTGGTTTGCCAAGGGCCCTCGGGCCTTTGGCCGCAGACTGAAGGCTGCGCTGTTGGCATCGCTACTTTTGAGGTTTTGGAACTCAGGCTGGCTTCCTTGCTCCTCAGCTTGCAGACAGCCTATTGTGGGACTTTACCTTATAACCATGTGAGTCAATACTCCTTAATAAATGCCCCTTCATATATACATGTATCCTGTTAGCCCTGTCCCTCTAGAGAGCCCTGACTTATACAATACCTTTTCATAAATGGTCAAACTTGAAGCCCTCCAATCAGACACTGCCAAGCCATCATTCCTAAATCCTTTCCCATTCTCTCTGATCCCTTAAAACTTGCCCCAGATCCCACATCTCAGAGACAGATTTGAGCCAATCTGGCTGATTTTGTAATAAAGCCTTTCTTTTCTTAAAAGCTGTTGCCATAGTTATTGACTCCTGTGCACATTGGACAGCGAGCCCATTTTCTTGATCACAACTTTCCCCACAGTTTATGATAGTTAGATCATTCCCCCTTTCTCCAATCATCCTTCACAACTATCTACTGAGTTTTTCATCAGACTTAGCATAAAAATAACAGGCTTCCCTGTGTCTTTGGGTTTTCTTTTCCTTATGAAGGCTCCCATGCTACTTAAAACTAACATTAAATAAAGTTGTACACTTTTCTCTTGTTAATCTGTTCTTTGTTATAGGGGCCTCCGCCGTGAATCCAGCCATGGGAAAGAAAGATTTTTTTTTCCCTACAGTATTTTATTGTACTCAGGCAGAGAGACTTCAGAACCTGAGTAAAAAGGCCTCCCCCTAAGCTGTAAATGACACAGTATAAAATAAGTTGTTTGCTTTTGACACGGAAATCCAGTCAGAGCAACTCCAAGAGCGAGTTCTCCGGTTAATCTGACATGACTAATTCAACTAAAGTGGATTTTAAAAAATGACTTTAAAAGTAGATTGCATCCCAATTGCTTCCATCTAAACTACCCTCATTTCCTGTTCCTCTACATTTTCTATTCCTGCTCTCTCCCCTCCTAGAATTCTGACCTAGCGTTTCCATAACACCCCGTGAACTGGAGGAGCTTTCTGGGTAATTAGCATGCAAATGCGCATTTCAATGCACAGTCATCGACAAGGCTTCAACTCTCCTGCTGAGGAATTGATTTTGTTAGAGGGCCTGGAGAAGGTGTGTTTTTCATTTAGACATGCTTGTGTGGCTGTGAACACAAAGGGTAAATTCCATCTAGGCAGTAATTGATAAGGAACCATACGTGAAATGAGATATATTGCCATAGCAAAAAAAAAAGAAAAAAAACCCAAAATCTGTGCTCGGGATTGGTCTGTTAGGTGTTGGCTGAAAAACGAGGATATCTCAAGGAATATTAATTCTGAGCAATTCTTTTTTTCATGTATTTAAAGTATTGTTGTAAAGAAACTTATTTTAAAAAGCTTCAGATTGCCTGCAAAATGACTGTATTAGAAGTTTATTAGATCATACAAACTCAGTGTATTATATCTAAATGTGACTCCCTTAAAAATGAGAGAATTGAGCCTTTGTTCCTTCCTCTTTTTCTCTTTTACTGGAGAGAGGTTAGTAAAGGTTTACTCTGGTGACATTTGGAAATGACACTGGGTTTGCCATTTTCTTTGGTAAACAGTTCTGCTTGGAGCGCCTAAAATATGTATCCCTAAGACCAGATTTCCCTGGCTTTCAGATGAGTTTTTAAAATGTGGTTTTTTGATGGGAAAATATTATTCCTGTCCGTGTTGATATTTCATGGCTGGGATGACACTTTTTGTTGTATCTGAATGAGACTGAGCAGGGGGTATTTTGCAGCTCAGTTGTCAGGGGAACTAGAAGCTTTTGGAGCCATCTTTTGGCAAGAAGGTGGTTGCCTGAAATTTGAGCTCTCTGCCTTTTCAACAAGGAGAGCTCAATTGACCCATGGGATGGAGGAGGTAGGGAGGGGAGCTTTGAGGATGAAAATGCACCCCTTCTTAGCATCCAGAACTGTCAGAGGCCTGTGAACCAGAGCAACTCCGTCTTGAATAGGAGCTGGGTAAAATGAGGCTGAGACCTACTGGGCTGCATTCTCAGATGGCTAAGGCATTCTAAGTCACAGGGTGAGACAGGAGGTTGGCACAAGATACAGGTCATAAAGACCTTACTGATAAAACAGGTTGCAGTAAAGAAACTGGCTAAAAACCCACCAAAACCAAGATGGTTACGAGAGTGACCTCTAGCAGTCCTCACAGCTACACTCCCACCAGTGCCATGATAGTTTACAATTGCCATGGCAATGTCAGGAAGTTACCCTATATGGTCTAAAAAGGGGAGGTATAAATAATCCACCCCTTGTTTAGCATATAACCAATAAACAACCATACAAGTGGGCAACCAGCAGCCCTTGGGGCTGCTCTGTCTATGGAGTAGCCATTCTTTTGTTCTTTACTTTCCTAATAAACTTGCTTTCACTTTATTCTATGGACTCACCCTGAATTCTTTCTTGCTGGAGATCCAAGAACCCTCTCTTGGGGTCTGGATCTGGACCCCCTTCCTGTAACAGAACTATGGGTACATCTCTTTTCTTTTTGTTTTTTTTTAAGCCTATAAGGGGACAAAATGTTAACAGTAGTTAGTTACCTCTGGTCATGGGACTGTGAGTGATTGTTAGTTGCTTCTTTAAATACTTGTCTACATTTGACTCTACAATGAGGCTGTATTACTGCGATAGTCCTGAAGTGTCAATTATTTTCAAAGCTCTCCATTCTGGAGAAGGTCGAGAGGTGTCAGGCATGGAGCTAGCTGGTTGTCAGCAGGAGTGAGCCCCATTTTAGCTGGAACCTCATCCTGAGCTGCCCAACTCTGTATGGGCAGCCGCCTGCCTTCTGCAGAGTTGTACTGGCCACAGCATGGTGCATCTGGGGGTGTCTGCTCCCCATGAAGGAAACTTCCATTCTCCACAAGGTGTCAGAAGAACTGCCTCTGCTCCCCATGTTCATCTGGCAGGGCTGCAGTGCATTCCTTACAGCTGCTCTTGACTGTGGTACCAGCTTCCAGAACACTGATTTATGAAACTATTTGGTGTCAGGTGATTTCTCGTCAATATCCTATCACCCAGCTTTTCATGGCTTGTGGCTGCTATTCCACAAATCTCAGGCCTTTGAGAAAGCACCAGTGACTCAAAGCACAGGAGAAGGAAGAAGGTCCAAAATGCAACTCCCCAGTTTGCTTCTTACTGCTCAGCTTTCCTTTGAACAAATGACAACACTAGGGACCTGGGAATTGTAGCTGCTGAGGATAGTGTGACTTCTGAGCACAGGAGTGTCCCCAGCCCCTCTCCCACCATGCCTTTCCTCAATAAATGCCTGTGTTCTATACTCCAGACAGGAACAAAATCTGCATATTCAGTAGGCCATTAAGTTAAAAAAAAAAAAAGTCCCAATGAATAGACTGGAAACAAATAGATCAAAACACATATTCTCTGGTTGATAGAAAAATATTTTCCTTCCTTGCTGTGTCTTCCATATTGTCCAAAATAAGCATGTATGTATTAAACAAAATATACATTTTCTATTTGTTCACCCATACATGAATTCCACAATGAAAGAGTCAGTCATTTGGCTTCAAGTTTTTTCTGCTTTCATGATGCAGATTCTCCTAGAAGGTCTTTTACAGTCATGTGGTGGAGTTCATCCTTCTAGAATGAAGGTTTTGGAAGTGAGGGACCCCAGAGAGCAGGCTCTGATAAGCCTGAGGAGGTGTGTGGCAGGAGGATGCAAGGGACTGGGAGAAAAGGCTGGAAGGTGAGTTGGAAAATCAGCTTTGCCCATCACAGGGTTTGCCAGGGATGGAACCTTGTGACTCAGCACCTTCTGAATCTTAAGTTCAAACTTGAAGAGCAACCCTCCTTCTACACAGCCTCCCCACTTAGCAATACTGGAATTCCTAGAAAGCCCTGCTGTTGCCTGGAGCCCTCGAGACCGGGAAACACTGGCTCTTCTGAGCCCCTCCCTCACCCTTGAATTTCCAGGGCTCTAGTCTTGAGCTCTGCTCTTACCCTCTCTCCGGGAGAAAGGGAAGCGGAGTCTTTGGATGTTTCACAACAGAAAGTCCCGCTCCTGCCACTGAGTGATGAAATGTGATTTTTCTTTTAAGAAAAAAGAAGCCTTTTATCATACTCCTGGGGCTGTCAGAAACCATTTGGGCAGATTTTCCTACGCTTGTTTTTACATGCAAAAATGGGAGGTGTACGGGAGGGGAAAAAATCTTTTTCTTCTAACCATTTTATGTTCATTGGATGAGGCCCTGCACATTCGGCTGTCAAAAGATAGATTAACAAGAGGAAGTCATATTAATTTACTTAATCTGAGTTTTATAAGACATGGGAATCTTCATGAGAAAATGAAGACTCGAAGAAATGGTTAAACCTGAGTGTTTTTATGCTCGATTTGGTGAAGAGTGGAAAGTCGTGGAAAAATGGGATAGGGCAAAGATGTATGAACAAAAGTAGCCAACTGGAGGAAACTTGGCAAGACCTGTTCATTCAAATTCTTCTTAGCATCCCTCTGTCTTCAGCAATAAGAATTCTCCTTTCCTCTGGATAGAGGCATTACCAGAAAGGGATCCTGATCCAGACCCCAAAAGAGGTTTCTTGGATCTCACGCAAGAAAGAATTCGGGGCAAGTCCACACAATAAAGGGAAAGCAATTTAATTAAGAAAGTAAAGAAAAAAATGGCTATTCCTTAGAAGACCAGCCCTGAGGGCTGCTAGTTGGCTATTTTTATGATTATTTCCTCATTTTATGTTAAACAAGGGGTGGATTATTCATGAGTTTTCTGGGAAAGAGGTGGGGAGTTCCTGTAACTGAGAATTCCTCTTCTTTTTAGACCATATAGGGTAACTTCTGGACATTGCCATGGCATTTGTAAACTCTCAAGGCACTGGTGGGAGTGCCTTTTAGCATGCTAATGTATTATAAGTAGTATATAATGAGCAGTCAAAGTGACCAGGGGTTTATTTTGTCGCCCTCTGGTTTATGTTGGGTTTGGCCGGCTTCTTAACCACATCCTATTTTATCAGCAGGGACTTTGTGACCTGTATCTTGTGTTGACCTCCTATCTGCTCCTGTGACTAAGAATACCTAACCTCCTGGGAAGGCAGCGCAGTAGGTCTCAGCCTCATATTACCCAGCCCCTATTCAAGATGGAGTCACTCTGGTTCAAATGCCTCGGACAGAGGGAGAGCACCTGAAGGTCTCATGACCTGCTTCAAGGGAAGGTAAGAGAGACCTGTCTACTTCTGCCACTTTCTCAAATTCCTTTGGCTTAAAATATTCAGTATTCTAAGGTGCCATGTTTTGGATTAGCACTTTCTGAACCCCATCAGAGGACATACCTGTCCTCACCTTGGCTCACTCTTACAAAGCACAGCAAGAAGAAGAGAGGAGAATTTTCAATTTGCTCAGGAAAATGTCACCAAACCAAACTTGGGCTCACCTACCCAGCGCAGCAAAGCCAAACACTGACATTGAGATTTGCAGCAAGAGAAAGTGAGGCAGGGCACCAAGCAAGGAGAGTTGGCAGCTCATACTTAAGACCCAAACTCTCAGATGGTCTACAGGTAAGGGTTTTCAAAGGCAGAGAGGCAGAGGTTACAGGCAAAGTCATAAATTCATACACGGAGGCTATACATTGGTTTGACCTATAAGGCAGGACACCTGAACAGAGGGGACACAGGCCATAGGTGGATTCAAAGATTTTTCTGATTTGCAACTGGTTAAAGAGGTGATGTTTTGTCTAAACATTTGGGATCAACAGAAAAGAATGTTAGCTCTGGCTTGTGGAAGTGACCTCCTCCCGGCCCCTCAGGAAGAAATTTAGAACAAAAACTACAGTCAGAATGCAGTCCTTAATTCCCCCCTTATCTAAGGTCTACATGCCAGTGGAGAGTTTTGTTTGTTTGTTTGTTTGTTTGTTTGTTTTTTGAGACAGAGTCTCGCTGTGTCAGACTGGAGTTCACCCAGGCTGGAGTTCAGTTGCGCCATCTCAGCTCAATGCAACCTCTGCTCCCAGGTTCAAGTGATTCTCAGGACTCAGCCTCCGAAGTCGCTGGGATTGCAGGCATGCACCACCACTAACCTGGCTAATTTTTGTATTTTTAGTAGAGATGGGGTTTCACCATGTTGGCCAGGCTGGTCTCAAACTCCTAGCATCAGGTGATCTGCCCACCTCGGCCTCCCAAAGTACTGGGATTACAAGCGTGAGCCCCTGTGCCAGGCCTAGTGAAGGGTATTTTTCATTTAGTAGGATCTGGGTTTCTGAAAAACAGCTCAGGGACATACGTTAATATCTTTAGTTTCTACAGGGAACCCAACATTTTGTGACTCTCACTTCCTTGGTTATTCTTTTATGTTACTCTTATCTTCTTGCTTATCAAGTTGCTCATTTACTTCTCAGGGGTCGCTTAGGGACCTGGAATTTTCCCTTGAAGGAACTCAAGATTTTCGTTTATTTCCATGCTTGTGGGTGTTTCCCAGCAGGCTCCTAAGAGGGCTCCTTGCTCCCTCTCAAAAGTGGTTTGATCGACTGTTCTCTTTACTTCCAGCGGAGCCCTAGCTAAAAGGAGGGAGGCTATGAATTGTTTTATTTTTTTCACAAGTTACCAAATAATTCTTTTAGCTTTTAAAAGTTAATTTTATTTTCTAATTAATAACTACAAGCTGCATATACATTCAGAGTGCATGTGGTAATTTAATATAGTCATATAATTTGTAAAGATCAAATCAGTGTACTTGGGATATCCATCACCTTAAATATTTGTCTTTTCTTTATGCTGAAACATTTGAATTATTCTCTTGTAGCTACTTTGAAATGTATAACAGATTATTGTAAATCATACCCTACAGATCTATCAAACACTAGCTCTTATTTCTTCTATCAAATTATATATTTGTACCCCTTTACTTTTATGTCTGAAAATCTGGGTCCCAGTGTTACCGATCACAGATTCTTAGGCTCTCATGCAGTGGAAATTGACAGGAGGCTGAGAAAGTTTCCCAGACAAGCTTTATTGGGGCTTATGCTCAAGCACAAGGCAGACAGTGTAGGAGCAAGAATTCTCCAGCTGGCTCCTGGAGGGTAGGTCTTTGCAGTGTTTTAAGGAGGGTGATATGAAGATCATGAGGTATGTGAGCATCATTACATGTGCAAGATAGAGCAAGGGGGTGCAGGTGCAGGGAGAAATCATGTTAGTACATACATTGCATGATCAAAAAATGGCACATCAGCCCCTCCTGAGGTGGGGATTTTAGTAGTATAATAAGGCAAAGAGTCAGGATCCGTTATTCTCCTGGTCCTGCATGCATGCAAGTGATTGAGGTTAACTCCCTTGGGTAAGATGTATGGTGGAATGCTGCTTATCTTAGTTTTCTCACATAGTTTGCAAGGCCTCGTGGCCGGCAGGTATATATGGAAGAAATATATTAGTGGGGTCGGTGCCAAGTTCCGTCCCTGCTCTGTCTAACTGGGGAATGGCATGGATGGGCTGAGAATGGATGGTGCTCATCAGGGGCAACCTCTGTGTCAGGAACCGTTTCCACTGCTTTATGTTCATTCATCCACTTACTTCTCAAACAACCACATGAGGAGGGAGCTATCGTCATTGCTGTTTTCCAGGCAAAGAAACTGGGGCCAGGGAGTGACTTGTCTGAGGCCACTCATTTAGTAGCAGAGCTAGGATCTGAACTGGGTTGTTCTCGGCTGGCGTGTCAGCTGAAAACCACTGCACATCCTCACCCCAACCATGGTGCTTGCGGAGGGTCTTTTCTGATTTTGCTCACATCTATATGTAGCAGTTTTTTTTTTAAAGTTTATTTTAAGTATCTTTCCGGGTGTCATGCTAATTATAATGTACTAACAATTTACATCTGTAATTATGTACGAGTCTAGGGAGTGAGTGATTCTGTAGCTTGGAAGGAGATGATTCAGTTATTATTCCTTGTGAAAACCATATTGCCAAGTCCCAAGAATAGCAATAGCGTACCACTGGGTACTGGTGCCCAAAGGGAACCCATCATCTAAATATCTTCAAGGCCCAAGGATTTTAGTGCTTATTCCAGTGGCATAAGAACATAAAGGCAAGGAGGTGGGACAACCAACTCAAGTGTGTCCCCAAAACTTTTCATTTCATTGTTTTGCAAACAGCAAAACCAGAGTGACAAAACCTTCAAGCTGATGGCATTTTGCAGCCAAGTCATTTAGTACAACATGGGTCTCAAATTTTCTTTTCTTTTTTTTTGAGATGGAGTCTCACTCTGTTGCCCAGGCTGGAATGCAGTGGCACAATCTCGGCTCACTGCAAGCTCCGCCTCCCGGGTTCACGCCATTCTCCTGCCTCAGCCTCCCGAGTAGCTGGGACTACAGGTGCCTGCCACCACGCCCGGCTAAGTTTTTTGTATTTTTAGTAGAGACGGGGTTTCACCATGTTAGCCAGGATGGTCTTGATCTCCTGACCTCGTGATCTGCCCGCCTCAGCCTCCCAAAGTGCTGAGATTACAGGCGTGAGCCACCGCGCCCGGCTCAAATTTTCTTTTCTCTTTCTTTCTTTCTTTCTTTCTTTCTTTCTTTCTTTCTTTCTTTCTTTTTTTGAGATGGAGGTTTGCCCTTGTTGCCCAGGCTGGAGTACGGTGGCGCAATCTCAGCTCACTGCAATCTCCGCCTCCCTGGTTCAAGTGATTCTCCTGTCTCAGCCTCCCAAGTAGCTGGGACTACAGGCATGCACCACCACGCCCAGCTAATTTTTTGTCTTTTTAGTAGAGTTGGGTTTCACCATGTTGGTCAGGCTGGTCTTGAACTCCTGACCTCAGCTGATCCACCTGCCTTGGCCTCCCAAAGTGCTGGGATTACAGGCATGAGGCACTGTGCCTGGCCGGGTCTCAAATTTTCTAGACAATTTATTTCATGTATTTTTAATTGTCTTTTTTATGAGATAGGGTCTTATTCTGGTACTCAGGCTGAGTGCTGTGGCATGCTCATGGCTCACTGCAGCCTTGACTTACTGGGCTCAAGCAATTCCCCTGCCTCAGGCTCCAAGTAGCTGGAACTTACAGGCATGCACCATCACACCTGGCTAATATTTTTTAAAAAATCATTTGTAGAGAAGGGGTCTCACTGTTTTGCCCATACTGATCTCAAATTCCTGAACTCAAGATATCCTCCCACCTCTGCTCCCAAAGTGCTGGGATTATAGGCATAAGCCACTGCACCTGGCTAATTGCCATATATATATATATGTTCACCCATTAACAATGGCTCCAATTTTGTTTTAAAGAACAATCCCATATTTAAGGTTAAGTGTAGATATTGAGACCTTAATCTGAGCAGAGATTTCCAAGTACACTTGACCTGGGGGAATAATTTGGAGAGGATGAAAGGGCCCAGAATATGCTATTGTGGCATATAAATTATTTTGAGCAGAAGCATTTGAGTTCCTGAAATCTGTCTAAAAGTAGAGCCTCCCAAGATAACTCAAAAGAATTCAATTATCTTAAATTCTCTTCCTGGAAGCAAACAGAGAAGACTGACTCATCACCAGAGGCTAAAAGTCAGCACCACACCTAAACAACCATTGTGACCAAAGGATCATATCTCCTAAGGGCCTATATATCTTTCCAAAAAGTCATTTGTTTTCCCTAAGTGCCCTTTTCTCCCTCCTCTTCCCCAGTTAAGACAGTACAGAAGCCACGAATTCTTACCATCTCTTTGAGTGACACTTTTCTGTGAACTCCCATAAGTACATGATTAAGTCTGTCTTTTGCTAATCTGTTTTCTGTCAGTTTAATTCACAGGCCCCCAATTACCGAATCTAAAAGGTTAGAGGAAACGTTTCCTCTCTGTCGGAACACCTGCTAAGATCCATTCTGACCTTCTCTCTGGCAGTTCCTAGCTCTTATCTGAGCTCTACAGGCTTTTGTATCCCTTCTGCATGGTGTCTTTGAGAGACGTCAACTGCACGTGAAAACTAACAGAACATGCCCGTGGTGGACCTACTCTCCATGCGTTCTCTCCCATGTTTCTGACTCTGAGGGCTCTGAAACTCAACCAGCGACAGGCTGAGGGCAAGAACTGGCTTCTCTCCTGCAATGATTTACTTTAAAGCTGTGGACTGTGATTCCTGGGGGGAAGCCATTCCCCTGCTCTCACCCCGCCTGCATTTTGGGGCCTTTGAAGAGTGGAAACTTAGCAGTTTACAACTATGCCAAAAACTTGATGGTGAGGCTAAAGCTAAGCCTAAAAGAAATCAGATGGTTGATATTAAGAGATTTACCAAGACTTTTCTTGTTTCTTGATTTCCTTTCTGGGGATTTCATATTAGTGAGAACATTCTCTGAATGTAATGGTTTAGCAGCATCAGACACAGCAAACTTGAGTCTCAGGACATTTGTTTTGTTAGGAACATGTTTGAAAAGGGGCGTTTTAATGATCCTGTAAATGTTTTTAACTCAGCAGTAATGTTTACATAGCTAGTAATCATGGCTCTCAGGCATGGTGAGAGTTTTACTGTTGTTAAGTTTTGTGATGCTCTTTAAAGCCAGCTAGGATAGGTTTCATATTGTTACTTCTGAGTGGGACTCTGAAGTCTGTTGCTGGCAATTCATTGCTCCCTTTTTATTATTTATTCTATTATTATCTTATTTAGCTAAGGAAAATAATAACTGCGTAAAGAAAATCTCCTCATTCAACAGTTAATTTTTCTTTTCATTCTAATCCTCAAAGGAGCAAATAATTGCATACAAGAAAAATAAGCTAAGCTTTCTATCCTGTAACAGTCTGTGGAACTAGCATATTTATCTCTCTCTCTTATTTGTATTAATAAAATGAGACTTTTAATAAAACAATTTTCTGGAAAGCTAAATAAATGAAATCACAGAGCTAGAAAATTGTGTATGCAGATAATGACTATCAATGAGTTAGCAGATAAATGACTTGATAACACAGATATAAATGCATTCATCTGGGCTTTTCAAAGTTTTTCTAAAAGTAAAGACTGTAGAATCAAAAGGACAGCTAGACACAAACTCATATTTTTCAAAGAAAGGAACCTATAAATAAACTAATTGGACTATCACTCGATTTGTATGTCAGATATCTGAGTACTTACAGAGGCCACTGTTTGCTTCAGCTGTTCTCATCAGTATGATTAACGACTACTTAAAAGTGCTTGATTCCATTTGTATGCCAGCTGTTCTTGTGTAAAACAAACTGGGACTTTCTCAAGATAATCAGAGCCTGACTGTCTGCAGCATTTGGGGGCTGATACCTTTGAGCTGGAAAAGGAAATTAATGACTCTTAGCTCATCGCTCTGAGGTCAGACCCAGACGTTTGTGACTGAAATATACCTAAAGCAGATGCTGCTCACTGGGGACTTGTCAAAATGGGAGCCTGCTCCTTTTCAAGTTCTGGTGGGAAGAAAGATCTTACCCTGTATGGAGCCTTATACATTGTTAGCAGGTTAACAAGAGCCCAAGTCATCTTAACTACACAAACAGCCATACTTTAAAAGGTGATAAGGCCAGGTGCGGTGGCCCACACCTGTAATCCCAGCACTTTGGGAGGCCGAGGCGGGTGGATCACCTGAGGTCAGGAGTTCGAGACCAGCCTGGCCAACATGGCGAAACCCCGTCTCTGCTAAATATACAAAAATTAGCCCGGCATGGTGGTGGATGCCTGTAGTCCCAGCTACTTGGAAGGCTGAGGCAGGAGAATCACTTGAGCCCAGGAGGCAGAGGTTGCAGTGATCCAAGATTGTGCCACTGTACTCCATCCTGGGTGACAGAGTGAGATTCTGTTTCGAAAACGAAACAAGAAAAGGTAATAAGTATGCCAGTATGTAAGGGGAGGCATTCAAAATCACAGGCAAGCTCTGTCCACCAAGCAGCAATACTGAGTCATATAACCATAGGAAGTAATGCTGTATCCTCTCTTAATGAAACACTCACACACAGGTAGCAAAGGTGTTGGTGATGGGGAGTGATTTCAGACAGCTCCAAAGACAGAATTTCTGCATTTTGACATTCTATTCTACAAATTCAAAAGTAATGGTGTGATGCCAGGCACCGTGACTCACACCTGTAATCCCAGCACCTTGGGAGGCCGAGGCAGGTGGATCATTTGCAGTCAGGAATTCAAGACCAGCCTGGCAATATAGTGAAACCCCGTCTCTACTAAGAATACAAAAATTAGCTGGGTGGTAGTGGTGTGCACCTGTAATTCCAGCTACTCGGGAGGCTGAGGCAGGAGAATCGCTTGAGCCTGGGAGGTGGAGGTAGCAGTGAGCCAAGATGGCGCCAGTGCATTCCAGTCTGGGCAACAGGGTGAGACCCTGTCTCAAAAAAAAAAAAAAAAGTAACCATGTGGTCATCATATTTGCTACACTGAAAGGCCAAAGGAAATCAGTACCTAATCAGAAATAGGAGTGATTTCTTTACCACCCAACTACTTTCCAAAATATCCAGAAGAAAATAAAAATGAATTAGAATTCCATTTTAGTCTTTAAGATCAGTTAGTTTAAGGCATTCAGATAGTCAACAAATATTATTCAAGTTATCCCTTTGCAAGGAGCTCTTGATAGTAAGGTGTATGCCCAACATAAAATTCTTTTCCATCTCATCAGGAGACATCAAAGCATAATAGCTAATAGTTATCAAATGCTTACAATTGTTAAAGCAAAATAAAAATGGAGGCCACAGTTTAGGTAGACCCAAAGCCTAGCTGCCCGTAGCTGTATAAACAAAACTTAAGTCATCCTAATTTTCCCAAACCTTTCACCATAAAGGTAAACATAACACAAATGTAAGCTTTTTGTCTTTATCAGCCTGATTCAGTGAAATTAAACCAATAACCTATCAATAAATCAGCTTAAACAGTTTGGTTTGCCTTAATAAAGACTATATGACAACCAATCATGAAAAACACCAAAATGCTTCCTCCTTTGTGCTCTATGAACTGCACTGTTACTGCTGTAAAATTGAGACATTGACGTCTCCCAGTTTGTGAACTATTCTTTTGTATGCAGGATAAACTCTTAACATTCTAACTGGATCTGATTTTATTTTTTACATTATGTTCAGTACTGTACATGGACTTATTAACTTCTGAGAGCAACCTTACGAAGTGGCTACTATTATTATGTCCCCATTTTAGAGATGTAGAAACCAAGACATTTGCTAAAGATCCCACAGCTAAGAATGGCATAAGTAGGACACTCCAACCCGAGCCTCTCTGACTCCAAAGATCTGCATGCTTCTAACCATGATATCACGTATATGTGCATTAAGAAAACAGCAACCCCAGGCAGTAAGCATATGAAAAAATGCAAAATGAGTGCCAAAGATGCTATGATAGAAGGTCACCAGTAGAGCATAGGCATCAGGAGAAGCTTAGGGAAGAAAGTGAGACTTGATCTAAATTTGGACTTGAATTTGCAGACAAAAGATTAGTAGGGCAATATAGTATGATATAGCAGATAATCACCATACTTTTTCACAAATATTCCTTGGGGGTTGCCAGAAAAGAAAATTGGCCCTAATGACTTATGAGGTCAATCTATTGTGACCTTTTTAATGTAATTATAAATAATATACATATATAATAAGCTTTTATATTATATATCTGTATAAAACATGTGAATATCTATATTTATACATATTATAGGGATACTGGCTAGGGTAAGTTCACATAACTGTGTATGAATCGTCTCTATTTTACAGATGAGAGATTCCATAAAGACTTAAGAATTGATGAAGCTATTGGGAGACAATGCTGCATGGGTCTCCCTTGTTCTGCACATCTTTCTGATTGACCTTTGTTCCAGATTGTCTTTTCAAGAGTGTTGGTGAATAGCCTTGGAAAATAATATAGTGTTTCTCTTGCTGCTCATTATACTCTTTTTTTTTTTTTTTTTTTTTTTTAGACAGAATTTTGCTCTTGTTGCCCACGCTGGAGTGCAATCTCAGCTCACTGCAACCTCCGCCTCTCAGGTTCAAACAATTCCCCTGCCTCAGCCTCCTGAATAGCTGGGATTACAAGCATGCGCCACTACGGCTGGCTAATTCTGTATTTTTAGTAGAGACAGGGTTTCTTCATGTTGGTCAGGCTGATCTTGAACTTTCAACCTCAGGTGATCTGCCAGTCTCAGCCTCCCAAAGTGCTGGGATTATAGGTGTGAGCCACTGTGCCCAGCCCTTGCTGCTGATTATAAAGGATTTGGGTTCTCTAAGCTCAGAGTTCTTCTGTAACACAAACCACTGCATTGGTAGGCATCCATCTGGGTCTATCCATGTTTTCTGCATGAGACTTGAGAGCAAGGAGATTTGACACAAATAGCCTGGCTCATGCTGCTTGCTGTGCTGTGAGTAATAAAATCCTTTGTCTCTGATCCAGATATCTCATGTCTTATTCCAGCAGCAATAAAATTGGCAGTTAGCTTGCAAGTAGGATAAAATTTCAGACCCTTCACAGTTCTTGACAGAAGTATAGAAGATAGGAGGTTTATTTTCTTATGTAGATTGGTCACATCTGTCCTCATCCTATTGAAAAATAAGGCGTCTGTGTTGGCATCCATTGGAATAACATCAAGCAGATCCATCTTAGAGCCCAGAGAAACCAGGAGAGGCAAATGCCAGGGTGAGTCTCCCCTGAATACTTAGCCAAGGTGCCCAGGGATTATACTAAGCAAAGTGAAGCCTTTCCTTGTCCATATCCTCAAAATGCTTATCATCTAAAGCAAGGGTTGACCAACTATGGTCCATGAGCCAATCTGGCCCCCCACTTGTTTTAGTAGATACAGTTTCATTGGTTAGGTATTATCTATGGCTGTTTTTGTGCTGCAATAGCAGAGTTGAGTGGCTGCAGCAGAGATGGAATGGCCTGCGAAACCTAAAATATTTACTCTCTGGCCCTATAGAGGGATCTAAAGAGAGAGACAAATGCTTGAAGAATGAGGAATTCCCTTAAAACATGCTAAAGGCAAACAGAACAGAACATTATGTGTGCATAGAGAGCTACGTACACACACACACACACACACGTGCACTCACGTATACAAATACATATGCCACCCCCCATCTTTCATTTATATGCATGGTCTTATTTCACCCTTACAACGGCTTTATGAGACATATAGGTTGGAAGCATGGCCTCTGAAGCCAAACTATGTTTAAATTGAAAGCTTTGACACTTACTAGCTGGACAATCTTGGGTAAATTACTTAACCTCTCTGTGCCTGGGTTTTCTCACTTGTTAACCGTAGGTAGTCCTACTATGCATCACAGGGTTACTCCAAGAGTTGAAACTACAAAGAACAGCCTCTGGCACATCATAAACAATATATAAATATTTGCTATTATTTTTCCTTACTTTCCAGAAGGCTAAACTGAGGGAGAGAGAGGTTAAGTAATTTTCTCAAGGTCACACGGCTAGAAAAAGTGAGAGACAGAACTTAAGCTCAGCTCTGATTCTAAAGAGGTGCTATTATATTGCTTCTCAATAATAAAGACTTACTGAATTTTTTATCCCTGCTATTATATTGATTCTCAATAATAAAGGCTTATTGAATTTATAAGTAAAATCACCACACGAAAATTTCCTTACCTTTTCCAACAGTGCTTTTTATTTTTTAAATTTCGATTCGTGGTTTATTTATTGGTAGATCCTACAGGTCTCTTGTACTGTGTGAGTTCCACAAGAACTTTATTTGAATTCACTATATTAATATATTCCCACCTGACACTTTGATGATTGTCCTTGGAAATGAAGTCCACCTTTATTATTAAACTAATTATATTCATGGCTTTAAAATGATAAACCTAAGCAAAGTTTTGCTAGTGATCTATATAATACTACTCAGGTAATTTTAAATAAAGAATAGGACTTTTAAATACTAATCTCTAAATAAGTGACTTGACACTATTGTATTGCTCCTAGAATATACCAAGAACAGTGATATTTTTCCATATAGTGTTTAGTAAGTTCATCCTACCCCTGTATTCAGTTGAGTTTAAAAACAAACAGTGGCCGGGTGTGGTGGCTCACGCCTGTAATCCTGGTGCTTTGGGAGGCCAAGGTGGGCGGATCACCTGAGGTCAGGAGTTCAAGACCAGCCTGGCCAACATGGCAAAACCCCATCTCTATTAAAAATATAAAAATTAGCTGGGTGTGGTGGCAGGCGCCTGTAATCCTAGTTACTCGAGAGGCTGAGGCAGGAGAATAGCTTGAACCCGAGAGGTGGAGGTTGCAGTGAATCCAGATGGCACCACTGCACTCCAGCCTGGGCAACAGAGTGAGACTCTGTCTCAAAAAACAAACAAACAAACAAACAAAAAAAGAGCATGTAAATACAGCCTCTCTCTCTAGATAGTTCTAAGGAAAAATGCACCATCTCTTGAAACCCCATTCCTCATCTCCAGATTGCCAACTTTGGCAGGGGAATACTGTAAGAGATATCTTGCTGAGAAACAAGTTACTTGCCATTAAAAGTAATGACAAAAACCATAATTACTTATGAGATGGGAGGATCACCTGAGCCCTGGGAGGTTGAGGCTGCAATGAGTTATGACTGTGCCACTGCATTCCAGCCTGCATGACAGAGTGACCCTGCCTCAAAATAATAATAATAATCCATTTGATCTTACATGTTATTTTGAGCTTCTGGAAAAGTATTTTTCATGGATGAAGTCCTGCTTCTTTGGCAAGGAAAGAATACATTTGATGTGTACTTATTAAAAGTATTAAACACATTTGATGTGTACTTATGAAAAGCACAGTGCAAACTTGAATTCTCGTTTATGATGCTTGCTTAAAGATCAAAGCTTGTGAAACGGATTTTATTTAAATGTCCATTTTCCATTTAATTAACAGCTATTTTTAAAAGTTAGTTATCAATTTTAATGAAATTTTTTGATCTCCAGAAATAAAACTCTGGATTTTGGATCTGACAGAACAACTACAAGTTACTTTATATAAATTGTCTTGAAATGTCACAACCACAACAGTTGCCAGGGTTTTAAGGGACACCCAGGATTCTGACTAAAATCTCTGTAGTTTCAGATATTACCCCATATGGTTTGGGTCTAGTTCTGACCAAATTACGCATTATTCCAGGCCAAAGCATATAATTCCTGAAGGATATCCTTAGCACTTTTCCCTCTCGCTGTAGCAGCTGAGGAGATCCTGTATTCCAGATGGTGCAGGTACAAAATGGAGGAACTTCTGTCAGCCTGGGTTCTTGAATGACTGTGTGGAACCGAGCTCCCACTGTTGACCTATGTTTGATATGTAATGTGGTAAAAGACCTAAGCCACTGAGATCTGAGGATTATTACCCCTATAGAAAAGTGCTGTCATCTCCGTCTATTTTCCAAGTGTATTGTCTTTTTCTTATTGATTTTTAGAAGATCTTTGCTTATTGAGAATGTTAACATTTTGCTTGTTAAATATGCTGTGTTTTTTCTCCCTGTCAATAATTTTGCTTACAGTGTATTTTGCTGATAGGAATTTAAAAGTTTTATGTAGCCAAACTTGTCATATATGTTCTTTTATGACTTCTAGTTTTTCTGGCATAAATAGAATCTCCCTTCTCAAGATAATAATTTTCTCCCAACCAGTTACTGAATAGGCTATCATTTTTCCACTGGGCAAAAAAGCTGCTTTTAACAATGCTAAATCCTACCTATATGTATGGATTTGTGTCTGGAGTCTTAATTTTTTTAATTTTTATGCCTGTACCATACTAATTTGCTTTTTATTGCTTTGTAATACATGTTCTGATAAGTGAGACAATTCCTCTGTATTTTTCTATTTCCAAATATTCTTAGTTTTTATACACATTCATTCTTCTAAATAAATTTTGCTGTTTGTCAATTTCAGAAAAGAAATGTGTTGGGATTCTAATAGAAATTATACTAATTTTAGATATTAATATGGGCGACTGAAATCTTTTTACTACTGAATTTCCCATCAAAGAGCATGCTGTTCCTGGAAAGGACATCTCCATTTATTCAAGTCTCATTAAAATTCTGTAGTTTTTCTTGCATAGTTCTTGTTAAATTTATTTCTATGTATTTTATAACTTTTGTTGCCATTGCAAATGTATTGTCTTTATATAATTGGCTGATTATTAAATTTTATGGCTCTACATTTAAACCAAGTAAAACAGAAGAAATGAACTTTGAAAACCTGTATGAGAATTAAATTTAAACTATCTCTGTTCAGTAATTATCTAGAAGCTAGTTGAAAGAGACATTGTACAGAATTGTCTCGAAGATTAAAAAAAAAAAGATCTTTGGCATGCACCAGATTTTAAAAAGTGGCATATACCCGGGCCCTATCCTAGTGGCTCTGCATAGAACGTTTGCCTAATTCCACTTTGATGTTGGGGCCTTCTTTTCAGAACTTACTAGGAGGTTGGTTTTTGACGATGTTATTTTCCATATTACATTTTGCCATCTCTATGAATCTGCCGAAGAGAAATTCCCCTGATATTTGTTCCACCTGAGAAACTGGTCTGTGCTTTTATCTAGCAGATCCTAGTGTAAATCACATAATGGATAAATAACATTTCCCCTCACACTGGCTGCCAGTGAGTATAGAGTCAAATTTCCATTCATCTCTAACAAATGCACTGCATTTTTGTGAATTCTAATCTTTGGATCCAAATCTTATTCCTGCTTTGTTGGGCTTTCCTACACTTATGCCTGTATTTCATTTATTTTTTTTCCTTCTTATATCCCATGGATCTTTGTAATCCACTTTAAAAACTTTCTGGATCAAAACAGACTTGAAAATGCAGGGGAAAAACCTACAAATAGGTTTGTATCCTATAATCCACACTCTAATTTCATAAAATTCTATGATAAATATAATTACCACACAAATATAATTACCACACCAGAAATAAAGAAATTTATTCTGAAATAAAGAATTATATTCTTTGAAATTACAAATTAATACAAAATAATCTTAGCTTTAATTTCTAAAATCAAATTCACTTTAAAACGTCTTCTACGAAAATGACTCTACAGGTCAACGCTGGACTTTAAGCGTGACTAGGCAATATATACTTCGTGAGATTCACCACATTAGTAGTTTTTGTCTTATCATTTGAAATGTGAATTTACTCCCCATTTTGTGCTCAATACTAAAACACAATTCCTCAGCAAAGATTTGCTCTACCTTTATGCTTCCAAGTTTTCCAAAAAATAAAAATTTTTTAGTTCTATAAATTGAAAATAATATATTAATGGCCCAGCATTAAAATGTGGAAGAGCAAATCAGAATTGTTTTTAGCTGAAGGTCTGTTTCCAAGCTAACACAGACGAGATGAAAACAAAAACATTTTATGGAAATATACTTTAGAAATATTCTTAATTCACTATATTAAAGTGTTTTTAATGATTAATTTTTAAAAATAGAAACAAAAATTTTCAGAAAGGAATTTGTAATGCTCAAACAGATCTGTGTTTATTCTATCTAAACTATCAAAATCTTAAATGAAACTGAGACAAGGTGACTGCAAATACTAAAAATTCACTTAGTTTGCTTAACTGAGCGTGCCTGAAACATTCTGGGCAAGAAAGATGACAGTCATGAGGCCACAGTGTTGTCCTGGGTGCAGCAGCTGAGCGCTACATGTGATTCCTAAATGACAGAGACGCTCCTCCGGACACAGTGGGCTGGATGAATTTTGACAACAATCAGCTTTATGTGACGGTCAGTGAGCAGAAAATGATCTAATAAGACAGAACTCTTGCCAAAAGCCTGAAATCAGAAGCACAGCAAAGTTCACTCCAAGTTTCCTAATTCCCATGCAGAGAAAACATTTCTAATACTTTAAAGTTTTTATTTAAAGAGATAAAATCAATTTGGTGAATGTCTTAGAGAGTGTACACAATGAATTTCTTGTTTGAGCCTCTCTTGTGTTCATCCGATGGCTTAAAGGAATCTGTAAAGATCAGCCTCTCGACTTCTCAACTTCATCAGTCCACCTGGATGGAACATGAGGTCAACCACATACATCTCAGGAGTGGGGAGGCCCCCAATCACTCCCTTCCGAGATTCATTCTGCAGCATGACTTCATTCCACGCTCTACCGTACTCTCCGCGAACTAGGGAGCAACCAATGCCAATTCTATCCGCCAGAGCCTGCAGGAGAAAACAAGAGCTCAGTCAAGGGTGATGTGGGAGAGGGGTGGGGAATATCCTATTTGTAATTGCCCACCTTGATTGAAGGTGAAATACACAAGTCTTGCAAAGAAATGTTTCGATAGGAGGCTGAAAGATGTGGACTATTGGTATAGGGGCCAATCAAATGTGATAAATTCCCTCTATCAAATGTGATAAATTCACTCAAGATTCTGTAGATGCAAAATCTCTGTGTAGGTCCTGCTGGGAAGTGGCCTTTTCCAGGTAGTAACACTATTGTATCAGATGGGGAAGGTGGTTGGAAAAAAGCTATTCTGTGCACTCTTGGCACTAGTGCATCTATCCATCTTTCCAAACTTCTGGGCTCTCCTTGGCTGTGAAATGCAGTGGGACTGAATGGAGGCATCACCCTGGGGTGGGGGCTCTTTCCAGCTAAACTATTCTGCGTGCCATGGGGCAGGAGAGGCAGAACTGTGGGTGCCTGGTCCTAGGGCTCCTTGATGCCACCTCACCAGAGACTGCTTAGGTTCCTTGGAAATTGTCTCTTCAATTTGTCCTCTGATGATTCCTGGTTTTGAGGTTATTAAAACAAAGTATCTCTAATCTGGAGACTACTCAGCCACTTTATAGTGAACAGGAGAGCTGGCTCAGCCTGCCTGGGTCTGGATTGTAGCCCAGACCTGAGACCGACTAGCCGTGCACCACAGCAAGGGACTTGGCATCTCTGGGCTTCCATGGCTTCATCTGAGAAATGAGGGGAGCAACAGTACTTTCTTCATAAGGTGTTAGGAAGATGAAGTCAATCATCTGTCCAGTGCTTAAAGCAGTGGCAAGGCTACATACTCAGTTGATACTACATAGCACCAGAAGGCAGGAATTGTGTTGTTTTAGTACCCTGTATATGTATATATTAATTTATTGATTACTGACAATATAATGACTGCACCAGGTCACTGTGTCTTGGGTGGACCATGATGATTAAGACATGGTTATCATTTCTAGAGCCTTACATTCTATATAGACCTACTGGTAAAGAATCAACTGTAACACAAACAGTATCTGAATGTATGACACTCATAGTTCAGTGGGGCAGAGAGACAAAAATAAATATATAATTATAAGATGTTTCCAAAAGTAACACTCCGTGTCAAAGCCTTGTAAATCATCAAAACAACCAACCCGGTGGAATAGATGCTATTGTTTTCCCCATTTTATAGAGGGTAAAACTGAGGTCTCATAATTTTCCCAAGGTCATGGTATGTGGTGACGGAAAGTGAGAGCCAGGGCATCTGTCTCTGGAGTCTGAGTTTTTAATGTCAGGGTAATAACTGCTGCTGACTGAGGTGAAGGAATTCCCATCTGAAACTCCCTGTTTTGTTTGTGAAGCGGGACACAAGGTCACCTGCTTAGAGGGGAGCAGTGCAGATGGAAGCGCTTGGCAAAGGGCAGATGTGGGGCCCAGTAGCTGAAGGAAATAGGAAAAAGCCTGCCACTAGGAGCTGGGAAAGGGTGGCCTATAGAGGAGTGGCCTGTAGGTGGCGTGTATGAGCGAAAAGGACAGACAATCAGAACAAGGCCCGGTTGGCAAGGCAGAGAGTGGAAGGACGGGAGGAGAGGGAATGGGGGAAATTAGTGAGCGAGTGAATTATTAGGTCTGTGGTCTATTTGTCTGTCCTGCCTAGGGAAGAAAGTAAAGCCAAACAGGCCAAAAAACTGGAAGAAAATAAGGGGGATAAAGAGTATATATAGAAGGACTGAAGGATTTAGGAGGAGGGGAAGGATAAGATATTTTATCAGTGAGTATTGGTGTTCAGAATTTCAATGGTGGGAGGTTTCTGGGTAATTAATTGTATGACTCAGTTGAGATGTGAGGGTAATTCTGTTTGGCATAATGAGCTTAAGATGCCTGCTATGAACTGAATGTTTGTATACTCCCCCAAATTCATATGTTGAAGCCCTAATCCCTAATGTGGTGGTATTTGGAGGTGGGGGTCTTTGGAAGGAGATTAGGTTTAGATGAGGTCATGAGGGTAGACCCCACGATGGGATTAGTGTCCCTATAATAAGAGACAGGAGAGCATGCTTGCTCTCCACCATGTGAGGATACAATGGGAGCCTTTTCTCTGCCATTTGAGGATATAGCAAGAAGGTGGCTGTCTGCAAACCAGGAAGGGAGCCCTCACTAGACACTGAATCTGCCGACACTCTGATCTTGGACTTCTCAGCCTCCAGAACTATGAGAAATAAATGACTGCTGTTTAATCTTCCAGTCTATGGTATTTTGTTATAGTAGCTCAACTTGAAAATACAGTGCCTATGAGACACTCATATAGAGCTAGCTGGATATTAACCACATACATAGATCTGGAATCAGGGGAGGTTTGAAGGATGAAGGAAATAATCTGTAGATTTTAGGTATTTAGGTAGTATTTAAGGCCATATGAAGGAAAACCTCACCCTGCGAAGTACATAAAGGGAGAACAGAAGAGTGTCTGGGTCAGAACCTTGAGGAACCCCAATATTTAAGAGAGACCTGGAGGTGTTCTCCAATTCTTTGATCTGTTAAGAAAGGCAGACAATAGGGAGATCACTAAGGTCCTTATTGAGAGAGTGGGAGCAAAAGCCAGATGGCCGTGAGTTAGGACAAAAATGAGAGGTGTGCCAAAGAATGACAAGGACCTAAGATGACTCAGAATTTTGACCAGGAATGGGAATTACCTATGGGTAGAAGCAGTGTGGTAGGTATTTTATTCAGGTAGGCATGGGCTCAAATTTCAGCTCCACCTATGGTTGACCTTGGGTAAAATTATTTCTCCAGGTATCAGTTTGCTCACCTTTAAAGTAAGGGTAGTCATTTCTATATTTGGCATTTTTGAAACTCTTCACAATTATAGTTATCATATCCCTGGCATATAGTTCAAAATGACATTAGACACGGTAATAGGATTTAAGGTAGTAATTGTAGCTATTATGATAAAAGCTTTATATTTTCTCTTTATATACTGCAGACTTAAGCATGTTTAGATTTTAAAGGGGAAAATAGCTAAGAGAGAGAAGAGAGTTAAGACAGGAGAGAAGGAAGAATTGATACAGCAGGCAATCCAAAGGAATAGGAAAGGCTGGCACTTAGATAATAGAATTAGCTTGGAACTGGAGGTAAGATGCATGTGAATGCAAGGATGTTTATAAGTATTTGGGAAAGGGTAGGAAATTTATGCATTTAGTCTATAGTTCACATTTTCCCAGCTTCTATGATATGCCAGACACTGGATATGATGGAGCAAAAGATCACCCCCTCTCTTCAACCTGATCCTTCTCTGATGTCCCCATTTCAGGGAATAATGCCATCATTACCAGCTGCCCCACTCAAAGCCCAGAAATCATTTTGTTCTCCTCATGTACTCTCTCGCACCACGCCTAGGCAGTCACCAACTCCTTTCGATTATGTCCTCTAAATTCATTGGCTCTTCCACATCTACATGTCAGGATTTAGTATGGATCAACCACACTTCTTGCTCGGTCACCTTCTAACTGGTTTTCCTGTCTCTAGTCTTGCCCCTGCTCTAATTCATTCCCCGTTCTGTTGCCTGAATAGTGTTTCAAAATGATGTTACCCCCTTGAATACTTCCAGTGGCTATTGTTATATTTTAGGGTAATAATGCCCAAAATTACATGATGCGTTATGATCTAGCATTCACCCCTCCTCTTTTCCTCATGCACACAAACTATTCTACCTTCCTCAAATAGACCACTGATTCTCATACCTGTATTATTTTGCATAAGATGTTTTCTCTGTTTAGAATACGCTTGTTTTCCTTCTTTACTTGAGGAAAGCCTATGCAGCCTCTCATACTTGGGTTATATATCAGCTCTTTTTCTGGAATTTTCCCTGACTTTACTTTGGAAGCTGCAAGTCTGGTTTAGGTACCCCTGGAGTGCAGGGACTGTCATTTTAGTATCTCTGTACTCTCAGGCCCTAGCAGAGGCCCTCGCCATAGTAGGTGTATGGTCACGATTGAATAAATATGCTTCTAGTAGTCTGGTGACTATATAGGCAGGTATGTGTGTGTATGCATGTATATATTCATATATATGTAGGTGTATGCTTGTATATATGTATATATAGACTTATATGTCAGATATAAATAAATCTAAATGGTAGAATTAATAATATCCAGTTAAATGTTAGCAACTGGACTACTCCCATATGATAAAGACAAAGCATTTTTACTTAACGGCAAATGAGGCAAAATACCTTACATACCTTGAACAGCAAAGCTCGATGGTAGAAGATTCCTTTTTTGACATGTCCAATCGGTATAACATTGCATTTAAGTTGAAATTTCAGTTCACTTATGTGAAGTTCCCAGCTGAAATCAGGTAGTTTCTCTTTTGGAATCTTACCACCCATTTTTTCTGCCACATACCTGTGTCAATTACATTGAGATCAAATCAGTCAATTTTAATAACTCACTTAGGATGCTTTGAGTGTAATTACATGTAAATATACATGTAAAAATGACATTTGCTGTGATTTTTATTGTGCTTTATTTTTGAGAAAGTACTAACCATAAATGGGTTAGCATGCTTACTGTATGCAAGCCATCATATATAAACGGAAATTCTAGCAATTTCATTCAATTTGAAGGAGAAAATGAGTGCTAATTTTTCCCAATACTTATCACAAGATAAAATCAATATAACACTAAATATCAATGCAGTTTTAAAATTTTATCTTAGTCTTGAAAAGTATTTTTAAATATTTTAATCTGAAATCCAAGGAAGGAGTTGAAGTAACATACCGTTCTTCTTTCAAGGAATTTAAACTCAGAGACAAGACAAACACACAGAAAATTTTCCCATTAGATTTACAAACATTTTCAAGTTTTATATTTTTATTTTTTCTTTAAAAATTTATTTTAATTTAGAGAAAGACATGGTATGACTTAACACTGAAGTCAGGAGCAAGGAAGAAGAGGAAGAGGCAAAAAGAAAAATAAAGTCACAGATCTGCGGGCGAGGCAGGATAAACGTGGTATACTTTGCTTGTGGATTTCTCCTAATATTAGGCTCTCACTGAAGAAGTCAGTAAACACACCTGCTATACCCTTTGTCTATGAAGACCACTACATTCTTGGGGTAAAGGCAGAATTGCAATTTTAGTTTTTAATTTGTATTTATAAAGAGAGATGATAGTCTCACTATGTTGCCCAGGCTGGTCTCAAACTCCTGGCTTCAATAAATCTTCCCGTCTTGGCCTCCCAAAGCACTGGGATTACAAGCATGCGCTAGCGTGCCTGGCCCAAATTACGAATTTTAAAGAAATTCCTCTTGCTGCATGAGAAACCAAGCAAAGAAGAACAATGATTTAAAAAAAGGAAAAAAAAGAGAGAGAGAGAGAGAAAGAGTTGGGGAGAAAGCTGTTGAACTGACTGCAGTTCCATCAAGCCAGGGGTACTCTACTGAATGCCAAGGACCAGAGCCATGGGGACATATCTCTGCCTCTCTCTGTATCTTGGTGTGGGCTCAGGTTAAAAAAAGACAATTATTTGAGAATGATGAAAAGTGTTACTGATAGGAACAAAGCATGAAGAGATTTGACAAATGTTCACATAAGCCAAGACAGAGTTCCGCTTGAGCCATCACTTCTCAAGGACATCAGGAATACTTCAGCAGCCAAAAATGTTCTCTTCCAGTTCTGGCTGACAAAAAGTCAGTGATCTGGCAGCTGTGTTACTTGCAGTTGTCACATCCAGGTTTCATGATAGCAACTCACTGCTATTTGGAGGAGATGCAAGCTCCCATGGAGACCGCAGCTGTTGCACAAGCCAGCAGCTTACCTACTGAGTGGTGTCAGTCACGAAGCCTGTCCTCACTTCTGGTGATTCCTAACCCCTTACAGCTACCGAGTCCAATTCCAGCCTTTACCTGGTGTAATTAAACACTCTAATGAAGAAGACAACTTCACTGGCTTATACAGAGTCCTGAGCCTGCCTAAGCAGCCATTGTTTAGAATGCTCACACCCCACTTAGAGTAACGTGAAACACGAAATATCAGAAACGGATCAGAAAAAGAGACATTGGACATTTGTATTAGAAAATTTATCAGTTTACAAATAATTCACAGTAGGATTCCTTTAACTTATGAACACCCCATCCACCTAAGGGATGATTTAATTTTCAAACTTTTGATTCATTCATAACTTCTGCAGGATCACATTGAAAGATGCTTTTCATGGTCTAGCTGAAGAAAATAACAGGCATTTTTCTTGAAGCAATTTCCAGCTCCTATCTCTGATTCTAAGTGAACATATGACCTAAATAGAAATTGAGGACTTTTCCAATTCATTGTGTTTCTGTGTCAGAGTCAGAATGCTGTAAGCTTCAATTTTATTTATGGCGTATTTGTCTAAAACATGGCTAAAATGTATATGACACTAAAATTTTTTCAGAAATTAAAAACACATATATACATAGACAACTTACTTTGCAAGATCCTTAATCTGTTCCTTAATATTGGTTATGGGCAGTATTGATTTGGTCACCTCATACACATACATAGAGAAATCAGGGTCAGAGGGAGGACACCATTCTTTGTCAGAGCTTCCTTCACCAACAAATTTTGGTACTGCCATAACCTCTTCCTCCTCTTTCACTTTTTCCTCTTCTTTTTTTCCTCTGCTTTTCCTTTGAAAGTAAACAAGGGCAATGAAAGTGACATCTTCTGCTAAACAAATGAACAAACAAATGCTCTTGCATTTCTGAGAAGAGTATCACAGAAAAAAGGTACAGTGAACCCTTGAGCAACACGAGATTGAACTGTGTGGATCCACTTATATGTGGATTTTTTTTCAGTAAATACAGTTGGCCCTTCTTATCCATGGGTTCTGCATTCCACAACCAAATGTGACTGAAAATACAGTATTTGTGCTATGAAAAACCCACAGATACAGACAGCTGACTTTTCATATATGTGGGTTCCACAGAGCTGACTGTGGGTCTAGAGTATGCATGGATTTTGGTATCTATAGGGCTTCATGAAACCAATTCCCCATAGATACTGAGGAATGACTGCATTTTATACATACATAAAGTTTTCAAATTTTCATTCTCAATGACAATTGGAGAATTTTACAGAGTCTATATTAGGCAAGACAAACTAATTTTCAAGAGAACATTGTGTGATTGATGTATATTATGAAAATCATATATTGGTCTTCTGCACAATTGCCTAGCAAGGTGTCTGGCACATAGTAGTAGGTATGTAATACATATTTATTGAATTGGAAACAATTGGGTTGCCTTCTCAGAGAGTCTAAGCCAGCTACATCATCTCTTACTTCAGTTAAGACCTTCTGCAGGAATAATTTGGATTGCTATTTTTAAGAAAAATTATTCAAAACAAGGAAATAAAGCAAAAAAAAAAACCCTACAGAATAAGAATGGCATGTAATCTCCATGACGTACAAGAACAAAGACTCATCCAAGGTTTATCTAGAGAAATGTACTTAGTTTAGTACTTAATAAAAATGAAATTTTAATTAAAAGTTTTGGCCTTAGAGAATTACTAGTTAGCATGTATATTTTAACATGTAGAGATGCAAATAATTCCTGTCCAATGAAAAAGATACTCTCAAAGGTTACAGTTTATTGTCCTATAGGATGTTAATCAATTTGGCATGTAGCTCAGCAATCTTTTTCTAATATTCCTTAGTTAAATTGGATGGAAATACCTTCCACCTCAACAGTTCTTTGAACCAGTATGAACATCTTACTGGTTCCCTCTCTAATTAATGAGTCAAACAAAAACAATAGCATGGGTTCTTATTCCAGGTAATGTGGAGTAAGCATACTTCACCCTGTCTGTCCCATTAAATACAGTCACAAAAGCTGGACAGGATGCATGCAACAGCTATTTGAGGACTCCGAAAAGTAGATAGCAACAGAAAGAGCAGAGAAGAATAAAATTTGAATTGATATTCTACTGATGATGGTTTATCCTTCTGTTGAATTCCACAATTCCCCATGCTGAAATAAACTTAGCCCAGCAACTGGAAGTGAACATCAGCACAGACAGAGAAGCTCAAGAAGCTGCCCTCTTGAGAGGAAGAAAAAGAATAAAGGAAAGCCCCAGTTTTAATTTTTGTTCTTTCTATTTTTCTTCATTCTTGTGCATTCTAAGCCCACAAGGAATCCTGTGACAGTGGTGGCACTGGTGGCACTAGGATCCTATAAGAGCCTAAAATTGCTTTATACTACCTCAGACCTTCTGCTATTTGGCTGTAGATATGGGTGCAGTCATGGCAAGAGTGCAGTAGATCAAGACAAATAAAGTTTTCTGGCTGGAGGACCTAAAGGGAAGCCCCCAAAGAATCAGGAAAGGCAAGGAAGATTATGGAAAAGAAGGAGCTCAGAAAAGCAACCCCATAAAATTATTTATAAATTCCTAGGCTTATCCTGAGTTGTGCATACATGGCTTGACCCTCAACAGCACATACATAGACTGTGAAAACTGAACTACTGGATAGACTGCCATCCAAGTCCCAAAGTGGATACTGGTTGCCATACATGCAGAACCAATCCAAATAGCACTGCAAAGACTTTGAAAATTCAGCTGACATAGGAATGACAATCCACAGAAGCCTGGTTGGAATTGGAAGCCTGAACTCAACTTAGTCAATTGCCTGCTAAAACACACCCAAAAGGAATATTCTTAGAATGTAAATACAGCGCATAAATAAGACCCATAGGACTTATAACTTATTATAATCTAAAATTACTCATTATATGAAGAACCAAGAAAATCTCAACTCATATAGGAAAAGACAATCAATAGACACCACTGCCTAGATGACACAGATGTTGATTACACAAAGACTTTAAAAATGCTTCAAGAAGTAAGATCAAATACTCTTGAAATGAATAGAAGTTTAAAAATCTTAGAATAAATAGAAGACATAAATATATAATTTTGGAACTGAGAAATACGTAATTAAAAGTTTAAAAGAACATAACTCCCTAAATGGGTTTAACAGCATAATGAAGATAAAAGAGGAACTAGCCAATGAACTTGAAGATAGAACAATAAAAATCATCCAATCTGAACAACACAGAGAACAAAATTGTTGTTGTTGTTATTGTTTGTTTGTTTGTTTTTGAGACAGGGTTTCACTTGTTGCCCAGGCTGGGGTGCACTGGCTGCCACCACTTCTCACTGTAGCCTCAAACTTCCACTGCTCAAGTGATCCTCCCACCTCAGCCTCCTGAGTAGCTGGGAGTACAGGTGTGTGCCACCATGCTCAGCTAATTTTATTTTTTATTTTTTTGTAAAGACAAGTTCTCACTATGTTGTCCAGGCTTGTCTCCAACTCCTGAGCTCAAGCGAAACTCCTGTCTTGGCCTCCCAAAATGCTGTGATTACA
Organism: Hylobates moloch; assembly: GCF_009828535.3. Taxonomy (NCBI): domain Eukaryota; kingdom Metazoa; phylum Chordata; class Mammalia; order Primates; family Hylobatidae; genus Hylobates; species Hylobates moloch. The sequence continues at coordinate 22,726,567 of NW_026652277.1, read as the reverse complement.
GGTTTGAGCCACAGTGCCTGGATAGAAAACGAAGGATTGAAAAAAACAATTGACAGACGCTCAGGGACCTGCGGTACAATTAAAAAGGTCTAAGATTGGTGTCATCAAAGTCCCAGACAGAGAAGAGAAAGGGTACAGTATAGAAAAAACACATTGAATAAAGAAGGAAAGGCTGAGATGGCTCCCTCAATTTGGTTGAAAACATAAATCCACACAGTCAGGAATTTCAGTGAATGCCAATAAGGTAAACCCAAAGAAATCTATTCTCAGATACATCAAAATCAAACTCTTGAAAACGAAACACAAAGCAGATGACATGACTGTCTATGTAGAAACTCCCAAGGAATTCTCAAAAAAAAAAAAAAACTACTATAAATGAGTTCATCAAAGGGTCAGGATATAAGATCAACACACAAAAACCAATTGTGTTTCACATAGCAAGTAACAAGGAACATGTGCAAATCAAAACTAAAACCAAAAAACTGTTTGAAGCATTTACAATTGCTCCAAATAAAATACTTCCAGATAAACTTTGCAAAACATGTTGAATTCCTACATGATCTGTGTGCTGGATATTAAAAATGCTAAGAAAAGCAATCAAAGAAGACTTAGATAAATGATGAGACGTACTGTGTTCATGGATTTGAAGATGTAACTATTGAAGATGTAACTATTAAAGATGTCAGTTCTCCCCCAGAATGATTTCTGGTTTTAATGCAATTCCTATCAATATCCCAGCGGTTTTTTCTAGACATATAATAGAAAATCTTATTCTAGAATTTATATGAAAAGGCACGGATTTTAAGATAGCTACATCAATCTTGACAAAGAAAAATAGAGTGGGAAGAATCACTGTACTTGATAGTAAGGCTTACTATATAGCTACAGTAATTCAGACAGAGTGGTACTAGTAGAGGGATAGACATATGGATGGATGTAACAGAACTGAGGACCCAGAAATAGAAACCAAAAAAAATATGCTCAACTGATTTTTGACAAAGGTGCAAAAGCAATTCAATGGAAGAAGGATGGTCTTTTTAACAAATGGTACTGGGGCAATTCGACTTGAGGGTCCACGTGGTGATGAAACTATTCATTATCTTAACTGTGCTAGTAGAGGCATAAACCTACACATGTGATAAAAGTGTATAAAACTAAATACACACACGTAGAAGAAAAATAAACTTGAATAAAATGATTGGATTGTATCAATGTCAATATCCTAGTTATGATATTGTTCTATAGTTTTCAAAATTGTATAATTAGGGTACATGGAATTGCTCTATATTACTTCTTGTAACAGCATGTTATTACCTCACAAACATTTCAGTTAAAAACTTCCTTGGCCTTACTTTTGTCATCTATTTCTAGGCTGTATTCTGTTCATTGATGTGTCAATCCCTTCACCAATACCACATGATCTTGTTTAATGTAGCTTTATAGTAAGTCTTAACATCAGGTAGGGATTAATTCAACTTTATTGTCCTTTTTCAAAATTATTTTGGCTATCAGTTTATTTACCTTTCCATAAAAGTTTTAGAATCTGCTTGTTTATATCTACAAAAAATCCTGCTAGAATTTTGATGGAATTGCATCAAATCTATAGAGCAACTGGGGAAAAATCGACATTTTTACTATTTTGCATTTTCCAATATTTGAGCATGGTATGTCTCTTCGTTTAGTGATTCCTTGATTTCTTTTGTAAGTGTTTTTATAGTTTCAATATGCAAGTCTTGGATATGTTTTCTTTCACTTTCATTTTTATTTCATATTTCATTTCTTAAAGCTATTTAAAATATTTACAAAATGTTTGGTTTTCAATTGTTCATTGCTAGCATATAGAAACATGATTGTTTTTGTATGTTGACTGTATTGACCTTATATCCTGACATATTACTGAACGCATCTATTAGTTCCAAGAGTTTTTTTTAAAGTGGATTTCTTAAGGATTTTCTATTTAGACAATCATGTTGTCTGCAAATAGAGACAGGTTTTTTTTTTCTCCCACACTTTCCAATCTGTTTAACTTTTAAAAATTGCCTTATTGCAATGTCTAGGAATTCCAATACAATGTTGAACAGGGGTGGCAAAAACAGATGATATTTTGTCTTGTTCATGATCTTTGCAGTCTTTTACCATTAAGTATGATGTGATCTGTAGATTATTTTGTAGATGGCTTTTATCAAGTTGAGGCAATTCCCTTTTATTCCTTTTTTCAACAGTTTTATTTTTATTTTTATCATATCAACATCATAAGTAGATGTTGAATTTTGCCAAATGCTTTTTCCATGTCAGTTAATATAAGTTGATTTTTCTCTTTATACTGCTAATATGATGGATTACATTGATTGACAAGCATGACACAGGCTTGCATTCCTAGGATAAAGCCCTCAAGTTGCTCAGATAAATTATTCTTTGTATATACTGCTGAATTTGATTTGCTAGTATTTCATACAGGATTTAGGGATCTGTGTTAATGAGGAATATTGATCTGTAATTTTCTTGTAATGTCCTTGTCTGGTATTGGCATTAGAGTAACCTAATGCAAATAGATTGGCATTAGATTCTCGTGAGTTGAGAAGTGTCCTCTATTTTCCTATTTTCTGAAAAAAATTGTGTAGAATTGATGTTATTTCTTTAAATGTTTGGTGAAATTTGCCAATGAAACTATCTGGATCAAGAGATTTCTTTTTTGAAAAAAATTTTAATCAGTTAAATTTATTTAATAGTTACAGGGCTGTTGTCTTTTTCATCTTTGGTTAGTTTGGGTAGTTTGTAATTTTTGATAAATAATTGGTCCATGCATTGCATCTAAGTTGCTGAACTAAGTTGCTTGTAGCATTTCTTTATTATCCTTTATTGTGTGTAGTAATAATTCCTTCTTTCATTCCTGGTTTTGGCAATTTGTGTCCTCTCTCTTTGATTAATTGTCATCTTTGCAGAAGTTTACCCAAGTTATTGAACTTTTTAAAGAAACAGATTTTTATTTCATTGATTTACTCTATTGTTTCTGTTTTAAATTTCATTGATTTCTGACCTTTATTATTTCCTTCTTTCTGTTTGTGTTGGCAGTGTTTTGCTCTCCTTTTTCTAGTTTCTTGAGGTAGAAGCTCAGATTATTGATTTGAGACCTCTTTTTGTTTCTAACGTAAGCATTTAGTACAATAGATTTTCCTCTCAACACTCCTTAATGTGTGCCCCACAAATTTTGATATGCTTTATTTTAATTTTCTTTCAGTCCTATGTTCTTAATTTTTTTTGAGATGTCCTTTTATGTCCCATGGATTATTGAGAAGTGCATCATTCAATTTTCACTTGTTTAGAGATTTTCTTGTTGTATTTCTGTTATTAATTTCTAATCTGATTTATCATGATTGTTGTACATATTATGTATAATTTCAAGTATTTTAAATTTCCTGAGGTTTTTATTATGGCTCAGGGTATTCGTGAATTTTCACATGCACTTTTAATAAAACATGTATTCTGCTGTTATTGTTAGAGTGTTCTACATATGTCAATGAGATCTTGTTGGTTGCTGCTGTTGCTCAAATCTTCTGTATCCTTGCAAATTTTCTGCCTAGAAGTTCTACCAGTTGCTGGGGGTTGGGGGCAGTGTTGAAGTCCCAATTATAATTGTGAACTTGTCAAATTCTCCTTTCAGTGCTATCAGGTTTTTTTTGCTTCATTTATTTTGAGGCTTTGTTGTTTGGTTCATACACATTAGATCATTATGTCTTCCTCGTAAGTTAATTCATTTGCTCACTAATATAATGTCCCTCTTTATTTCTAGTAATTTTCTTTGCTCTGTAGTCTAATTTATAAGATATTTTAAAACCCACTCCTGCTCCATAAAAAGTTAATGTTTACGTGGTATTTTTGTCCATCCTTTTACTTTCAACCTACCTATGTCAAATGAATTTGAAGTTAGTTTCTTTAAACAGCATACAGTCGGATTGTAACTTCTTATCCACTCTGCCAATCTGTCTTTCAATTGGTTTTTATTCCTCTGCTCTTCTTTTCTTGCCTTCTTGTGTATTACTTGAACATTGTTTTTAGGATTCCATCTTGACTTATTTATGGCTTTTTGAGCATAGCTTTTTGTATAGTTTTTTTAGTGGTTACAGTAGATATTACAATATACAAATATGGCTTATCACAGTGTACTGGTATCCACATTTTACTGCTTCAAGTAAAGTATGGAAGCCTCACCTCCTTTCAGGTGTCTTTACTTCCTTTACTTTAAAATATCATTGTCTTGAGTATCAGATGTTATACATTTTGTTTCAATCATCAAATGTGACTTATAATACTCATGAGGAAATGGATAGTCTACTGCATGGATATATATATATATATATACTGCATTCCTCTTTCTTCCTGATCCTTCTGGATTCTTTCATCATTTCCTTTCTGTTTGAAGAACATTCTTTAGCCAATCTGTTAGGATAGGCCTGCTAACTGTAAGTTGTTTAGTTTTCCTTTACCTGAGAAGTCCTTTATTTGTCTTCTTCATTGCTGAAGAATGGTTTCACTAGATACTTGTGGTTGATAGTTCTTTTCTTTCAGCACTTGAAAAACATGCCACTTCCACCTGGATTCTATAGTTTCAAATAAGAAAGCCACTGTCACACGAGTTGATGTTTTCCTACAAGAAATGCATAGTTTTTCTTTGGCTGCTTTCAAGAGATTTTTGTCTTTTGATTTCAGAAGTTTAATTATAATAAACTTAGTGTTGTTTTCTTTGGGTTTATCCTGTTTAGAATCTTCTTCTCTTCTTTAATCAAAAGGTTTATATCTTTCACCAACAGATGATTCAACAGATCATTATCTGTTTGAATACTCTTTCAGTCCTACCCTCTCTCCTCTCCTTCTGGAACTGCAATGATATGAATGTTGGATCTTTTATTATTGTCCCATAAGTTGGATCTTTTATTATTGTCCCATAAGTCCTTGAGGCTTTGTTCATTTTTTTTCCAGTTAATTTTTCTCTTGGTTATATAGGTTGAGTGAATTCTACTGCTCTGTCCTCAAGTTCACTGATTCTATCATCTATCATCTCCATTTTATTATTGTATCCTTCCAGTGAGACTTTTTATTTCTGTTATTATATTTTTCAGTTCTATAATTTCTGTTTGTTTCCTTTTTTATAACTGCATTTTTGTTGTTGAAATTTTCTATTTTTTCAGTTATTTCAAGAACATTTGTAATGGATTGTTGAAGGACATTCATTACGACTGCTTTAAAATCCAGGTCAGATAATTCCAACATCTGATTTGTCTTCATGTTGGCATTAACTGATTGTCATTTCTCATTGGTATTGTGATTTTTTTGGTTCCTGATATGATAGGTCTTTTGTTGATCATTATCTGGATATGTTGTCTATTATATTGGGAAACTCTGGGCCTATTTATTTATTTTAGTAAGCAGTCTCCCTGGAGTTCTGTGTAGAGGTCCTGGACTACTTTTGTAGGCAGTGATTCCAATGACACGTTAATTTTCAGAGACTTTCAGTGAGTGTATGTGTTTTTCTGCTTGGTTTAACTAGGCTGCTGGGACTCCCACTGGTCCCTCCTGGTGTTATCTGAAGGAATACGAGGGGTTTCCCCATTCTGGGACTCTCTGTGAAGGATAGGTATTTCAGGGCTGCAAGGACCCAGAGGCTTCCCTAGGCAGGGGCTTGTTGTGGCTGGTTTCCCCCAGCCTGTGTAAGATGGATAAGACCCTTATGGCAAGATGTCTCCCTATTATCATCCCCCACTCCATGTCTCTTGGTGAGAGAAGGTAGCTTCAATGCCTTGGGGACAAGGGAGTGCCCTGTGCCAGGGTACTTATTGTGCTTAGGTCCCTCTTGCAGGTTCCACCCACCTTCCCAGTGTTTCTCAGTGGGAGAGGGAGTCTCAGGCTTATTGGGACAAAGCAGATTCCCAGGCTGGCCACACCCTGGGCTGAGCAGGTCTCTTCTGGCCACTCCAGTATCTCTGGGTGGGAGAAGCAAGTGTCAGCCCCTCAGGTATACTTGCTGTGTCTAGGTCCCTCTTGCTACTCCTGCCCAGCTGCCTTGATATCTCTTGGCAGGTCTAGGGGTAGGGGTAGAAGGTCTAAGGGTAGAAGGAGGAAAAGGAAAGTGGTCTCTGGCTGTCAGAAGAGGCATTTGCTTACCCAGACTCCTAGTGTTAGTGGGGCTCCAATCAACCCCCTTGTCATTGGCACTGAGTTTGCCTAGTGTTGTCAAATGACTACTAGTTGCTTTCTGTTGCTAGGTTGGGGGGCCTTCTGTTAGATGAGGGAACACAAGATGCCCTGCTGCTGTGTTTTCCCCCCAGTCATGGGGTCGCCAGCCAGTTCACCTTCTTCTTGCCTCCTTTGGAGTTCTCCTTTGTTTGCCTCTTGCATTATTTCCAGGGTTAATAATTCTATTTAGCAGGGAGGAGCAAAGAAAAACTAGTCTGTGCCAACTTGATCTGCAGGAAGTCATCAAGTGATTTTTGACAAAGGTACAAAGATAATTCAAGAGAGAAAAATGTTGTTTTTCATCAAATGTTCCTGGAACAATTAGACATTCATATGCAAAGTAAATTTCAACATAAGCCTCACATTGTATGTAAAAATTAACTCAAAATTACTGCTAGCCCTAAATAGAAAACCTAAAAGCATTGAATATTTTGAAGAAAACAAAGGAGGAAATCTTCTTGATCTAGGGTTAGCCTATATATGTATGTAAACACTCTATAGATATAAATGTAAATATACGTATTTTTTCAAGGCATTCACCAAGAAGCAGGGAGTTTTTAGACATGACACCAAAAGCATAATCTATAAAAGAAAATTTTGACAAATTTGACTTCATCAAAATTAAAAACTTTTGCTCTGAGAAAGATACTGCTAAGGGAATAAAAAGACAAGGTACAGAGTGGGAGAAAATATTTGCAAGCCACATGGTCAACAGAAGACTCATATATAGGACAAAGAATGCTCAAGACTGAACAGTAAAAAAACAAACAGCTTCTGCACAGCAAAAGAAACTATCAACAGAGTAAACAGGCAACCTACAGAATGGGGAAAAGTATTCACAAACTATGCATCCAACAAAGGTCTACAAATATCCAGAATATATACAGAACTTAAACAATTCAACAAGCAAAAAAATGAATGACCCCATTAAAAATGGGCAAAGGACATGAACAGAGACTTCTTAAAAGAAGACATGCATGCGGCCAACAAATATATGAAAAAATCTGCAACATCACTAATCATTACAGAAATGCAAATCAAAACCATAATGAGAATACCATCTCACACCAGTTAGAATGGCTATTACTAAAAAACTAAAAAATAAAAAATAACAGATGTTGGCAAGGTTGTGGAGAAAAGGGAACATTCATTCACTGTTGGTGGGATTGTAAATTAGTTCAGCCACTGTGGAAACAAGTTTGGAGATTTCGAAGAAATTAAAACAGAACTACCATTTGACCCAGCCATCCCATTACTGGGTGTACACCCAAAGGAAAATAAATCATTGTACCAAAAAGACACATGTACTCCTATGTTCATTGCAGCACTATTCATGATAGCAAATACATGGCATCTACCTAGATGTCCATCAACAGTAAAAATGTCGTATGTATACACCATAGAATACGACGCAGCCATAAAAAAGAATAAAATCATGTCCTTTCCAGCAGCATGGATACAGCTGGAGGTCATTATCCTAAGTGAATTAATGCAGGAACAGAAAACCAAATACCACATGTTCTCAGTTATAAGTGGGAGCTAAACATTGCATTACACATGGACATAAAGATTAGAATAACAGACACTAGTGCACTGGGGGCTACTGGGTGGGGGAGGTTGAGAGGTGGGGAAGGGTTGAAAATCTACCTGTTGGTATTGGTCTCACTACCTGGGTGACAGGATCATTCATACACTAAATCTCAGCAACACACCATTTACCCACATAGCAAACCTGCACCTGTACCCTCTGAACCTAAAATTAAAGTTGAGAAAAAGCAAAAATAAAAGCCCAATTTAAAAAATGGACAAAATGCTTGAACAGATACTTCACCAAAGAGGATATAAAGATGGCAAATAAGCACATGAAAAAATGAGAACCTAATGTTAACAGCATTAGCTATTAGGGAAATGCAAATTAAGATCATGATGAGATACCACTATTTACATATTAGAATAGATAAATAAAAACTAACAATCCCAAGTGCCAGCAAGGATGTAGAGCACCTGGAGCTCTCATACATTGCTGGTGAGAAAGCAAAATGCTATTGCTATTCTGGAAAAGTTTGCTAGTATCTTATAAAGTTAAACATACAGTTACCATATAACCCAGAAATCCCACTCCCAGGTATTTACCTTAACAGAAATTAAAACTGGCTGTGTATGGTGGCTCACACCTGTAATCCCAGCACTTTGGGAGTCCAAGGCGAGTGGATCACTTGAGGTCAGGAGTTCGAGACCAGCCTGGCCATCATTTAGTAGAGACCATCATCCATCTCTGCTAAAAATACAAAATTAGCTGGGTGTGGTGGCACATGCCTGCAATCCCAGCTACTCGGGAGGCTAAAGCAGGAGAATTGCCTGAACCTGGGAGGCAGAGTTTGCAGTGAGCCAAGATCATGCTACTGCACTCCAGCCTGGGCAACAGAGCAAGACTCCGCCTCAAAAAACAAAACAAAACAAAACAAAAACTTACATTCACACACACACGAATGTTTATAACAGCTCTATTCATAATCAACAAAAACTAGAAACAACTCAAATGTCCTTTAACAGGTGAGTGGACATATACTGTGGTATATCCACACAGTGAAATAATACTCCAAAATAAACTGCTGATACACAAAACAATTCAGAAGAATCTCAAAGACATTACACTGAGTGGAAAGGCCAGTCTCAAAGGTTACACACTGTATGATCCTATTCATGTGGCATTCTCAAAAAGACTAACAGGCGTGGCTGCATGGTGATGGCTCACGCATGCCATCCCAGCACTTTGGGAGGCAGAGGCAGACAAATTGCTTGAGCTCAGGAGCTCCAGACCAGCCTGGGCAACATGGCGAAACCTTACAAAAATTAGCTAGGCGTGGTGGTGCATACCTGTAGTCCCAGCTACTCGGGAGGCTGAGGTGGGAGGATCACTTGAGTCCAGGAGGTTGAAGTTGCAGTGAGTGGAGGTTGCAATGAGCCAAGATCACACCACTGCACTTCAGCCTGGACTACAAAGTGAGACCCTGTCTCTAAAAAAAAACAAAACAAAGCAAAACAGAAAAACTACAGTAACAGAGAACCAATAGAAAATACCAGGGGTTAGGATTATCTGGGGTGATGGAACTGTTTTGTATCCTGATTGTGATGATGGTTATACAAATCTCCACTTTTGTTAAAATTCATAGAATTGTATACAGAAATCAATTTTAAAATAAATCTTGCTGTGTATTCACTTTATATTTACATGAGAGTTATGATTTTACTTTTACACAACTTATATTCTAACACCATAGAGGGAATGTCTGTCTTTATTCACTTTCTGCATCTCACCCTAGGGGATGCTGGTATGACCTGCACCCCACTTTTTACTCTGCACCAAACACCCCTAAACAGCTTGACAGAAACTTGAACATTTTCAGTAGCAAAGGAGGCAATAATCGTTTCGTTAAAATACTTCTGAGCTGGTAAATAACAGCTTATCCGTCATTTGTGCCTCGGCAAGGCTTACTTTCTCTACTTTCCACTGCTAGCTGAGAGCCCACATTGGGAGAACCAGCAGTGAGGCTGGACAGCCCTCTGGGAGGCAGTGGGGAGGATGTCCACGGCCACTCACTGGAGCAGCTTTGCAAGGAACTCATGGAAATCTAAAAGGGAAGATGCAGGGGTCAGGGAAGTCACAGCCTCCTCACTTCACAGCTGTGCCAGGACGCAGCCTATCCTTTTCGTTTTTGGCTTTAGCTGTTTTTCCTTAAAAATTACCAAGGTGCAGCCAGGCGCGGTGGCTCACGCCTGTAATCCTAGCACTTTGGGAGGCCAAGGCGGGCGGATCATGAGGTCAGAAGATGGAGACCATCCTGGCTAACATGGTGAAACCCTGTCTCTACTAAAAATACAAAAAATTAGCCGGGTGTGGTGGCAGGCGCCTGTAGTCCCAGCTACTCGGGAGGCTGAGGCAGGAGAATGGCTTGAACCTGGGAGGCAGAGCTTGCAGTGAGCAGAGATTGAGCTGCAGCACTCCAGCCTGGGTGACAGTGCAAGACTCCATCTCAAAAAAAAAAAAAAAATTACCAAGGTGCAAGTCTAATAAATGATAGCATTATAGATGCCTTTTTGGTTTTGAAGCACAGAGGCTCTCAGCTGACCCACAGTCACACAGAGACAGATCAAGAGGCACCATCTGTGGCCAAACGTGACTTTGGGCAGAAGTGAACAAAAATGAACGAAATGAGAACCTAAGTTTCCAGGACTCCAAACAGTTTGGTGACTCCAGTGTGGGCTGGGAGGCTGTCCTACAACCCCAGCCGTGACCACAGACCTGCTTCCCTGCCCAAGGACTTTAGCTCTTTTGCATGATGAGAGAAGTCTCCAGAACGGGCCTGGGTGGGACTTTGAGTAGGTGGAGTTCCATGGAGCACAATGCTGTTTCTAATACCTGACTTGCAGTCAACACTGCTGCTAGTTCATTTCCATTTTTCCAGCACAATTTTGTCAATTAACCAGTGATATGCAAATAAATACTTCTGTTTATTATTAAAAAGAATTGTTGCTTTATCTAAATATCTACCACACTGCTCTCCGTAACATTAGCCTGCTTTCTGAGGGCAGATTTTCTTATACACCTTGTTCATTATAATAGGATCTCACAATATTAAGATTAAACAGTAGCTTTGATTGCAGCTTTTATTTTGTTACCTTCTTGAGAACAAGGAACTTAAAATAACAAATGTGTCAGAGGGTCAAGAAATCAAGAAAATGGGACTAGGCCAGACCAGGCAGGTGAATTACCTGTTTTGTTTTGATTTGTTTTGTTTTGTTTTGTTTTGTTTTGTTTTGTTTTGTTTTGTTTTGTTTTGTTTTTTGAGATGAAGTCTCGCTCTGTTGCCCAGGCTGGAATGCAGTAGTGTGATCTTGGCTCACTGCAACCTCTGTCTCCCAGCCTCAAGCTGATTCTCCTGCTTCAGCCTCCCAGGTAGCTGGGATTACCAGCATTCACCACCATACCCAGCTAATTTTTGTATTTTTAGTAGAGACAGGGTTTTAGCATGTTGGTCAGGCTGGTCTCAAACTCCTGACCTCAAGTGATCCGCCCATCTCGGCCTCCCAAAGTGTTGGGATTACAGGCGTGAGCCACCACGCCCGGTCAATCACTTGTTATATACTCACTCATATTGAGTATCTGTTACACTAGCAGTAAATTAGGGGGTTTGGGAATTATTTATCTTTAAGTATTACTTGAAGCATAAGGTGGGAGGGAAGAATTGACTGAGGTCCAGATGAATTTTCTTTTTATTTTGAAGAAAAGAATAGAAAAATAATCCTGTCAACTGCTATTTGAGAATTACAAAGCTCTATGTTAGTTTTAACAAGTACTAAAAGTTTTATACTTTCTAATTAAATATTATATTTGCTGCAGCTAAGTAGAAAGGTTAATCATGTATCATTGAATGCACCCACCAGGCATTTTAATAAAATCTCTAAGCAAAAGTTAGTATTTCCCAGAGAGATCATCTTAACCCCTTTCTCTTATTTGTAAAAAAATAATAATAATACATTGGACATTGTCACATACATAGTTAAGATTTTAGTAAATTAGAAACCAATAGTAAGAAGGTCAATTAAAAGTGCAGTAAGCACAGATAGGTTCACCTGTTTTCTAAAATTGCAAGGTGGCGTTGTAAGATTGGAGAGCTCAGTTCCAACAGTCAGTCCAATACTTAGTCACTGAATAGAGTGACTATTCAGAGTTACCTACAAAACAGAGGCAGGAGTGTTTCTCACAGAGCGTGCTGCCTGATGTAAGAACAAGGAGTCATTTGGCATGAAGGAGAAAATATCTGATACACCTCCAGGAAATGCAATCTTATGAATGATTAAAAAGAGAATTTCCTGGAACTCCTGAACTGTAGTTTCTTATTGCTATAAATAGAAGCATTTCTTTTGGACTTCTTTCCCATGAAGCCTGCCAGGTTATATTAATAAGGACTTCAGTACTTCAATAAATTTCATTTCATGCATATGGAAATAAACATTTGGAAATTATAAAATTAACTCTGGTAAAATTAATTCTCAGAGCATCAGTTTTTGGTTAAAGACAGCAGAACTTTTACCTCTCCTGCAGAAACTTTAGCAAAACTACCTCAGGAAACAGGGATTTACTGTGGGATCCAAAGCTCTAAGGGTTATTTGTCTATATTCATAGGTGGATGAAAAGGAGGGCAGGTAAACATAGAATAGTTGGCTGGCTCTAAATCGCTTATTGACATTTTCAAAGTTTAATCCCTTGCTCCTTTTTGATACCATCGACTATTTAAATACATAATTTTAGGACAAGGCTGGTGGGAGAAATACAGGTCATGAACCCAGCCCTCTTGGGGTTTCAATTTAAGCAAGAAGACTTTGTTATGTGGAAAATAATCACAATACCAGGGAGCATTCAATAAATTCCACATGAGTGATAAAGATGTGAAAGTCTCCAGGAGTTCAATGTTGAAAGAAATGTATTCAAATTGGGTGTCCTAATCCACCCAATCTATTCCAAAAGGATGGGAACAAGGCATTGTTCAAAGTAGAGATAGGATTTGTTCTGGGTAGTGTCTGATTGTGTGAGCGTGTGTGAGTGTGTATATTTCTTTGTTGTCTGTCTTTTCACTACGATATAAGTTCTATGAAGGCAAAGGTTTTTGTTTACTGCTGTATCTCCAGCACTGGAACAATTCCAGGCACATAGAAGGTGCTCAATAAGTATTTGTTGAATGGATGAATTGTAGAAAAGAAGGTAAGAAGGTGTTTACATGTGACTAAGAGACAATATCTGTTTCTGAAAGACTTTAGTAGTCAAGATTTGGGGGAAGAAGCAACAACAGTTTAAGTTATGGCTAAAAAGAGGGTAATGGGAAATTATTTTAAAAACAAAAATGTTTTAGGAAATCATTATCCTGTAGATCAAGATTGAGTGACAGAAGTATTAAATAAAGCATTTGCTGTAAATATCTAAAAGGCTCTAGACATGAGCAGCGTGGAAAGAGAATATGAAAAAGGAGACAGAAAAACAACTAACTTTTAAATGTGTGTTAAACTCATGTTTAATCAAGTGAACGTTCATGAAAACTGGTCTGAATACAAAAGAACAGTGTAGACAGAACTTATCATACACTTCACAAACAGGTCTAGTGAATGCTATTTTTAAATGTTTATGTTCAAATGTCCTCTATAAGGAAAAGCTTTAGAAGAAATGTTAGATATGTTGGTTTCGGTGAAGACTAAGGAAGGAGGAGAGTGGATAACCAGGGAACAAATTAATCACGTCTCCTATGAGTGTTTTGCCATGAAGGGGAGTATAACTAAAGCCTTCGAAACCAAAAGTAATATGGTGCCTCGTCACCCAGGAGACAGAGATTTAAGTTTACATGCTGCATGGTAATGATATTCATCAGGAAAAAGAAATCCATACTTTCCCTTTCTCTTCTCCATATTAGAACACTTCACATGTAATTGATCTTCTTTCCCATCTCTTCTCTCCTCTCCCTTTCAAAAATGTAGCACTCCATGGTTCTCGATGTCTCATTATTCTTTGTCAGTATCTCTCACTTTTTTAATTTATTTTTTTCCTTTATGACCTTCTTTTACATTTTTTTTAACTTTTAAGTTCAGAGGTATATGTGCAGGTTTGTTACACAGGCAAATTTGTGTCATGGGTTTTTTTTTTTTTTTTTTTTTTTAGATTATCTCATCACTCAGGTATTGAGCCTAGTACCCATTCCTTATTTTTCCTAATCCTCTCCCTCCTCCCACCCTCCACCCGCCAGTAGGCCCCAGTGTGCGTTGTTGTTCCCCTCTATGGGTCCATGTGCTCTCATCATTTAGCTCCCACTTATAAGTGAGAACATACAGTATTTGGTTTTCTGTTCCTACATCAGTTTGCTAAGGATAATGGCTTCCAGCTCCATCCATGTTTCTGCAAAGAACATGATCTCACTCTTTTTTGTGGTTGCATAATATTCCATGGTGTATATGTACCACATTTTATTTACCCAGTCGATCATTGATGGGCATTTAGGTTGATCCCATGTCTTTGCTATTGTCTCACTCTTTTTAACATAAAATATTCTCAATGGCCTATCAGATGAATGCAGTTAAAATATTTTATTCTATTTCCAGGAGTCCAAAGTTTTAATAGTCATAAGACAAGAAGGGTTGACCAAAAGATAGGCAACAGGACAACAGGGCTATGGCTAATCTACCCCTCAATGGACCAAAGGCTAAGAAGGGAAGAGAGAAGGGACACACATTGAGCCCCTAAGTGTGCTAGGTGATGGTCAGGCACTTTCCTGACACCATCTCTCCTCTTACAGCAGCTCTTTGAGGCAGGGATCATCATTTTCATTTACAGTTCAGAAGACCAAGGCCCAGTTCTGTCTGAATCCAAAGTCTCTGTGTTCTCCCTCATGCCAACAATCCTCTTAAATCCTAGGAGTGCTTCAGGGTTTATCTTGAAGTGGGGAGTGAGCTGCCAGAATTTGCAGAGAAAGAGGGAAAGTGAAGACAGTACAAAGAAGGAATAATTATTGTCATTTGTTTATATTTGTTCTCCCTGGACATGCTATAAAGGAGTCAAACATCTGTTCCTTTCAACAAACAGCATTCAATAATTAATTTTTAATATTTAATCAATAAATAATTTTTTACTGCCCCTGATGAGCCTGATACTATTCTAGGCTCTACGGATATAAAGATGAAAAAAAAGGCATGGTCCCAGATCTCAAACAGCTCATTGTTCAGTAAGAAAGACAAATAAATCAACACAAATCAGTGCAGGCTATGGATGAGATAGAATCCATTCACAAAAGAGTTTCAGTTTCACGGGATGACTAATGGCTGTGTTCTGGAGATCTAATATACAGCATGGGGACATTACATTATATTTAATAATACTGTAATGTATACATGAAATTTGCTAAGAGAGTAGATCTTCAATGTTCTCACCACAAAACTACAAAAAATGAAAGGGAACTCTGTGAGGTGACAGAAGTGTTAAATAACTTAATCGTGGTAAACATTTCACAGTATACACAGATATCAAAACATCATGTTTAAATGTACATAATAATTCATTTGTCAATTAAGCCTCGATAAAGTGAGGAAAAACTATAGCTAAATATATAATTAATTAAAAACCCAAATTCACAAAAAAATGGGCACAAAGTAAATGTTTACCCTGGTGTGATCAGAAAAGGCTTCACAAAAACAAAGCTATAAAGAAAATAAAGAATGAATGGGAACTTGCCACAAAACAAGAAAGGCTATTCCAGGGTGGGCCATGTTTGGAGTTTGGGCTTCAGCTATAAGATGAGAGGGAACTTTGTTTTCGACAGAGTCATATGATCTAACTTTCATTTAAAAAGGTGTGTAGCAGCTGGCCATGGTGGTTCATGCCTGAATTCCCAGCATTTTGGGAGGCCAAGGCAGGTGGATCACATGACGCCAGGAGTTTGAGACCAGCCTGGTCAACATGGCAAAACCCCTTCTCTAATAAAAATTTTTTTAAAAAAATTAGCTGGGCATGATGGCATGCACCTGTAATGCAGCTACTCGGGAGGCTGAGGCCCGAGAATTGCACGAACCTGGGAGGCGGAAGTTGCAGTGAGCTGGGATCACACCATTGCACTTCAGCCTAGAGACAGAGTGAGATTCTGTCTCAAAAAAAAAAAAAAAAAAAAAAAAAAGGTGGGGGCTAGCACCTCTGGGGGTGCATGCATGGAGGACAGGTTTATGGAGGGCTATGTGAAAGCGGGAGGATTTACAGTACAATAAGGAGGTTGCTGTGATTTACATATAACATAAAGGCCTGAACTAGTGAAGTAAAAGTGAAAATGAAGGGAAGAAATAGATGTAGGAGAGTTAAGACATAGAGTGGATAGGACTGTCTTGGTCATTCCATATTGGAGATAAATGAGAAGGACTTCAAGATGATTCCTGGGCATGGGTGATTGTATGGGAATATGGTTAACATGAACAAGCACAGGGAAGAGAGTGGGAGGGAGCTTGGGAGCTGTGGTGAACAATGAGTTCAGGTTGGAACATATTGAACTTAAGGTGCCTTCAGAGTGACAGGGCAGAGGACTCCACCAGGCAACTGGACACACAGGTCTGGACTCAAGAGAAGGGTCTCAGCTTTGGAGTGGGAGCTAAAACTATGGAGAGTAGGAATAGGAGTACTATTCCTGGAGAACATTGATATGTACGGTATTGCAAAGGAGGAGAAGATAGCACCAAGGGCCAGAAAAGAAGGGATTTATCCATAGAACAAAGTGACATGGATCTAATGAGATCAAGATGTGAGTGCTTCACAGTGTTATGGAAAATATCAGTGTCAAATATCACAATAAAGCAAACTATAGCTGTGTGAGGATCAGCAGCTTGATATTCACAAGTACACAAAATGAGTTTCCACCCAGAAGGATTGCCCAAAAGATTTAGGATTAAGAACCAGATTGAGCTGTAAGAAAAATCAGACAATTTTAAAAAGCCAAGAAAAGCAGAAGAACCAAAGATGAAAGCTGATATGTTCACCCGTCTGGGTGAGGACCAGAGGGAAAGGTGCACTTTGACTGAGGGACTATATGTACGATAGGGTCCTGTGGCTGCTCATCAGTCAAGTGGCCTGTCCCTAGCAAGGGAGCAGAAGGCCGAGTCTTTCCCAGCGCCATAGCTGGGTGGACTAAAGGGGAGCACTTGTCTCAGAGGCAGCCAACATTCTGGATGGCCTGTGAAAATAAGATTGCATCTCCTGAAAATGCACGAAGAGACAGAGAGAGATTGTACTTGATTGCTGCCAGGCTTTTGAACTGGAAGGCTGTTTTGGAATTGGGGCCAGATTTGGTCCCTTAGCAAACCAAGGTCACATGCAAGCTACAGTTAGAGGTGAGGCCATAAAAAAAAGCAAGCAAGGAAGCAAGTACAAGTAAGTTACCATGCAGGTGGAGGGAGAAAGAGAGAGAGGAAGAGAGGTGGGCGGGCCCTACAGTTGTCACCTGTTTCATTGAGGACCCTCTGTATCCCTGCACTGAATTCCTTTATATCCTTGTACGGTTGGAGTGGGTTTTGGCTCCTCGCAACTGTTTAGTACAACAATAATAATAGCAACAGGAGCTGACATTGGTTGACTGTTTACCATGTGCCAGGCACCACGCTAAGCATTTCACACGTAGTGACTTACTTGAGGCTTACAACAGCACTATGAAAATGGTTCTATTTTTATTTCAGTTTTACGGATGAGGAAACAGAGACAAAGAGAAGGTAACCTATTTGCTCCAGATGCATCATTTATAAATGTGGAACTTGTCAGAAATAACCTTTTCCTGCCAAAGTTTGGATTTCTGTTCTTTTGAATAAATGTGAATGCCTATGAGTGCCAACCAGGTACTGTGCTAAATACAGGAGATGAAAATAAAATATTCAAATAAGAACATTTCCTTGTTCTTGAGGAGCTTTTAGTCCAGCGGGGAGAAGCTCAGAGAGGCCAAAGGGTAGGGCAGAGCAAAACAAAGAAAAGAGAAGGACAAGGAATGGGAAGTAAAGGGAAGGGAAGGGAGGGGGAGGGAAGGGAAGGAGAGGGGAGGGAAAGGAAAGGAGAGGGAAGAGAAAAGAGAAAGGGAGGAAAGAAAAGGGGGAGGAAAAAGAAGGAAAGGGAGGAAAGGAAAGAGGAAGAAAGGAACGGAAGGAAGAGAAGAACAGGGAAGGGAAGGGAGAGAGGAGGGAAGGGAAGGACAAAGAAGTGGAGGGAAGGGAAGGAGAGGGAAGCTGGAGAGAAGGGAAGAGAAGGGGAAGGACAGGGAAGGGGAGGAGAGAGCAAGCAGAAGCTATGGGACTGGAACCACAGGAACAGATGAGAAGCAGTGATGAGAATATTGAGCAACAAAGACTAACAACAGAGAAGAAAGCCAGAGCAGAAAATAAAGCAGTCTGAGGAGGAGGGCAAACCACTGCCTATGCCTTGGGAGACTTGGGGCCCAGCCTCCTCGGACAGCAGGGGTCTGGTATCTGTTCCCCACAGCCTCCAATGCCACCGTGGCCCTTACAGGCTGAAGCCTACCATAACTCAATACAGTTTTTCAAAGATTCCAGGAAAGTTCTCACAGGAGAAGTATGTTTTAAAAATATGTAAACATGTAGGGCCAAGCAGGGTGGTTCATGCCTGTAATCCCAGCACTTTGGGAGGCCAAGGCAGGCAGATCATGAGATCAGGAGTTCGAGACCAGCCTGGCCAACAAGGTGAAACCCCGTCTCCAGTAAAAATACAAAAATTAGCCGAGCATAGTGATGCACACCTGTGATCCTAGCTACTCAGGAGGCTGAGGCAGGAGAATTGCTTGAACCAGGGAGGCAGAGGTTGCAGTGAGCCAAGATGGCAGATGGTGCCACTGCACTCCAGCCTGGGCAACAGAGCGAGACTCCGCCTCAGAAAAAAAAAAAAACCACAGACCTCAAAAGGACATTATAATTGTCCCAACCAAGTAAGAATTTTGCTCTATTTGCTTCTCTTCCTCCTCGTGCCTTCCCCCATGGAGGGTCAGAGACAGTGAGGGAGGCAGGGAGGGCTGTGGAAGCAAAAGTGGGGTGGGAGGAGAGAGCACGGGACCACACACCTGGGTGTGGGTTCCCAACCTGCAAAAGTCAGCCGCGGGAGGCAGAAACTCTCACACTAAGTTGGTTACCCAGGGTTGGGCTTTCAAAGGACTGACTAGAGACTGCTGTCCCTGTTGCCATGTTTTAATTAAAGCGACTGTAGGACCCTGTTTTTCCTACAAGTGATCCAAGTGACCCGAGTTTTTGGACAGAGCCAGAAGATAATTCTCTCCGGGTAAGTTTTAAAGAGATGGTAAGAGACAAAAATCAAGTCCCTTTTTAATTTCATCTCATGAGTCTTGCCTGGTTCAACACACTGATGTCAGAAGAAAGCTTCCTGCTGAAGAGCCACCCCTCCCTTCCACCAGCCTGGCTGGGTAATGAGGAACTCAGGACACTTTCTTACCTCCATCCTTTTTCTTTGGTGGAGCTTTTGCTGAGAACAGTATTTCGTCCAGAAGCTGGCTCCGATTTGTCTTCTATGGGAGATCCACATCCAGCACTAAAATGATAACTATTTTTTCTTGTCATTTGAAAATAAACCCAAGCAATTTCAATCATATGGAAAATAACAATACATTTGCATTTAGAGCTTACAAGGCATTTTTACTTCATTATACAATTTTTACTTCATTATATAATTTGATTCCTTTCCCCATGATGAAGCCAGAGACCCGGCGTTATTTCATCCACAGCTAAGGAAACGAAACCCACACAGACACTAAGTCATGTGGCCCAAATCACTGCAGGTCCACAGGGCGAAGAAATAGAAGGCGAAACCAGATTTCCTGGCTCCTATTCCAGGGATCTTTCCCATTGCAATGTAAAAGGCAATTGTGCAACTGTATTACCATAAGAAGAATAAAAATCAAGTTGCCCAAATCTAAAATCTAAAACATTTTTCACACTCAAATTAAAGGGGAAGTTATTTGCATACAGATAAAACATCATTTTCTTACTTGGTCTTTTCTTTAGTTGATCTTAAGGAAGATGAAGAAGAAATACTTCGTCCATAACCAACATCTGATTTATCTTCCATAGATGAAGGTGGAGAACTAAAATTTTACACATTTAAAATTATATATAGATTAAAATAATCTATTTGTCAATAGATTATTGTTTTATTCCAAAAAACAGAATTTTTTCCGAAAGTCATAACTGGAGCTGACTTTTAACAGTGACATACTATTTTTAAAGTACAAAGGAGAAGTCATTTTTTCATTGTTTGTTTTTTGAGACAGGATGTCACTCTGTTGCCTGGGTTGGAGTGCAGTGGTAAGATGATGGTTCACTGCAGACTTGACCTCCGGGGCTCAAGCGATCCTCCCACCTCAGTCCCCCAAGTAGCTGGGACTACAGGCATGTGCTACCATACCCGGCTAATTTTTGTATTTTTTGTATAGATGGGGTTTCGCCATGTTGCCCAAGCTGCTCTCAAACTCCTGAGCTCAAAGGATCCGCCTGCATCAACCTCACAAAGGGTTGGGATTATAGGTGTGAGCCACTGCAAAAAGACTATTATAAAGCCTTTCATAAGCTAGAACATAAATTATTTGTATAAAATGTATCACATAACTACTATATGGATATGTAGATATACATGATCTCTCTCTCTCTTTTTTTTTGAGACGGAGTCTCGCTCTGTTGCCAGGCTAGAGTGCAGTGGCAGTGCAATCTCAGCTCATTGCAACCTCTGCCTCCCGGATCCAAGCAATTCTCCTGACTCAGCCTCTTGAGTAGCTGGGATTACAGGTGTGCGCCACCACACCCAGCTAATTTTTCTATTTTTTAGTAGAGACAGGGTTTCACCATGTTGGCCTCGATCTCCTGACCTCGTGATCTGCCCACCTTGGCTCCCAAAGTGCTGGGGTTATAAGCGTCAGCCACTGTGCCCAGCCATGGTCATTTTAAAGAAGACCGTGGAAGCTTTAATTTTTAGCTCTATCATTTACCTCTTATTTCAAAGAAAAATGTTGGGTGGTAACTGTACTCCAGCACATAGTCCTGGAGAATTGTAAACATGATTCATCTCGGTTTGCTGCTATTTACACTTTCTTCAATGACTCCATGGTAAGAGGCCTTGACTTCAGAATACACTGGAAATTGACTGGCAGTATGGAGTCAAAGAAAGAGAGCAGAGAGTGCATTGATTTGCCGTGGTGGCTATTTCATGGTTATTCCACGTCAGGCTGTGAGTTTATGAGCCGGTGTTTATTTTCATGGAGGTGCTAGATACAGGAGAAAAGAGTCTGGGAATCTTTGCATATTCACATGTCAATGGAGAAACAACAACAAGCAGTATGTGCTTCCCTGCATCCCCTCTCCCTGCAGAGACTCACACATAAGATTTACTGTTTATTAAGAGTACAGCCCGTAGGTCACTTGGTTCTTGTAAGCAGAGCTCCTTCAAAGGCAACAGTTTGGTGCCGGGATTTATCTGTAAGATAATTTAAGGACCAAAAAATAGTATCTGCATGGGTCATGTTTTCGAACATGAATACAGTTAGAATATATTCTCAGCTGTTGGCGGTGTCTCATTTCACACACACAAACACGCACATGTACAATATACATACATAAAATTAGAAATAGGAACCTGAAGCTTGTGAATGTTCTTGCCTTTGGGCAGGACAGATCCAGTTCCTTATCATCTCGATTGCTTTACACTCAGCTGTTTCATCCCGTCATTATCATCTTGGCCCCTGAAAGTATTTGGATTGGCAAATCCATCTATATACCTAAGGGAGAGCTGACTGCCTGCAAAAGTAACTGAATACTGGAACAGATGACTAAAAGTGTTGTGAGCGTATCTAAAAGTAGGCTAGACAAAGCCTTGTGTGGGCAGTTTCACCAGCCTGGAGGAAGAGGGCTACACTAGATCACTTTTGAGATCGTTTTCCAATTAAGTTATAGCTGAATCCCTTTCTCATCCAAGATACGTTTCATGGTCCTTTGGGAAGAAGGCAAAAGTGAGCCTTTTAAAATAAGACAGATACTGTCATTCTTCTGCCCAGGACCCTGCCACGGTTCCTGTTCCATTCAGAGTAAAGGCCTTTAACCTGGCCTTCGTTAGCTCTCTGGTCTTGGGTCTGCCTTCCTCCCACTTTGCTAGCCCAGCTCTAGCTGCACCGGCCTTCCTGCTGTGCCTAGCACATGCCAAACATATATTCACCTCACAGCTCTTGCACTGGTTGATTCTTCTGCCTAGAAAACAACCCCAGATTTTCCCAGGACTTCCCCCAGCCCCAGATTTGCCCGGGACTAAGGCCCTCACCTGCTGCAAGTTTTGGCTTGGAAATGATCACCCTCTCAGTGAGACCCACCTGACCACAACTTCTAAAATTGCAACCGCCCACCTCAGGGCTCCCCAGCATCTCAGAGCCCCTCACCCTGCCTCTGCCCTGCTCTCTTCTCCCTCCATGGCACCTCTCATTTCTTTTTTTTTTTCTCCCTTTTTTCAGATGGAGTCTAGCTCTGTCGGCCAGGCTGGAGTGCAATAGTGCCATCTCGGCTCACTACAACCTCTGCCTTCCAGGTTCAAGTGATTCTCCTGCCTCAGCCTCTCAAGTAGTTGAGACTACAGGTGCGTGCTACCATGCCTAGCTAATTTTTGTATTTTTAGTAGAGACAGGGTTTCACCATGTTGGTCAGGTGGTCTCCAACTCCTAACCTCAGGTGATCCACCCCGCCTCGGCCTCCCAAAGTGCTGGGATTACAGGCGTGAGCCACCGCGCCTGGCCAGTGCCTCTCATTTTTACCCTGGGATATCATTTATTTCAGTATCATGTTTGGTGTTTATTCTCTGTCCTCCAGCACTGATACCATGGGAGCAGAGACCTTGGTCTCCTTTGTTCACTGACATATTCACAGCCTCCAATATCGGAAACTTAAAACAATATTTAGTGAATGAATGAATCAGAGCATCCCCCTTTAAAAAAGAAATTGTCTGGTTAAATGTTTTAAAACTTCATGACCAAACACATTTTCTCACGATGTTATCTGATCTACGTCAAGGTTTTCCTGGTAAGTGTTCTGCGATCGTTTTTCGGCTTTTCCCCTCAGTCTTTTTGTTTGGTTTTCTTTTTTTTTTTTCTTTTTTCTTTTTCTTTTTTTTTTTTGAGACGAGTCTAGCTCTGTCGCCCAGGCTGGAATGCAGTGGCGCAATCTTGGCTCACTGCAAGCTCCGCCTCCCGGGTTCACGCCATTCTCCTGCCTCAGCCTCCCGAGTAGCTGGGACTACAGGCACCCGCTACCACGCCCAGCTAATTTTTTGTATATTTAGTAGAGATGGGTTTCCACCGTGTTAGCCAGGATGGTCTCGATCTCCTGACCTCGTGATCTGCCCGCCTCAGCCTCCCAAAGTGGTGGGATTACGGGCATGAGCCGCCCCGCCCCGCCCCCTCTTGGTTTTCTTAAAGCAGCTTTGTCCTGATGCTGCAACATTCTCTTTAAATTATCATAATTGAAGGAGATGGGCTTCCTGGGAGCAATTTCTCAGTGGTTTGTGTGTGTTACGGGGTACGGCAGTGGTGGCAGGAGGTGGGGGAGGCAGAAGGGAGAGTAAGAGTCGAGTTTTAGGCAAGCTGTTTTGAATTATTCAAATTTTCTCTAGTTCTCCACTACCACGATGGAGTGCTTCCTGCAACTGGGCTCAGTGATGTGACTTATGGCCCTGTCTCCTCTGCTTCTTGGAACCAAATTGGTCCAAGAAGGCTTCTGCTGTCAGCCTCACTCCCCATGTCCTGAGTTCTTGCACCTGCCTGGCAAACCACACCTACAGCTTTTGCGCTTCTGAGTTTTCCCATGACCTCAGGAAGGATACAGTGTTAGTGGTGCTTGCTTTCTGAGCTCTGCTGTCTTTAGCCCTCTTGTTCCTGTCTGTGATGTTTGTTTTTTTTTCCTTTTCCTTTTCCTTTTTCTTCTTCTTCCTGCACAGCTTCTGCCTGATCTTGGGAGCTTTTGGCAACCCTTAAAATTGTTTGAAGTCTGCAGATCATATCTGCATCCTAGTTTTGCTTAAAATGGGATTTGTGGGTTTTTAACATTTTCCCCATTCTCCTCATTGCTTTTGGTTTCCAGAAGAAGTAGAAAATACTGACTAAACCGGTCATGTAAAAAGTGTCCTCAATATTTTAATTTCTAGCTTCTCACTTCTCTCAACATTCATGTAATAGAAATAATAGAGCCCCCAAATTTTAAATGCCACTTTTTTTTTTAAAGACAGGTTGGAGGGCAGTGGTGTGATCATAGCTCACTACATCCTCGAACTCTGGGCTCAAGCCATCCTCCTAACTCAGCCTCCTGAGTAGAGCAGACTATAGATGCATGCCACCATACCCAGCTAATTTTTTAAAGTTTTTTATAGAGACAGGGTATCACTATGTTCCCCAGGCTGATCTCGAACTCCTGCCTCAAGTGATTCTCCTACCTCAGACTCCCAAAGTTCTGGGATTACAGGCGTGAGCCATGTCACCTGCTCCTTCTTTTATACCTTTTTTTTCTTTTTTTTGACAGGGCCTTGCTATGCTGCCTGGGGCGGAGTGCAATTTCTATTCACAGGCACAACCATAGTGCACTGTAGCCTCAAACTCCTGGGCTCCTGGTCTCAAGCAATCCTCCTGCTTCAGCCTCCTGAATAGCTGGGACTACAGGTATTCATCACCAGGCCCACCTATCTCTTCTTTTGTATCCTACCTGAAACTTGAGACTGCCATTAGCAAGCTGATTTAATTACAAGTAAGCAGATTCTAGTTAAAACTGAACAAAAAATGCAAAATCTTATAACTAAAGTTAAGAATGAAGTGCTGATTTTCAAGTTTCTGCCTGTAAAAATATAAATTACATTAGGTGATTATGAAATGGCAATGTAATGGCATCAGGATTAAAGAAAAATTATTATTGTACATAGTAAACTACAAATAAATGCTGTCACTTACCCGACCATAATCATAGAATCCATCGTTAATTATGTTACTTGATGACAAATAGCCGGTCTGGCTGTATTTCAGGGGAAGATTGTTGTTAAGCAACTTATTATAAGCTGCCTCGCTAAATTTATTTTTCCGAGTTCCTGATAGGTTAACCTCTTCAAGGATATCTAAAGCCCTGTCAATAAAAGCAGAAAGCATTATTTGCTTTATACAAGCCATCCAATACTGAGTCTCCATTTATATACCGACTTCAGATCCTGAAGGAAGAATGGAGATGGAGCTTAAAGCCTCCCCCACTCTCTTAGATAAAGTAATACTGACAGAATTATGAAGACAAATCTGCCCTTCTTAAGGATACATACGCCAAGTAGTAACTCATGTTCAAACAGGTGAAAAGGATGCTTTTGGGGGAAAAAGTTCTCTGTTCATCTAAAAGCAAAATTAGTATTGGACCTCAACTTTTTCATCTAACTAGACAATATATGCAAAGAAGCCAAATGTTTAGAAATTAATAAATGAAACCTGTCTATAGAAACTTAAAACCTGGGGCTAGATGTGATGGCTTATGCCTGTAATTCTAGCACTTTGGGAGGCTGAGGCGCGCAGATCACTTGAGGTCAGGAGTTCGAGACTAGCCTGGCCAACATGGCAAAACCTCGTTTCTATTAAAAATACAAAAAAGTAATCTCAGCTACTCGGAAGGCTGAGACAGGAGAATTGCGAACCCAGGAGGCAGAGGTTGCAGTGAGCTGAGATTGCGCCACTGCACTTTAGCCTGGGCAACAGAGCAAGACTCTGCCAAAAAGAAAAAAAAAAAGAAAGAAAAAAGAAAGAAAAAAGAAAAGGAAAGAAAAGAAAGAAAGAAAGAAAGAAAAGAAATGAAACTTAAAACCCTATTCGCTGATGTGTTAAAGGCAACAAACTCATCTGCTTTTGGTCAATAGAACTGATTGGTGAGGGTGGTGAAATGTGGAATTCTGGTGAAAGTTTTAGATGGGTGGGAAAGAAATAGAGGTGATAGACACAGCTTGCCTATTTAATTTTAGCCTTGAAAGTTGGGAGACAAATAGAATTTGTTTGGCAGTAGCAGAAGAAAGTAAAAGAGAAGCATTTATCAAGATAAAGGGATTAGAAGAAAATATTGAAGGTGATTTTTTCAAGGGCAGTGAGGGAGCGGTGAATGAGGACCCCTCTGCCTCCAGGCGGTTCCTTCCAAGCCAAGGCCCACTCTGGGGACATGCAGACCTTCTGCGGACTGAGAGAGCAGCGGAGACTTGGCTTGAAATTCCTTGGGCCTGAAGAGTGTGCCTCTCCATCTTCTGCTCTTCATCTGAGCCAGAAACTTGAGATGGCATCCACTCACCCGAGCCTGCATAATTCACTGGCCGTCAGCTCGTCACCAGCACAGACCATCACTGCCCAACTGGCGTGCTTCCTCACTTCATCATTCTTGGAGCGTAGCAGCTCTACCAGGGGCTCCAATCCACCAGAATTTCTTAACTGAAAGCAGAAACCAAAATGTTACACATTAAGAGTATAGAATGTAACTATTTGTGCTTTTTAAAAAAAAGTCTCCTTATTTGATTGCTGAAAGGTTTTAACTATGTAAAAATGCTTTAGAATGTGTCTATCTTTAGGTTTATTAAATTCAGGGGTGAAAAATCTATTGCAAACCCTTACACGCAGGAGCCTGGTTTTCGGGCCCCAGGAAAGATCCCAGGGAGGTCATCCTGATTTTATGTGGGACGGAGACTGCAGCAGGAGTCTGTCTTCTCACTGCCCACCCATGGGATGCCCGATGCTTATTCACTCAGCTCCTGAACACTGAACTGTTCATTTGGCTGTGTGATAGACAGAATAAGGGGCCCCCAAAGATATCCTCATCCCTGGAAGGGACTCTGCAGAGATGATTAAGGGTCTTAAGATGGGGAGGTTATCCCGTATTAGCCAGGAGGGTTCAGTGTAATCACAAGGATCTTTATAAGAGGGGGACAGAAGGTGCTGGAAGCAGAAAAGAGACATGATGGAAGCAGAGGTTGCAGTGATGCACTTCAAAGATCCAAGGAGGGTCACAAGCCAAGCAATGTGGGAAGCCCCTGGAAGCTGAAAGGGCAAGGACATAAGACACAGCTTCAGACTTCTGACCTCCCCAACCATATACTATTCGATTTGCATGGCTTTAAGCCACTAAGTGGTGGTCATTTGTTACAGTGGCAATAGGAAGTTAACACAGTCCCTAAGGTTGAGGCTGGATGAACCGATGCCAGCAACGACCCCCCACGTCACTGTGCCTGGCCACCAAGTCAGCACTGCAACCAAAGCAACACTCAAGCAGTTCTCCAGAGAAAGACCCATCTTTGCTATCTATACACAGTGTCTTCTCTTCATTTCTCAAAGGACTGAAGAGGAGAAGAAAAAGAAAAGAATTGGATAGAACTTCATTAATTACATTATTAAAAGACATCACTCATGTATAAAATTATTCCAACCAGAAAAAAAAAAGATTGGGCAGAGTTCTTGTCTCACGTCTGAAATGTAATGCTGCATTATCCATGCGCCTGGAGGATAAAAAGAACGTTCTTATTCTACCAGCTTGAATGTGTAGTATCCTAAGGCAACATCTCTGTGGAATCTGTTCTCCTTTCAGCTACTCTCATCGCAAACACAGGGGCCCTGGTGAGGCTTACATGTTATCACACATTACTTGGACAGCTTAGAAAGTTCACTTGAAGCATCCTTATGCTTAGCAAGCATAAGGTATAATATAAGACAGTAATCTAACACCACATGTCCTTTAGGCAAAGATTTAATTTATTCATTAATTCCTCCATTCATTCATTCATTTAACAACTGTTCATTCAGCATATATTATGTGCCGGGTATATATTAATGACATGGACACAGGGGAGAAAAATCTCAGTTCCCTTCCCTAAAGTCTCAAGGATCTTGTAGTCTTTTACACAGAACCCTAAAATTCATAAAAGGAAGACAAGGGGTGCAATGGGAGCATACAGAAAGATGTACCCTAGTTTGAAAACTGAAGTAAAGGCCTCCTGGGGGACAAGAGGGTAGAGCTGGATTTTGAAGGAGAAATAGGAATTTATCAGGTGGGGGAAAAGGGAGAAAGCAGAGAAATCAAGCAGGTATAGCTGTGAGAGCAGAGCATTCTGACATAATTACAAGCGGTGTGGCATTTCTGGAGTGTAGAGTTCCACCTGGACAGAGTTGGAGCTTACACCTTTAGGTAGGCAGGTGCAGGTCACCAGGACCCCTGCAGATGGCGCTGAGCAGCTTAACGTTCCCATTGAGGATGCGCAATGATGTGACCAGGGCCACAGATTAGAAAGATCAGCCTGGGCCGGGCGCGGTGGCTCACGCCTGTAATCCCAGCACTTTGGGAGGCCGAGGCGGGCGGATCATGAGGTCAGGAGATCGAGAACATGGTGAAACCCTGTCTCTACTAAAAATGCAAAAAATCAGCTGGGCGCAGTGGCGGACGCCTGCAGTCCCAGCTACTCGAGAGGCTGAGGCGGGAGAATGGCGGGAACCCGGGAGGCGGAGCTTGCAGTGAGCCGAGATTGCACCACTGCACTCCAGCCTGGGCGACAGAGCGAGACTCTGTCTCAAAAAAAAAAAAAAAAAAAAAAGAACAGCCTGGAGCCAGTAAGCGGAATAGGAGGGGAGGGAAAAAAGTAAAGGGTCTCCTGCATATTCCAGGAACTAGGTGGGCTCCCCTGCAGGCTGCATGGAGGTATAAACAGGACCCTTGTTTGTCACTGTGCTCCTGATACCCAGCAGAGCACCTGGCATGCAGTAGTTGGTAAATACATATCTGGTACCTACTACTACCTGAGTGGGTGAGCACTAATGAAGTGAGTCAATGGGAACAAACAAGGGAGATAGAATAGAGATCAAGGAGACCGAAGAAAAAGATTAGGCAGTTGTTTGAGCAGACAGCATAGTGTGAAGCTTGGGCTCTGGACCCAGATGTGTTCTCATATCCCTGACTCGCCACTTACCAACTCTGCTTTGAGCATATTTCTTTAAGCCTCATTTTCCTCATCTGTAATATGGGGATTACAAACATACCTATCTCAAATGAGGCTTAAATTCATGTAAAGTGCTTAGCACTGGCACATAGTAGGTGCCAAATAAACGGTTTTGTTATTTTTATGGGACAGAGAAGAACAAAGTTCCAGGCTGTTCAAACGAGTGCCATGGTGACATGAAAATGTGAGAAAATTGAGAAAAATAAAAGGATGTTTGTTGATTTAAGTCCAGTTGTATTTTTATTCTTTTAGAAGGCAGAGTCTTTTTGTAGAGATGCGGAGCTCCGCATGTTGCCCAGGCTGGCCTCGAACTCCTGGCCTCAAGCAATCCACCTGCCTCCACCTCCCAAAGTGCAGGGATAACAAGTGTGAGCCACCGCACCTGGCCTAAATAAAGTTTTTCTGAAGATTTAATAGAATCACCATAAATTATCAAGGACATTTTTATATAATAGATTTTCAGATAAATGCAATTGTATGTTTTAAAAATAAGAAATATAAGAGAAACACAAGAGTACATATAATAACCCACATGTATAATTTAAAGAGTCCTAGTAAAAAGCACACCTGTTTCTCTACTATCCAGCTTAAGAGATGACCATATCAATGACACTGAACCCCTGGGTGTTCCACCCAATTACATGCCCCCCTTTCTCACTACAGAAACAACCGCTTTGTTGAATTTCGGATTCAGCATTCCCTCAATTTTGCTTATAGTTTTAACTTCTATGTATGCATGCCAAAACAGCATAGTGCTTAGCTTTGCATACTTTTGAACGTTACATAAATGGAATCATAAGTACGTATTTTTCTACAACTTGTTTTTGCTTGGCATAATGCTTTTGAACTCATCTCTGTTGACATGCGGGGCTGTAGCTCATTCATTTTCACTGACATGAGATTCTATTTTATGGCTACAGCACAATGCATTATCCATTTTCTTAACAATCGGACAATTTGTTTCAGATATTATTTGTTTAGATATTGTAAACAATGCTTCCTGGTACACAGAGGCAACAGATTCTCTTAGGTATACACTTAGAATTGTTGGGTTTATAGGGCATGCTCACCTTCTTTGCTAATAAAACAAACAAGACAAGACAATGCCAATTCGTTTTCCACTGTTTTGTCGGTTTTGAAGGACTTAAATGACAGGTAGGTTCAATCACTTAAAAATGTTTCAAATGAATCCACCAGTAGGTACTAACCAGAAAAGTGAGAGAACACATGTTATTAAAATTCTCACCTCAGTCCGGGCCTCAACGTCACACGCAGTTGCGGTGACAGCGAGAGCAGCTTTGCTCTGCACGACTGTGTTTGCAGAACGCAGTGGGCTGATGATGGCATGCATGATGTCGTGATTCTGTATGTTCAGGCGCAGGGGCTCCTGCATGGCCATGTTCGTCAATACTGTAGCAGCGTTGGCAATGGCTCCATCTCGTTTACTAGACAGGACGTTTATTAATGGATCAATACCATCAGCTTCAGCAGCAGCGCTGAGTAAATGAAGGAGAAATGAATGTGATTCATCTGAATTCAAAAAATTATCTTTGGAGCATGCAACTAAGCTGCTAAAACAAATGAGTACAGAAATACAATTTTAGAAATAAATTAATTTGCCATGCAATGAACCCAGAATTGAGTGCTAGTGATTTAAATGGAGTCTGGGAAATTTTGAGCTATGAATGAATTTAAATAATTCTTTTTCTACTTGTATGGCTTTTGGTTATAGAAAAATATATCATTACTACTTTTTAGAAACCTCAGAAATAGATGACTACTATTTCTTTAAAAAATGGTACAACCATTATTATTATTTTAATTTACTTATAAGACCAGGAAATTCTATTTAAAGAAACTCTTGTGTGATTTCATACATGAACCATAAAATTCTTAGAAAGTTTTCTTGAAGATAAAATATTCCTAGCTATTAAGAAAACAAAAGCCTTAAATAGTAGGAATGAGTGAGCATGGGAACTACAGATTTAAGTTAAAATTCATTAGCCTGTCTTCCTCTTCTTCAAATTAGGTTGTTAATTGTAGTCAAAGGTTAACAGGTTTGAAACCAGCAAATCATTCTGCATGTGAATACTGCTTTTACAAATTAAACATTAAAGATCAAAGTCATGATATGGATATAAATAGATAATTTTAGTAATGTAGGCATATTCAGTTATTAAATTTCCTGTCTCTAGTATAAAAAGACTACAGTTACTATTAATATACTAACATTTTTTCACAATTAGATAGCCTAAATCTTCTTTTAAGACCACAAAATAGTCCTTGTTTTTGAGTACCCAGTTTTCCCAGGCAGTCTCCCATCCAAGTTCTAGCCTACCCTGCTTAGCTTCCAAGATCAAGCCAGGGTGGAAGGGCTCCAGATGCCAGCTGTCCTTATTTTTAAATCAGTTTAAAGCTCATAGGTAGTAAAAACAGAAATTAGAGCATTTTAATGAGTAGGAGATACTTCAGTTATATTCTTCAGTGTTTGGAATTGCTATAAATAGGAGATGTTCCAAGCAACAAGATAAAGAGAGCATCTTGATTTTAAAGGGAGACCCAAAATTCTGTTTTCAAAATCCATTTAAATCATCATAGTAATAGAAGTCAAGACAATAAAAATACTTGAAATGTCAATAATATGAACATCTCTTTTAAGTTTTTGACACATTTTTTCATTTAGGACTATATAATAATAACCAAAATTTAAAAAAAACAACTGAAGTTATATGATTCAGCCCATCACCCTGTATTGTGATGAATTAAATTTAATTTGGTACTGTCACTTCAATTTGCTTATTGTGGAGGAGGACTCACAACCTCAAGAAAAGAAGTTATGACAATTGTCCATCAGAGAGGAGGTAAATGAAATCTCCATAAAGAGACTGGTAGCCATAGGTGTAAGGAGGCTGTGACTGTGGCACCAGCTCTGAAAGAAACTGAACCACAGTGACTGGGCAGGAACATAATGAAGAGGGACAGCAGCTCTGGAGAACGGAGGGCTCACTTGGTGTCACCCTCGCAGGACCACCTCCCACCCTGGCTTATATAAACCAGTCCATCAAACACACCACATCCCACAAAGGCAAAAGCAGAGCCTCATTTCGTTTCTACCCATTCTCCAGTCCTTGTACATTTAATCCTTCTTTGGTATCTCCCATTCTTTCTCTAGGATGACGTCCCTTAAAATTAAAATTTGGTTAGATGACGTGTAACCAAAATTTACCTCTATAAAAATATCCAAAGGCCCTGCATCACTCACTATAATAGCCCGAGGGTCAGCATTTAATTTCCTTTCCTAGGGGATAAAATAAGCATTCTTAAGATAATTTCACTTTTCATCTTCTCTCCTATTATTAATTGGCGTGGCGTTCATTAGGTTTTATGAAAGTGGGAGAAGTTGGAGGTTCTAATATATTAGTTTATCAGAAACATCTCATATTTTTGCAATGGAAATATCGAATACCTTTTACAACTACCAGCAAAAGTGTTAAATTATACATATTTTCTAATTAATAATATATACTTAACCTCCTTAAAAATCAGTTTTTCCTTTGACTTATTTTTCAGGTATTTAATGCAATCAGCCCCTTAAACCAAATACCTTGTATCTTTTAATCATTATAAACATGCCTTGGCCAAAATGTATGATTCCTTTGTCACTTGCTGGTTTTCCCTTGAG
Source organism: Hylobates moloch (assembly GCF_009828535.3). Taxonomy (NCBI): domain Eukaryota; kingdom Metazoa; phylum Chordata; class Mammalia; order Primates; family Hylobatidae; genus Hylobates; species Hylobates moloch. The sequence continues at coordinate 22,694,063 of NW_026652277.1, read as the reverse complement.
AATGTTCACTTTTTAAAACATCCTGTAGAGTTAAGAAAGAGCATACAATCGCAGGGTACTTCAATGGTATCCAGGAAAGAAACAGAAGTATTTTAAGTAAATGCATACAATAAATTCTCAAAGACTTTGTCTTTTGTGTGTACCAGGGTGTTTTTGGAAAGCTAAAGGAGTTCGCAGGGTTATACATCATCTTTTTCATTGGCCTTGAAAACTAAGAAACTAAGAAAAATTGGATCATGGAGATACAGGAATTTACATCAGTTATATCCAAACACTCAGCCTTTCTGCTTTGATTTTGTTTCTTTCTTTCTCCTCTACAAAGGCATATTTTGACTTGGTTCATTTATATCTCTACCTTCTGCTCTTTTCTTTGCTCTTCATGGAGACAGTAAAGGGAAATGCATAAAAACCTAGCTGTTTAAAAAACCAAAGATTCTAGTACACAGTGGAATATAGCTTTTACTAAATTGAACATAAATGCCAGCACAGAAAGATGAATCGTGCAGGCACAGCTGGCACAACCTGCATTATATGTGCATATTTGCCCATAATTTGCTATATGCAGCACTAAGTCTAAAAAGAATAACTGAGATTAACTTATTATGGTGGAAAATTAAACTATCATTCTTGCCTTAAAAAAACTAATTTTATATATAGAAGTAGAGTGCAGAATTTATACTTTAAAAAACAAAAAAGAATTGAACAAAATTCTTTTTAAACAAAATTGTTTGTTTAAAAAACAAAAAAGAATTGAATTAATTCTGTTTATTTCAAACCTCAGGCATTCTGTTGTATTTTTCCCTGTACACAAGCTGAAGCCTGTCATATTTTTAAAACACATTTCAGTTTCCCAAATAGTATAGCATTATCCAAATGAATGGGATGGAAGTCAAACTGCTTTGTTTTAAAATCCAGAATTATAGGGCCATATGTCATCACAATAATTTGAAAATATTTTCTGATATTTACTATCATTAGTCTCCATCCAGTTGGAGTTTAATCAAGTAAGAGTTTAAAATGTAAATTGGGAAAAAAACAAACTAAAAAACAAATATGGGAATGTATAAAAACATCTGTTTATATCATTTGATATATGTAAACAGGTGAAGCTTGACATGTCATGTGACGTCAATCTATTAGCAAGTCCTGACTATTTTCCTCTTTCATATTTCTCAAATCTCTCCCTTCTCTCCATCCTCCCACAGAATCCAATTCAGCATCCTCTCTTGTGGGTTGATATAAATAATCTCCTAAGAGGTCTCTCCTCGCCCCCTCCAGTCCTTCCTCCATCTTACAGCTAAAGTGATGTTTTAAAATTATAATCATATTGCTCCCCTACTTAAAACTTTCACAGTTTCCCATTGCTTAGGATAAAGTTCCCAATTTTTTCTTTTTCTTTTTTGTTATATTTTTAAATTATTTTTCTAGAGATGGAGTCTTGCTATGTTGCCCAGGCTAGTCCCAAACTCCTGGCCTCAAGCAATCCTGCCACCTTGGCCTCCCAAATTGCTGGAATTACAGGAGTGAGCCACCATGCCTGGCCTACCCCCAAATTTCTGACATGGTCTCCGAGGCCTTACACAAGCGGCCCCCACTTCTCACGCCAGCCCCATGCACCCCCCGCCCCTCGCCGCCTCTTCTTGTTGCTCCGTGCTCTAGGCTTCTCTTGCAGCCTTCAATATGCCAGGCTCTTTCCCACATCATGGCTCCCTTGCCCTGTTCCCATTTCCTGACATCCTCTTCCCCCAGGACAATGCCCAGCCCTCTTTCACAGCTCAGCGCAAATGTCTTTTCCTCAAGGAGGCACTTCTGGATCCCCAAAGGAGATTTCTTTTTAACATGAGCTCAGAGTATTTGTGTGCTAAATATACGCATTTCTTTTTGTTTAAAAATGTGATATTCTGGCATAAATGTTTACATCAGAAAAAAGTAACAATTTAAAAATGTTATTTTGCAGCACTCGTGAATGGAATTCAGCAGATTTTTCATTCAAATGCCCAAGCCCCACAATAAAAGAGTACTTACAGAAAGGACACTAAGAACATCACTGAGGAAAAATTCAAACACAAATAGCATCTATGGCTCACTAAAAACATTGTGCGATTTCATGTCTGTGTCTTTGCACTTGTGGTCCCTTTGTCCCAAACACCCTTCCCTATCCCTCTGGCACCTGTGGCTGGAAAACACTAGCTCATTCTTCACTCTCTGCTTACCTGTCCCTGCCTCTGCAAAGTCATCTGTGGCCATCATGGTCCTCCTTGTTAATCACTCCCTCCACTGTGCTATGTCTGTACCTGGTACATACCTCTTAGAGGTAATATTTGAGTCTTATTTATATTTCCGGTGCTGAGAAGATCAATATATTTTAGTTGACTCGAATCAACTCAAGGTGTGTGAGCAGAAATCCGCTGCAGGTATTGAGAAGGAGGGAGGGGGAAAGTGCTTAGCTCAGCTTTAAGTTTGCAAGAAGGGATAGGATCCAGCAACACTGGGATTTCCAGTTTTATCACTTACAGCTGCTCTTAAAATTGGTTCATTTCCTCCCGCCCTCATGCTTCTCCAATTATACAGTGAGGTAATTTTTAGATGGTATTCAAGAATTAAAATTTTGCACTTTAGGCAACTTCTTGGGAATATATTCATCTCTTTTATCAAGGGATGTCTCTATTTTGTCTTTGCAGACATTGTTGACTCTGTTTATTTGAGTGTGCACCAGATGACACCATTTGGTACCTTTCAGAGTTGAATCCTTGCTGCAATTTGAGGTTCACATTCAACCCATCTGCAAAGTCTAGTAACATGAATCAAGGGTGACCTTGGGCAGAATAGAAATCTGTTTAACAGAGCCCACATACAGGGTAATATGTGGAACCCGATGGAACAGATGGTGATATTGGCAATAAGAACCTTGTTTGTTAACAGTGATTACAACCATTCCCACCAGCATGACTTTTCATATGTCTCCGTGAGTTTTGTCACTCCAAGGAAGACATATTGGCGGCAGACACACTGCAAGTGGTCAGAGGCGGTGTGTACGCAGCAGCGACTCAGAGCTGGCATTTTTAAGCCTTGCTGGCTGCAGGAAGTCTGGACAGGTGGAACACTGGCCGTTATGATAAACAGGTCTCCTGGTTATCACAGCCAGATTTGGAATGCTATAAACAGAATTCCTGACTCTTGTTCCAGCCAGTCTCTCAACAAAGGTAATGATCCAAGAAGTGGAGTGTGTTTGCTAAAATGGTCAATTTCTGAGTCCAGAACAAGAATCATCCCGCCACAGCCCCACAGCTGCAGGACGCTAGTATATGTGCCCCTAAACTCTGGCTGAACTCCAGGATTGACAAAACTAGCCAAGAGAATGTTCGTCTTTTAAAGAAATATTATTTAAGAAGTTTTTCACAATTAAGGGAGAGAACCAATTAACTGTAGGCAAATGCTTAAAATGATGGTTTTAAAATTAACATAATTAAAGTAAAGCCTAGCCACAGGGAAAAAAAAAAAAGCGTTTGCATCTATAGCAAAATAAGAAAAATGCCCCCCCAAAAATGCTAGGAAATATGTGAAACCAAATTGATTACATCGTATTGATGCACCTTAGCCGGTTTCATTTTGAGACTTTCAGAATTCACTTTGATGTTGCAGCCGCGGTGACATTATGCTTTCTCAAAGAGAACAGCATGACTGCAAAGAGAATAGTGAGTGCTACCCCAGCACTTCCACAAAGAGCATGCATGTTTTTGCTACCGATTTTGAGGCAGTCAATCAAAGTCTGGGGAAATCAAATGTAATTTCCTCCCAAGTGACACGGAGCCTTTATGACCTATCTGTTCAATCACAATACTTCACTTCCATACATGCTACCTCCTGTTTCAAATGCTAGAATGCCCTACTCGTAATTAACTACCTGCCATCAGCAAAGAACAACTCTCTTTTGCATGGCTGACTTGTCTCCTAATAAAATAGGAATGATGGTCGAGGAGTTAGGATATTCATAATAAATGACTTTTGCAGCTACCAAATGTTTCTGTTTAGCCTGAAAATCAGCCTATTTACATATCTGTCAATGACAAGGGTTACAATCCCAAAGTAATTAGAGATAACATGTTGTTGATTTTCTTAACTAAATAATAAGGATGCTGAATGCTCTAGTGCGACAGCAAACAAAAAAAATCCCTGCGCTTGCCAGGACTGGTTTATTCTCAGCAGCTCAGATGTCACTTCTTCAGAGAGCCCTTCCTTAACAAGCCCTGTATCATTCTCTAGGCCCCTTTCCTAACCCCGGGGCCATGGCCCTCTCTCCGCATTGTGCTGTTTTAAGTTTACCTACACTGTAACAATTCTGCAATTACCTTTTTAAAATTACTCGTGTACTGCTGGCCTCCCTGACTGAAATGTAGGCCTGATGTGTTCCTTTCCTGTGGTACCCCAAGAGCCTAGCACAGTGCCCAGCAGGTAAAGAATACCCAGATAATGGTAGAATCATTACAAAAAAACCCCAAAACAAAACAAGAAAGAAAAAACAAAACAAAAAAACCCTACACTCAAGGTGGTAAGTTCCCTATATTTTGGGATGAAATGGTAACAGCTGTAAAGACAGATCACATCTGGCCCCCAGTGGAAGAAGCTGGATTCCAGACTCCCTGTGATACTGGTTAGGGGGTAATCGCTTACATGCACAAAATACAGTAGATTATGTAGATTCATTGTTACTTGTTTGTTTCATAGTCAAAAAAGACAGGATGCAGAGAGACTAAAACTTGCTCAAAAGTAAATCAACAGAGACCAGAAAAAAAAAAACCCACATGGTTTTCTGACCTTTAATTTATTACTTTTTACATTTTTCAAACCTCTTAAGCTTTAAAAAGTATAGTATTTTCAGGAAAACAAAAACCAAAAGAATTTACTTGCTTTAGGACATCATTCCTTAGGGAATGGAAAATGAGAAAGAGGAGGAGGCAGAGGAAGCAGAGAGGAGGAGGCAGAGGAAGCAGAGGGGAGGAGGCAGAGGAAGCAGAGAAGGGGAGAAGGGAGACTGGGGAAAAGAACCCGGGGAAAAAGGTGGAAGGAGGGTCAGAAGCAAAGAGAAAGGGAAAGGAAGTGATGAAAGATGATTCCAAAGGTGCCTACTGGAATGAGTACAAGGAGTGCTGGAGGAATTCAAAGAGATCATGAATTTCAGCACAAGGGAAATTTCTGGTGGGGAAAATGTGGAGAAGTTAAGGGTCCTGGAGGCACTGATGAGGAAAGAATGAGAGAAAAGTTGCCGGAGTGGAGAGTAAGAGGTTCAGCTCCTACCAGCTCCCTGGGGACGTACAGAACAGACCACCTCTGTGATTGTGAGTAAGCACCAGGCCTTGGTTTCCTTATGTGCAAATTGGGCATGGCAATAATATTCCTTCCCCCATAGGACTGCTCTGGGATTTAATGATATATTCCACTCAAGGACTTAGCTCAATAGCTGGCCGATAACTGCCAGCTTTCAACAATATCATCATCATCCTCTTAACATTCAGTGAGCCACAAGGGTAGAGAGTTTCAGATCATGGAAACGGAAGATCATATTGTAAAACTTGTGTATGTGCATGAAAATTTCATTTTCACACAATTTTTAGCTAAACAGCAAAATCTCCTACACCTGCAGGGCTAGAGCTGGGGCAGTTTCCTCGGAAATCCTACGCAAGCCTTTCCACTCAAGTGTAATCAATGAGCGGAAAGGACCATTTCCAGAGTGAAGAAAAATCAAGAGAAATGATTAACATAAAAAGTCAAGGGTTGGTAAAAATAACCTTATATAGGTTTTAAGTATGCTTCAAATTGAAAGAGGGGGGGAATCACATAATATAAAGATTTCCTCTGAAAATAAGTAATGTTGGAAATTAAACCTGAAAGAGTTCTAGCAACTTTAAAACGAGGTTATGCATTTATCAGTCTCTGCACTGTAGGTAATAAAAGTAGCATGGATAATTTTCTAAGTGAACTTTTTATGGGATTCACTTGGCCTCACAAAATCAGTAGCTAATCAAATTCATACTGTTGGTCAAGGTCAGGTGGGCATCCACTGACATGAAATGGGGATAGGGAATCCACTTATTCTATTGCAAAATTCAGCTTTTCATTCTATGTTTTCCAAATTCAGTATGATTTTTCCAATCCAGTATAACCAACATTTAGAATAAGATTCCATCAGACAGGGAGGAATCTAGGCTCTAAGGAGCAGAAAGAAAAGCATCCTCTCAGTAAACTTGGACGGAAATAATGCAAGAATAATTCTCAGGTTTACCATGAGGACTTTTCCCATTTATTTTCTCTATTGATTCCAGAGGACTTTTAAGGTATTAATTAACATGTTAAATACATTCTTCCAGAGGTCATCCTTAATACAAAACAAAACCTCCTAAAAAGTTATGAAATTAGCTAAGTTATCTTGCAAGATACTCATATTGTGAGTATTCGAATTCAATGGATCTAGAATTTTACAACAAAAGGATATAAATAAGAATGTAAAACAAAATCTATTATACAAAGTCAAGAGCAAAAAATCAACTCTAGAGAAACCATAATAGCAATGAGATTTCTTAGGTTATGTTGTTCAAGAGTTTCACATTTATCCTATCTGGTTATATAGCACAGAAGATGTCCAGCTACCGGTACAATGAATGCGTCAAAACATTTATAAATGACTACACCTTAATAGCGGACAAAGTCAAACACAAGCATCTGTTAAACACACATTTAGCAGTAGAATATTATCTCTAAAAGCACCATATTGAAATGATTTTCAGATCGGAATCTTTTAAAAATGTTTTGGAAATATTATCTTAGGTACACTGGAGAGTGTTTCAAATTAAATTAACGTACGTTTCATTAAACTACAGAACAATCCTTCCATTACCTTTTTTGCCCCTCCCCCAACGTCCTCCTAAACGGCCACTAGGGGTCAGTATGAAGACGCAGTTCCTTGCATTGTTAGAAAATGGAACTCTCCGAAAATGAAAAACCCTACGCAACAAAGACAATAGCTGTACAACCTTAGCAATATTAAGTGCAACCTATACATCAAGTCTACAACACGAACTTGCATTTTTCATGGGACTACGTTTTAATTTTGTAAATCACTGTGGATTATCTCTATGTTCAATGCTTCTTTAGTAAAAAGTATTCAAAATGACAGGATTACTTTTATGTAAGTGGGTCTGTGTAACTGGCCAAGAAGTGTGCTCTAAGAATAGGGTGTTAACATTTATTTTTCAAAGGGTGATGGGACACATGTCAGCCATTTCATCCCTTCCTGTACAGGGATGGAGAAGGAAAAGTGAAACTTGTGGTTTGTATTTTGCTAACTTTAAGAGATTTTTCCCCCCTTCAAAATGACCATCATCAGTCACTGCACTCAGCCTTCATTCCACCATGAAAGATAGGCAATTCTAAGGAGAAACCATTAGCCTAAAAGCAATAGAATAAAAGAAATGGTAACAATAAATAGACATTATCTTCCCACCAACTTTACTGAATGGGATAGAAATTTTTCAAAAGGTTTGAAAAGTGCTTCCTATTTCTGCTGGAGAAACTTAACATTCCAGGAAATCATTAAGATCATGCCCCTCCCTGACAATACTGAAATGATTGATAAGGACTTTGGTCACCGTGAGTAAATGCAGCACTGATTTTTGTTGAAGCACTAGATGAAGTATTGACTTTTCTTGAAACACTGTGTGAAGTTCTGTATGTGGCATACGTTCTAAAGTTTTCTCTACAAATTGCATGGCACTCTCAGGCATGATACTCCATGAATAATTCTAATAAGTATTAAAATTAGTCAATGCTTTATTTCTATGTTAGTGAAGAGAATGTTTAATACTGATAATACAAAATGACAAGTCATCCACATGTAGCGAGGACATTCTAAGGTTCCCAAAGCACTCAAATGCACATCCATATAATTTGGGGGTGTTCTATCTGTTTGTGGAGTCCCTTTGGAGTGTACTGCTTACAATTTCATCATTCCTTTGTGCGGTCCTGACCATAGGGAACACAACAGCAAGACAGTTTCGGGGGAAGAGCTTTTTGTCTCTGGTATTGTATAAGCTGGCAATGGGCCAGTAATCAATCAATTCATTTTTGTAGTCACCGCTATATGTGCTAACATTTAGAACTTTGTTGGGTCACTGCTGTCGTGGAAAGTCAAAAGGGGTACAACAAATAAAAAATAAAAAGCAAAGAAATGGAAAGAAAAGGGTCTCTAAGATTTAGGTAAATCACTCAGTTCTTCATGGGGATGACATGGAATAATTATGAAGAATCAGAGTAAGTGTGATCTATGTGTAAACAAGGGACTTATGATCATGCATTTACTGTAACAAAACTTCAGTTCTCACTTCTCTATAGGTATTAAAATAATTGTAGTTTTACTGTGTATATTTTTATTTTGTTCATTGCATTTTATTTCCTAAGATAATTGCATCTTTTGAAAACTATCTAGCCAACATTTATACTAATCTTTTTAGTTCTGAACATTTATTCTAATCTTTTCATAGTTTACCAGTGGCGAAATTTAGTTAGCATTGCCAAAGGGAAGTGAAAAACACTGAACCCTTTTTCTTCTTGGAATAACTTAAACTCTAATTCTGATCAGATCCAACAGATGGCAGTGATGTTATAAATTAATAGTTTAAAACATTCTTTTAATATGTAGGGTCTGCTCCTCAGAGAATAAGTCTCTCAGTACTTGCATAAATAATATGGAACTTTGATATGACTAATTAGATAGAAACATACAGGATAAATGTAACATGAAATTTAGCTGAAAACAATATTTCCTATGTCAAAAATAAACAGTTTTCTCATTTCCAAAAGGCATTAGAAATTGTTAACTGTCAAAGAGATTAGCAGTATACCAAAAAAGGATATGTGTCCAAACAACTAAATGAGTTACATTTTTCTATAAAATTCATTATTGCTTCTTGGTTTCCATTCTTATCTGTTCCTTTCTATGGGCATTGTTTTAGCCTTCTCACCTTTTATTTATTCACTTAAAAATAGTTTTACTTTGCTTTCTCCTTCTTTCATTGCTAATAAGTGAATCTGGCTGTTCTTATCCCCCTTTACTATGCCTTTATAAAAATAGTTATTTTTATTCTTATTCATTGCCTTTTCATATTTGTACCCACTTTAAGTAATTTTTATGCTGTAGATAATAAAGAATTACAAGTATCAATAGAAGGCTCTTATAGGGAAGCCTCCAATGTTGCTTCTGTTTTCCAAGTTATGTAAAAACAAAGAAAACAACACTGATGATTGCTTTCTGTTTTAAGTAATGGCCATTAATGATTGTTTGACAACAGACTTTGTTTGTCAAGTAGACTTTGTTTTCCTCACTTTTCTTTTACTTTTGGGTTTTTTGTTTTGTTTTGTTTTGGGTTTTTTTTTTTTTTGAGATGGAGTCTCACTCTGTTGCCCAGGCTGGGGTGAAGTGGCGCAATCTCGGCTCACTGCAACCTCTGCCTACAGGGTTCAAGTGATTCTCATGCCTCAGCCTCCCATGTAGCTGGGATTACAGGTATGCACCACCACGCCCGGCTAATTTTTGTATTTTTAGTAGAGACGGGGTTTCGCCATGTTGGCCAGGCTGGTCTCGAACTCCTGACCTCAAGTAATCCACCCGCCTTGGCCTCCCAAAGTGCTGGGATTACAGATGTGAACCACCTTTGCCCGGCTATTTTTTGGTTTTATTTTAGCCTATTTTCCTTTGAATGCCTACTATGGGATGGACACTGTTCTAGATGCTTGGGATGCATCAGTGAATTAAATAGATGAAGGCTGCTCCCTTCATGGATGCTAGCGGTTGGTGTGTGGGGAGGGGGGTGCAGGGGGGTGGGTGGTGCAGAAAATAAATGATGATAAGTGTACCAGGTGAGTTACATGCTATGTTAGAAAATGATAAGTGTGTGTGAAAAGGGCAGCAGGGAAGGAGCGTTGAGAATATGCATGTGTGGAGTGCAATCTTAAGCCGTGTGGTAATGCTAAGTGGCTTCGCCAAGATGACAATTTAAAAGAGATGTAAACGGGGTGAGGGAGAGAACCACAGCCTGCCTGGGAAGAGGTTTACCAGGCAAGAGGATGTCACTACAATGACCTAAGGCAAAATACTCCTGGAAGCGGAATTTACTTCCAGGATATATTTTATGTCTATTTTACTCTACAACATTAGCCCATTTGTAAGTAAAAGGATTCATGTTTGTTAATAATTTTTAACTACCATCCATATCCACGTATCCATAACTCAAATGCCTGGAAATTTCACGTAACCACAACATACATGAGAATTATCTGTGGGGGTGGGGAATGGCCTCTGAGAAGCAAAAAATACGTACGTACAGAAGAGACATCAGGCCCTCCTGTATGGCTTTTATGTAAAATTTGATAAAGCTGGGTTACCTGGAATCCAAGCTTTTCATGGACAGAAAGGAAGGATTTGAAAGAAACTCTGGCAGGGAGGAAGTTAGAGCTCTGCCAATCAGATCCACTGATGGCAGTGAAAATGAAAAACAGCTCTCAGAAGCTTGATAAGGAATCAACAAAATGCATCAAAGGTCAAAGGAGCTGCCCCCCCCAAATTTATACCCAGTGAGTGGGACAAGTAGCCCCCCTTCCCCAAGGGGCCCTGAGAACACCTCCAAGGGTCACATGGCAGCCACTTAGTCAAAATGGCAACCATAACTTTCCCCACCAAAGTTTAATAACAGCGTAATCAGTTCAAAAGGCTGAGAGGGAGCTCAATGCAGAGGCTCAAACCTGTAATCCCAGCACTTTGGGAGGCCAAGGTAGGAGGATTGCTTGAGCTCAGGAGTGTGAGAGACCAGCCTGGGCAACATGGTAAGACCCCATCTCTAAAAAACAAAAAAAAAAAAAAAGAAAAATTAACTGGGTGGGATGGTGCGTGCCTGTCATCTCAGCTACCTGAAAGGCTGAGGCAGGAGGATCACTTTAGCCCAGGAGGTTTAGGCTGCAGTGAGCTATGATTGTACCATTGCACTTCAGCCTGGGCAATAAAGTGACACCCTGTCTGAAAAAAAAACAGAAGGTTGAGAAGGAAGGATTTTAGAAGATTTTAATTCAAATTTATCACAAATTTTTAAAAGTTTTTTTGGATTAAAAAAGTAAATTTTTAAAAATCCACTAAACTTGAGTATCTAAGAAACCTGATTCATAAAGAATACCAAATAGGCAAGATCTTTTGGCATCAATTAAGGTGATGATCAGATTACTTCAATAAAGTTGAAAATCTTCTACATAGGGCTATGAGTGGTCTGATTATTTATTTATGATTGCTACTAAAATTGCTCATTATCATACTATTTTATTACATTTGAGTGTTTTTTTTGTTATGAGAAAGCAAGATGTGTGAAAATCTGAAATCAGATACATTAGACTATAAATTAATTTACATAAAGATTATAAAATTCTATTTTTAGATTATGAAAAGATTTTAATAAAAAAAGCATTTGTTGGTTTTACAAAAAGCATTACCACAAGTACATTTCTCCTTCCCTGGGTTGATTATTTAATTTAGAAAATTTTGATCTACCCACAATTTTCCAAGCAAAAACCTATTACATAAAGGAAATTGCACCAACATTATATGTTACCATGACAACACCAGCGATTACTCAATGCATGAAATGAGCCTCCAATTCCAGAAGATGCCCTGAGTTTAAGAATTAGAGTTTAAAAATTCACTTTAGGCACTTTAAGATATGCGTGTAAGAGAAGGGTTACATTTTAACTACACAAAATTAGTATTTGCAACGTTTATGTGCATTTTTAAAAATTAGGATAGCAATGATCAAATATTCAAACATCTATCAAATGCACCTGGAGGAAGTTAACTCTGAGCTTTTCTCTCCTATGCTACTTACGTGTGACAGAAAAATAATTAGAAAACCTTGATTCCAACCACCCCGGCAGCAAAGCCACCATGCTTCCTGGGGAGATGATTGAATGGACCGCTACTAAAAGTGATGCCAGAAATACTCACCAATGCTGAGTTTAAGCTAACAATTTTTAAAAGACGATCTGAGTAGAAAATTATTTTATTAAAAATAACCAATCACATTTGTTGTCACTTCTGTTATATTTGGCATTACTAATTAAACTCAAGTAAGCTTCTAGAAGGACTATGTGGTTTATTCGTGTTCATTCCTTTTGATTGACTCCAGAATCGTTTGCAACTTCAGTCTTCAGCATTTGGCATAAATCTGTCAAATTTGATTCCATATCCTCCTTAAAAGCATTCATCTCCAATACTTTTTAGCTCAGAAAATCCCAAGTAAAAATTATATAGATCTCAAGGAATATTCAGAAAGCCACTTTCACTCATGTTCCATTTCCCTTACAAAATACAAAATTTAAAAAAAACAGAATGGACAGTATATAATAGGTTAAAGAAATAACTGCAATTAAAAATTTACAAGAATAAAATTAAATTACGTAACTAAAGTTGACTGTAGTAGAGAAGTCAGGCATCATTTAGTCCTGACTGACCTCTCTATGGTAACAAAATGGAACTATGAGTCAGATGACAAAAATCTGTAAAATAGATAATTAAACTGAGAGAGATAATCTGAAGGAAGTCCCTTTCAGAACTACTTACCATCCTAATTTTCTATGATTTTATGTAAAATAAAGCAAAAAATATAAGCCAGGCAAACTCACATCAAATCAAGACACCTATACACTCTCGAGGCCTGTTAATAGTGTTCTAGATCATATACAAATCTAAATGGACTGCAGAGAGAAATGGTTTAGTGTCTCTGATAAGATTTTTTTTTTGCACCGTGCGACCATACTGGAAAAACCACTGAATATGCTATTTTCAAATTGCTACTTAGAAGGACTCAATATTCCAGAAATTTGCGTGCTTTCATAGAGATAATGATGACCCTTAATTTAGGAAATTACTGTGTCAAAGATTGTAGCTATTAAAGGAACACAGTTTTGTTTTGACACTTAATGCATTCCTCTTATGTTTTTATCGGGCAGTTAGATTTGTAGTCATTCCATTAGGATCTTATAATTTGTGTGGCAGAATAGAAAGGGAAAGAAAGGCTAAGAACTATTAGTATGTGATGGAGGCAGAGGGAGATTTATTTCAAGTTAGAAAAGGGTAATTTTAGCCATGATATCACAAAGCAATAATAAATGAAAGCTAACTAACATACCAAATGAGATGGAGGCAGGGCAAATAATTATTTTATTTAGGGAAGTTGCCTTCAATAAATTCTTACTGTCTTACAAGGCAGTCTTATCTCCTGTAGAGGAAAGAATTCAGGCTTTGGAGTCTGACAGACCCGCATCGATTTCCAGCTCAGCTATTTTGATAAAAATGTATACCTGGGAAAATTAAGTAAGCTTGAAAACTCTCAGTTTCCTCAATTGCTGGCAGATTATTTTGGTAATTTTTAAAATGAGTATAAATTACACACCAGAGTGCTTGGGATACTGAAGGCATTCCTATTCCTTAATTTTTCTTCACAGTATTTGCCCATAATATGCTTTGGTTTGTTTGTTTGTTTGTTTGAAGTGGAGCCTCGCTCTGTCGCACCCAGGCTGGAGTGCAACGGTATGATCTCAGCTCACTGCAACCTCCACCTCCCAGGTTCAAGCAATTCAGCTGCCTCAGCCTCCTGACTAGCTGGGATTACAGGCGCATGCCACCACGCCTAGCTAATTTTTTGTATTTTTAGTGCAGATGGGGCTTCACCGTGTTGGCCAGGCTAGTCTCGAACTCCCGACCTCAAATGATCCGCCCGCCTCAGCCTCCCAAAGTGCTGAGATTACAGGTGTGAGCCACTGACCTTTTAAATGTTTCTATGTTATCTAATGTTTATACCTTTTTTTTTTTTTTTTTTTTTTTTTTTTTTTTTTTTTTTTTTTTTTTTTTTTTTTTTTTTTTTTTTTTTTTTTTTGAGACAGAGTCTCGCTCTGTCGCCCAGGCTGGAGTGCAGTGGCGCAATCTCGGCTCACTGCAAGCTCCGCCTCCCGGGTTCACGCCATTCTCCTGCCTCAGCCTCCGAGTAGCTGGGACTACAGGCGCCCGCCACCGCGCCCGGCTAATTTTTTTGTATTTTTCAGTAGAGACGGGGTTTCACCGTGGTCTCAATCTCCTGACCTCGTGATCCGCCCGCCTCGGCCTCCCAAAGTGCTGGGATTACAAGCGTGAGCCACCGCGCCCGGCCCGTTTATACCCTTTTAAGATGGATCTTTAAGCATTTTTCCAGATTTATCAAATGCTCATCCGATCTTGTCTTTAACATTTCCAGCATTATTCAGTCTTATTTGCAGGAGCTTCTACAAGAGTCCTCCTGGTCCCTGAAATCAAATGGCCTGCACATTTTCCCAATAAACTCAGAAACAGTTAAAATTTGTACTATTTTTGGAAAGAAGGCCCATCTGATGATTCTATTTTCATAAGGGATTCTGAAGAATAACCCCAAGATAGACCATCTGAAGAAATTCATAGACTATCGTGAAAGTCAATATACTAACATGAGAACATCTTGGACTGTGAATTGTCCCACAAGTCAGTGCTGGGTGAGGATCTCTGAACTTACTTTGCATTAGCAGGATTGCAAGTGGTTAGGTTTGCCAGGGCTAGAGCTGCCGCTTCCCATACCTCTTCATTGTCACTTTTTAGCAACTGAATTAACTGTGGAATCCCTACGGAAAGAGAAGGTAAAAATGTGACTTTTAAAATGCCCATGTGTACTAAAATATGGTAACCTAAAAATGCTCAAAAGAGTTGTTTCCAGTTGGCTTACCCTGATTATTGAAAAAATCTTTGCTGCCTGAATTCTCACACATTGCTGAAATAGCTTGGGAAGCAGCAATTTTCGTTCCATCATTTTCAGAACCCAAAAGGGCTACAAGGCACTTTTCAACCTCTTGTTCTTGAAAAAGTTTTCTATTTTCAGCTTTCACACACCAAAGGGAAAAAAATTCAAAATTTTAATGCAAAAACTGCTAAGTATTATTACTTTCCCATCCAAAGTCTAATAGGAATTCAAACCATTTGGTAGTTTTAGTACCAGAGTCTAAACTAGACAAAATCTACAACTATTTAACTTTAGAATACAGTAATTATGCAAAATGAATCATGGATGTTTTTTCCTATTCCCTTGTATGAGATCAATATTATGGCCAAGGAAAGTCTATAATAGGAAAAAGGCAAGTTTTTGGATTTAGCAAGCACTGATTTAACACAAGTCATGCACCTGACCTGGTACTCAGTGTTCAGAGGCTATTTGTTCACTAAGGACACAATCCAGTTTATTTGATGGTTCTTTTGAATATAAAACCCAATATTGGAAGAATGCCTAAGATGTGCAAACTGGTGAGCTAGATGCTTACAACCTTCAGGAGAAGAGCAGAGGAGAGGAGAAAGTAAAAATAGTTGTAAAGTATGATCCTGAGTCTTAAGAAATTTATAGTTTTATATCAAAATATAATCATCATTTTTGTCTCAAATGACAATACATACTTAAGTAGCAAAAATTAAAATAATTATTTAAAGTGAGGTCTAAGTACATTCCATTATATTCATCCCATTTAAAACACTAAGTTTGAAACCAAAGTATTTTTAATGTTCTTTTGTTCCCAAAACATTGTTTTCTCTTGGCTTTGTTTGATTTTTTTATAAATGACAATCTCATTACTATACTAACGTAAATACTGCATTAAGCTAAATGAGAACATTAAAATAATTTTTTGTTTTGTGTTCTATTAATTCTAATTTTTTTATGTTCTAGCTAATTCTAAAGAAGTTCCTCTTTATTAAAGTATGTTCTAGAAAAAATATATTAAATCAAACTGTTTTGATGAAATAAAGATGTACCAGCGACTAGTATAAAAAGAAACAACCTACAAATAATTCCTTGCTAAATAATTTGGTTCCTTCAAAAAATCATCATAGATTTGATCATTTATTAATACCCTTTGTAAAGTTTGTAAAATTAACCTTTATAAATTCTATTTTTGTGATTGAAATGGAAGAATGTGTGATATGCACTCTTATGATATATAAGAGAAGAATATTCTATTAGAATAAGAATTTTTGCAAAAAAATGCTGATATTAATTTAGATTACAATATTTACATGTGGAACTAGTTCATTACTTACACGTATGTTAATTAACTTGGTTTTTTTTCAGAAATATTTTCAGAAATTAACATCAGCTAGGTTTCCATTGTAAAGTTATGATTTCTCCCTTCCTTCAACGATGACTCAAAAAAAATTGTCCTTTTTCGGAGAAGCAGTATCACGTTTAAATGGCACCATATTTGCAAATACTTTTGGCCTTTGTTCACCTGATACACAGATATATATTAAACAATCTGGCCACAACTGGCACAGGCTAAGTTATTAACGCTCCTGCTCATTCATTTTAAACCAATCATGAATCATGTCCTGTAATCCTATCATTTTAATCTCTTGTTCCTTTCATTTACCATTAGAATTCAGGCAGGCCATAACTTTTTTTCATAAAAAAGCTTCAGTTAATACTTAACTCTAAAGTATGTGGCTCTGAAAATGTTTTAAATATACACAGTTCTTATTATTTTTCACTGAATAAGTAATATCCAAAACTTTTCCAGAGTCTCTGACCTAAAATGCTTAGATTTCTCATTAAGATTTCCCTGATGGCTCCAAACCAAATTTTCTAAACAGAACCCTCTTAGCATGGATTCTATCAGGAAAATTGGCCAAAATGATTAATTTGAAAAAACGAATTTTGGAGTATGTAGTTGTTGCATTCAGAAAACAGTATATTTACAATTATTGAAAAGATTTTTTTAAATAATTTAAATAGATACTGAGGGCGATTAGTTTCTCAACCTTGCTGGGAGTGTTCTCAAAATGCAGCTGTGTTCACTAAAACTTAAAAGTGCTGACTGCAGCGTGGCTATAATAGAGTTAAAAGATGAATTAACATATTAACCAAATACTTTCCTTGAATTGCTACACCAAGGAGTATTTATGTTTTAATTACACAGATCATAAAGATGGCAAGATAGTTATGCTACTAATAGCATAATGTCCTTTAAAAATAACATTTGTTCAGTATCCCTAAAATAAAACGCATGACGTTTTCTTAACTGGAAACAAATCTGTATGTAATGATGCTTTCCTTCATCCATTCTCAGAAGTTGCTATTGTGCCACTTTTGCTCCTGCTGAGATGTTAATGCCAGTTCATAAACCTCATGGGAACACGGTAATTAACACCTTCCTCCTACTGGTACCAGGTCAAAGGCATATTGATTTGGGCTTTCCACAGTTGAGGTGCATGTTAAAAGTTTACTCAACAAACAACACTTAAAGAAAGTGTGTTTATGAGTTTGGATGTTTCGACTGTGTTTCTGACATACAATGACAATGCATGACCTTGTCTAAAAAAAAATTCTTATGATGATGGAAAGTAAAAATAAGTGTATAAATTGTTATTGATAGTTACATTGTATAATAACAGCGTAAGGAGCAATATTTGTCAAAATCTACTTATAAATGGAGTTTTCTAACTGTGGGAATTTTTTAAACTTCTTCATGATTATATGCTTTCAATACATGAATATTAGGATATAGCTTTCTTATTCATTGTTAAGTTTTTAAGAGTTTGCCACTGTAACTAATATAAAATAAGACATGTCTGATTAAGCTGGCTGGGTCTGGCAGATAGAGGTCAAGGCAGGCAAGAGTTGATATACAAAGTAGACAAATTATATGGTTTGGCTGTGTCCCCAAACAAATCTCATCTTGAATTGCAGTTCTCATAATCCCCACATGTTGTGGGAGGGAACAGGTGGCAATAATTGAATCACAGGGCCAGTTTCTCCGATCCTGTTCTCCTGATAGTGAGTTAGCTCTCACGAGATCTGATGGTTTTATCAGGGGCCCCTCCCCTTTGCTGGGTATTCATTCTCTCTCCTGCCACCCTGCAAAGAGGTGCTTACTGCCATGATTCTAAGTTTCCTGAGGCCTTCACCAGCCCGGCAGAACTGTGAGTCAATTAAACCTTTTTCCTTTATAAATTACCCAGTCTCAAGTATTTCTTCATAGCAGTGTGAGAACAGACTAATACAACAAGAAATACAGGTAGGACCTGAAAAGAAGGCAGAATCTAGAATCCAGGCAGGAGGAAGAGGTGGATATGGTAGATCTGGCCAGATAATAAGAGTTAAGAGGTAAATAAATCAACCAAAATAGAGGAGAATAATTAGGTAATGACAAAGATTTAACCTATCTTCTAGCACTGGCCTCAAAGATGTTGGTTCTGCCCTAATATTGTGTTCTGGTCAGAAGTGGGCAGTACTGCCCAAAAATGTCATGGCTAAGGCAGATCAGAGTCCTTAGGGGAAATCCTGCTTCTGGAATGGAGAGATTTTCTCAAAGCCCTGCACTTCCAATCAGAAGAGCGTTCACTCATAATAATTTATTGGGATATGTGAACAGAGAGAAAGTTTGAATCTTCGTGGAATCATCTATCTTTCTAGAGGTTCCAAGAATCAAGCTTTCAGACCAGATATCTCCTAGGCTATAAGAAAATTAAACCACCTCTGCATTCCCTAAATTTGAAGATCCACCTGGCATACTTTTTCAGTTTTTGTAGAGTTGCCAAAGATGAAAACAATTTAAGAGGGAAGGAGGCTATGTCAGAAGGGATAGAGGAAGATTACCAGTTGAATAAGTTGAATTATAAAATGGAAGTTTTCACAGTAATAGAGGAAGCCTGCAAGACCATGGTGAAGGAGCCCGACTGTAATACAGATGGGCAGTTGGTTGAATGATGTTAAGGTAGATCTGGGAAATGAGGTTCTGCTCAGCAAAGGAAGTTAACTTTTGTGCTGTGCTTGCTTGGTATTCCAATGAGGGTCGGGTTACTTTAGTTCATGCGCAGGTTGTTGCTTTAATCTATCATAGTGGGAACAGGTGAGGGTCTGGTGTGAGAAAACTGGTAACAGATGTAGAGCAGAGTGGGCTATACTAGGTTAAAGCACGAGGAAGCAGGTTTTCTAATTTCTTAAGGACAGAAAGAGAAACCAGTCATTTTACTGACACCTTGAAAATTAACAGAATTAGAAAATTTGATATTTCCTCTAAATCTAGCCGTTTGAAGAACATGGATACCAGTAGATCAAAACAGCATTTCCCAAACCAGAATCCAGACAAAAGGCCCAAACCAGAGCAAATGAGTATAAAATTATGGTCTAACAAAGTTATACAATCCAGACCACAAGGGAGAGTATCTGAGGAAGAACAAATTGATAACCAGTGGCCATGTGCTTGTGTAAAGTAGAACAACCTCTAATGCCAAGTGGGGCTATCTGGATTTGGTCCTGCTTATTCTAGCTCAAGAGTTATTAACCTGGGGTCCATGGATTCAGAAGACAGGTGGGCTTCAGGCAGTCCGTGAACTCCCTGCAATTATATGCAGAATGTAGTGTATTTGTACATTTTCGGAAGGTTACTCTTTGTTCAGATTGTCAAAGAAACTTAACACTCCCCAAAGTGGAGTGTGGGCAGTATAGTTGGATGTGCTTGGAAGCTGTCAGAAATACAGGCAGGAATTCAGAAGACAGGTCAGAATTAGAAACAGATTTGGGATTCATAAGCAAATAAGGAGGCAGCTGAAACATTAGTCATAAGTGAGAGTGCTCAGGGAGATTTTCAAGAGAACAAGACATAAAACAGAAGGCAAGTTTAGTGTTGAAATAAGCTGAGGAAAGTGGTAAAGGTGAAGGCTGGTCTGGTAATTTGGAGAACAATCAGGAGAGAGGGGTGTTTTGGAAACGATGGGATAAAAGAGTTTACAGGAGGAGAGGGCAATCAACAGTGTGGATTCCCACCCAGAGGTCAAGTTAAAAAGGACTGAAAATGCCTCTGCAGGATTTGGGAGTTGAGACGTCAATGTCAAATTCTACAAGGACCATTTTGGCAGAATAGTGAAAACAGAAGTCAGGTGCAGCAGGTGAAATGATGGAGATGAGCTGAGGAGATGGGGCTATTTAAAATGGACTGATCTGTCAGAGAGGTTGATAAGAAGAGAAAAAGAGGACCCTGGGGAAAGAGGCAAGGGGAAGAGAGGAAGAAACAAATTTCCACAAGTCACCCAGGCCACAGACAATGAAGGGCCTCTTAGAAAGCTCTGAACTTATATCACCTTCCTCTTAAATAAACCAGTAGGATCGGGAGAAGAGAGAACTCTGGCGTTGCAATACTGCATTATGGGAAAATCTCCTCGTCATCCACAATTGGGCTAAAGGAGTCCATTGCCCTCTCAATTGATGGGAAAACAGGCAAAGGGCACCCTGTAGGCTTCATCTATTCATTAAGACTAGGCCCAGGCAGAGTCCTCTGCATTCCATGATGAGCATTAAAAACCAAAATTATGAAACACTGCATAGAAAGGAGAACAGAGATGGTCTAAAAATAAGTATTCATGAGGAAAAAAGATTAAGTGAAACAAAAACAAGAATCCAAAGTATAGTGGAAAAAACTAGCTTCCTGAATTAGGGGAAAAAATCATGACTCTGGAGATCAAAGGCTTGCCTGTGTAGTAGAGACAGTGGAGAGGGGGACTCAGACATATTTTGGCAAAATTTTCAAACTCGGGATAAAAAATTCTACCTTAATACAGGAAAAAAATCATATATGCAAAATAATGGAAATCAGGCTTGAACAATACAAAAGCAAGCTTCATAGATATGTTTTTCGTTTTTGTTTTTTTGAGATGGACTTTTGCTGTTGTTGCCCAGGCTGGAGTGTGATGTTGCGATCTTGGCTCACTGCAACCTCTGCCTCCCGGGTTCAAGCGATTCTCCTGCCTCAGCCTCCCGAGTAGCTGGGATTACAGGCATGTACCACTACACCTGGCTAATTTTTTTTGTATTTTTAGTAGAGATGGGGTTTCACCATGTTGGCCAGGCTGGCCTCAAATTCCTGACCTCAGGTGATCCGCCTGCCTCGGCCTCCCAAAGTGCTGGGATTACAGGCATGAGCCACCATGCCTGGCATCACTTCCATAGATATTTAAGGAGAAATATTATGATGCAACAATTCCAAACCCAGTTAAATTGAAATATATGTTTGAAGGCAACAAACCTATGCAAAGGAAAGGTAAGATCTCAAAGTGTATCACTATTGGATAAACCTTAAAGAAATTTTAACTGAAAAATATACTCTGGTTAATTTAAGAAATGCATCAAATAAAATCATAAGGACAGGTAAGCTTTATTATGAGAAACTGACAGCACACACTGAAACAGACTCAATATGTATCTAACTCTAAATGACAAATGTGGTTAAAATAGAATGTAATGACAAAGTGATTCTTAAAAAAGAGAGTCTTTGGCCAGGTGTGGTGGCTCATGCCTGTAATCCCAGCACTTTGGGAGGCTGAGGCTGGTGGATCACTTGACGTCAGGGATTCAAGACCAGCCTGTCCAACATGGTGAAACCCTGTCTCACCTAAAAATACAAAAATTAGATGGGCATGATGGCACGCACCTATAATCCCAACTACTCGGGAGGCTGGGGCAAGAGAATCACTTGGACCTAGGAGCCGGAGGTTACAGTGGTCTGAGATCACTCCACTGCACTCCAGCCTGGGCAACAGAGCGAGACTCAGTCTCAAAACGAAACAAAAACAGATTTTAGAGAGGGGAACCTATAACCTATTATTGATCTTAGAAACATCAGAAAGGGAAAGAATTGTGGAAGCAAAATTGCTAAATATCTAAAATAACTATAGTAACTTTATCTTTAAAGTAACTGTTCATTAAAGTTTTTAAAATCTATACAAAGAAATGAACAGCGTAGAAAAATAACAGAAAACATAAAACATGATGTCAGAAATAAGGGTGAATTGTAGCTATAAAAATAAATCTAACAATATTTATTTGCCTTGCCTTTTGGACCTAGTGGTAGTGAAGGTTTCCCCAATATTGCTAATCTCTGGGGACCTCATCATCTCTTGCTTATTCCCTTAACCCTAATTACACTTCTGAAAGTAGTTCCTTCATTTGTCTCTTTTAAAACCATCAGGAGTGTCCAGAATTCTTTTTCTGCCAAGACCATGTTTGATAATACATGGTAATCTTAATATCAAATTAGAATCAAAAGCTAAAGAGCAATAAAAGTGAGATTAAAAAAATCAGTAGTGGATATAAAACATAAAGCAAAGTCATTTAATATAAAATTAGGCCGACCGTGGTGGCTCATGCCTGTAACCCCAGCACTTTGGGAGGCCGAGGCGGGTGGATCATGAGGTCAGGAGATCAAGACCGTCCTGGCTAACACGGTGAAACCCCGTCTTTACTAAAAATACAAAAAAATTAGCCTGGCCTGGTGGTAGGCACCTGTAGTCTCAGCTACCAGGGAGGCTGAGGCAGCAGAATGGCGAGAACCTGGGAGGTGGAGCTTGCAGTGAGCCAAGATCGCGCCACTGCACTCCAGCCTGGGCGACAGAGTGAGACTCTGTCTCAAAAAAAAAAAAAAAAAAAGAGACAAGAGAAAATAAAAATAATATACTGGGAAACTTCTAACATACTACTCTTCATCTGTGACAGATCATATAGCTAAAAAAAGAATAAGGATAAAACTATCCAATATAATTTATAAAATTGAACTAAAAGATAATTAAACTCTGCATTCTACAGGAAATATATCTTTTTGTCTTTTAAGAAAATATTTATTCATTCCATCCGTTGTTTATCTTCTGGAACAATACTTTGCATGTAGCATGTATATGATAAATGTTTATTTAAATAGTAAGCAGCGGCTGCCTTTCCCAGATTTAATGGAACACTTATACAAATGGATCCTATACCAGGCCTCAAAGAATATGCAATACTAGTCCAAAGCAAGTTTGCATTTTTAACTATAAATCAAAAATGTTAGGATTTATTATTATTATCATTATTATTATTATTATTATTATTATTATTATTATTAAGGGTCTTGCTCAGTTACCCAGGCTGGAGTGCAGTGGGATGATCACATCTTACCGCAGCCTCAAACTCCTGGGCTCAAGTGATCTTCCTTCCTCAGCCTCCCAAGTAGCTGGGACTACAGGGGCACAACACTACACATGGCTCATTTTTAAAAAAAATTTGTGTAGAGATGGGGGGTCTTGCTCTGTTGCCCAGGCTGGTCTTGAACTGCTGGTGTCAAGTGGTCTTCCCATCTCAACCTCCCAAAGTGCTAGGATTACAGGTGTGAGCCACCATGCCCAGCCCCAAAATGTTACAAATTAAAATGAGGAACTTTGAGCTCTGGGTCCTGACTGAGAAAGATGATCTGGGGGCTCCCTGCAGGTCCTTCCCTGAAAGGGTTGGCCCAATATGCTAACGTAGTTAAGAGACTAAAATACTTGCTGCATAAGACTGAAATGGAAAATAATGATAAATTAACCTATCTATAGATAATATAAAATGATGGTGCATACTTTTAAAATCGCTTTCATAATACTTATCAACACATTTCAAGGAGGGTATAATATACAAGAGGAAGTCCTGAAGAGGTAAGAGAATGATCCCAGGATGGCCTGAGGACATGTGTGGAGACAGACTAAAAAAGATCTGAATTCTTCGGTCTGAAAAAGTGATGTTTGAAGGGAACATAATACAATCACAGATGACATATATGAAGTAAATACAGTTAGTCATTAGATTCTAACATAAAGACTGAGGAGACACAACTTGAAACTAGAATGAAGTTATTTTAGAACTAACAAAAGGAAGTAGAATCAGAAAACATTAAGTGCCAGAAAGGATTTAAAGACTATCTGCTTGAATTCCTTTCTATTACAAATAACCAATTTCAACAAAAGATGCTAGGAAAAATTTATGTCTACATGAAAAAGAATGAACTAGGACCATAATTTTATACCCCATATAAAAATAAACTCAAAATGGATCAAGACCTACATGTAAGAGCTACAGCTACAAAACTCCTAGAAGAAAACAGGGCAAAAGCTTTGATATTTGGTAATGAGTTATTGGATATGACACCAACAGCAAACAGCATAGCCAACAAAATAGATAAATTGGAATACACCACAATTTAAAACTTTTGTGCATCAAAGCACACAATCAACAGAGTAAAAAGGCAACCCACAGAATGGGAGAAACTATTTTCAAATAATATCTGATAAGGGGTTAATATCCATAATATATAAAGAACTTCAGTAACTCAGCATCAAGAAAACAACCCAATCAAAAAATGGGAGAAGGACTTGAATAGATGTCTCCAAAAAAGACATGCAAGTAGCCAATAAATACACGATAAAGATGCTCGAAGTTGCTAATCATTAAGGCATGCAAATAAAAAGCACAATGAGATAGCACCTCACACCCATTAGGATGGCTACTATCAACAAACAGAAAATAACAAGTGTGGGCCAGGATGTGGAGAAATTGGAACTCTTGTGCATTGGTTATGGGAATGTAAAATGGTATAGCTGCTACAGAAAACAATATGGCAGTTTCTCAAAAAAATTAAAAATAGAGGACGGGCATGGTGGCTCACACCTGTAATCCCAGCACTTTGAGAGGCTGAGTTGGGAAGATTGCCTGAGGTCAGGAGTTCGAGACCAGCTTGGCTAACATGGCGAAACAGTGTCTCTACTACAAATACAAAAATTAGCTGGGTGTGGTGGTGCGTGCCTGTAGTCCCAGCTACTCAGGAGGCTGAGCAGGAGAATCATTTGAAGCCAGGAGGTGGAGGTTGCAGTGAGCTGAGATCGCACCACTGCACTCCAGCCTGGGTGATGGAGTGAGACTGTCTCAAAAAAAAAAAAAAAAAAAGAACTAAACTAAAAATATAATTACCATATGATTCAGTAACTCCACTTCTAGGTATATATCCAAAATAATTGAAATCAGGGACTCAAAGAGACATCTGTATACCCACATTCTTAGCAACATTATTCACATTAACCAAAAGACAGATGCAACCAACTGTCCGTCCATGGTTGAAAGGATAAACAAAATGTGGTCTGTACAGACAATGGAATATTCTTTGGCCTTAAGAAGGGAGGAAATTGTGACACATGCTACAACATCAATGAAACTTAAGGACATCATGCCACATGCTATGCATTTGCAAAAGGACAAATGCTGTATGATTCCATATATATGAGGGATCTAGAGTCATCAAATTCATAGAGACAAAGAATAGTGGTTGCCAGGAGTTTGTGTGAGGAAGGAGTGGGAACTATTGTTTAATTGGTATACTTTTAGTTTTGCTAAATGAAAAGATTTCTGTGGATGGACAGCACCACAAAAATGTGAATACATTTAATGCCACTGAAATGTACACTTAAAAATGATGAAGATGGTAAATTTCATAGTATTTGTATTTCACCACAATTTAAAAAGCAAGAATAGGATTGATTCCTTTTCTTCAAGCAAAACCGCTCCCCTTCTTGAGTTCTCCATTTATGTGAGTGGCACTATTTTACTTCCAGCTGTCTAAGCCAGAAACCTGGCCTCATCCTTGGTATCGCCTTCCTCCTCTTTCAACCAACATAGTCATTCAAAAATACTCACACATGTGCTGGTGGTTCTCCTTGCAAAGTGCCTTGAGCCAGTCCCGAACACCACATCGCTGTTTCAGGGCACCTTCACATCTCACCTAGATTACTACAGCAACCCCCTTTTGGTCTTCTGTGTCTGGTCCTAAACATTTCCAATCTCTTCTCTACTTTGCAACACAAGTTCTCTTTCTTTAACAAGTGAAAATCTGTGATGTTCCCTCCCTTCTGAATAACTTCAGTGGCTCTTTGTTACCATTAAAATAAAGTCCAAAATCCTTAACTGGGCTTACAACATCCATGAGCACTGGGCTCCTCACCACGTCCATAGCCTGAGCGCTCAGTGTTCTGTGGCTTTCTGGTCATTAGCCATTCTGAAAACTTTCAGTTCTGGAACTTACCATGTTATCCCTCCTCTGGCTTTTATACACACTGTTCCTTCTCAGAACCGCTTCTCCTCCTCCATCCCATCTGAACCTTCTTTGATCGGACAATTTATCTTATTTACTCTAGGTCCTAGTTTGTTAATCACTGATTTCAGGAATATTTTTCTGATCCAGGTCTGTGCTGGGAACCTTCCTGGGTGATCCTGTGTTTCCATCATTAATCACTTTGAACACTGCATTGTGAGTGCCTGTTTACTTTCCTATTCTGGGTGAGAACTCAATAAGAAATCATGAGTAAATGAATATATACATTGTTCTGGAGAAGTTATAGTTCACTCAGAATCACTTAAGTAGGTCATTACAATGCCAGTAGTGGAACTAGTACTAGAACTCTAGTATCAGGAATTCTGTGCAGCATACTTTCCAGTACTATGGCACATGATGGGTAGGCATCATCAAACTCACCACCTCAAAATGAGTGAGAACAGACTGAGAATGAACCAGCCACATTTGATACATATAAATACTCTCCAAAGAGATGCCGAGATATGCAAACATTTCAGGTTTGACATTGTCCATGTCTCCCCATTTTACTTCTCTTTGGGTCTCAATTAGCTAAGAAGGACTAGAATAGAAGGAAGAGAGAACTGACCAGCTATAATAATGTCTAAGTTCCACTTGATATAATACTGTGTAAACCAACTTTTGCCAGTATTAAAAAACCTTGATTTCACAACCAGTCTCTCAAATAGGCATTTATAATATAACTCATGAGGCCCCTCTATGCACACTACATACTGGATGGTGAAATCTTGCTTCCTGCATTAAAGCTTTGTCCTGAAGAAATCCAGTGTGTGCTGAAAATGGAGTGTTTCCCATAGTATACATATAGATATACAGATGTGAGTATATATGTTTAGAATATAAATTACTTAAAATAGTCAATGCTGTCATCATTTATAAAAGTAGTGGTGCAGAAGGGGAAAAATAAGATCACATCTTTTATTAGATAAAAGACTCCAAATATACATAAATTAAAACTATAATTTCATCTGTGCTTGTGCTGTAATTAATCTCTCATATTTTACAGATTTATGTAAACATAACTTGTCACTGAAATGCAAATTGTATTATGTATATAGTATGAGCATATTTTTCACAGCTATGTAACATGGTGCTACTAGACTCCAGCTGAAACTTGAAAATTACTTTATAGATATTGTGAATGTGGATTTCTTCAATGCTCTCAGGTTCACAAACAATGCATACATTCTATATAATTCCAAATTCAAGCGAAACAAAGGCTTAAAACTTAATATAGAAATGAATTGTATTTTGAAAAATAGGATAATAAAATCATATTGAGTTCTTCATATCCCTGACAAATCTCTAACTCTTTGGAAGTAAGATGAGTTTGGACTTAAGTAGTAAATATAGCACTATTCTCAAACGGTTTTTTAAAAGCAGACAAATACTCTAGTGTTGGTTAGTACTAATAAAAATTGAGACAAGAGGAATTATATATGTTTTGTTTATATAAAATAAGACATGGCAGGGTGCAGTGGCTCATGCCTGTAACTCAGTCAAAGTAGACAGATCACTTGAGCCCAGGAGTTCTAGACTAGCCTGGGCAACATAGCAAAACCTTGTCTCTACAAAAAATACAAAAAATTAGCCAGGCATGGTGATGCATGCCTGTAGTCCCAGCTACTAGGAAGGCTGAGGTGGGAGAATCACTTGTAACCTGGGGAGGTTGAGGCTGCAGTGAGCTGTGATCACGCCACAGCACTCCAGCCTGAGAAATAGAGCGAGATCCTATCTTAAAATAAAAAAAATAAAATAAAATGAGACATACGATCATAAGCTGCTTTAGTAATGGCTTTTGCTGCATTCTTCTGAATATCAGGAATTGTAGAGTTTTCTGCAAATGACAGGAGCTTTTTAAGTCCCCCTGTCTGCTGAATCTGCACCATGGTATCCATGTCTTCAAGGCAATTGGCTATCACTGCAAGTGCTTCTATATGAAGGTCATTCAATTCCTAACAATAAAAGCAAATAGAACTTTAGAAAGTTGTACTAAAATGTACACTTCCCAAATTTGACTGCAAGAGGAAATAAAGTCAGTCAGAACACAAAGTAATGATTTTTATCGTGACAGAGGCCCCAGGGAACAGGAGTTCTGCTTATCAATGTAACATCACTCTTCTTGCCCATGTGCCCTGTCTTTTCTCCTTTCCCTTACTCCAAAATGTTTTACAGATAAAAAGTAATGCTAGGGAGGAAACTTCCAGAAATGGTAGTCAATGAAGTTGCTCATACAGTCTTCCACAAAAAACAATTTTGAAATCTGGAGAAAACATTTTTTGAAAAAGCAAGACAGAAGCTGATGAAAATATATACTTTAAAATAATTTGTGACTATAAGAGAAGTATTGCGAGTGTGTGGCCGTCTTGCCTGAGGAAATCTACTGAATCCCCATAGCCATGGAAAACTGCAGTTTTACCTAAATAGCTAGAAATGTAAAGGGGAAATCCCAAAAGTGAGAAATGCTCAGAAAGGATAATCCACCATCATGAAGGGAAGGAACTCACTTTCACAGCAAATACATTGTGGCCAATGTTCATGGAATTCACTGGTTTTACCATGTTGTCCACCATCCTGAAGCAGCTGGCTTGATAGAATGGCCTTTTGAAGACTCAGTTACAGCACCAGCTAGGTGGCAATACCTTGCAGGGCTTGGGCAAGGTTTTCCAGAATGCTGTATATGCTCTCAATCAGTGTCTACCATATGGTGCCGTTTCACCCATAGCCAGGATTTGTGGGTCCAGGAAGCGTAAACATCACCCAAGGATTTTGCATCCTCTTCTAGGGTAAGCATTGGGAAATATTTGGTTGTATATAGGATAGTTGTATCATGTTAGGTAAAAGTATGATCTCATTATTGTCTGAAGATTATGATTTAAGAGGTATATGGGTACCAAATTGACAAGGAGAAAACTTGTGATGAATTTTTATCTAGGCCACAGTACCCAGATATTTGGCCAAATACTATTCTAGATGTTCCTGTGAAAGTACTTTTTACATGAGATTAATGTTTAAAACAGACTTTGAGTAAAGCAGATTACCCTCCATGATATGGGTGGACCTCATCTAATCAGTTGAAGGCCTTAATAGAACAAGACGGATCTATCTAGCCACAGAGGGAATCCTGCCAGTACAGCACCCCTGGACTCGAATTACAACATTTCTCTGGGTCTTCAGCCTACTGGTCTAACCTGTGGATTTTGGACTTGCCAAGCCTCCAAAATAACATGAGCCAATTCCTTAAAGCAACTACCCACCTCCACCCCCCAATACACATCCATTGATATGGTTTGGCTCTGTGTCCTCACCCAAATATCTCAAATTGTGATCTCTAGGCAAATTAAGTAACATAATCCCCATGTGTCAAGGGAGGGACCTGATGGGAGGTGATTGGATCATGGGATCAGTTCCCCCATGCTGTTCTCATGACAGTGAGTGAGTTCTTATGAGATCTGATGGTTTTATAAGTGTTTGACAGTTCCTCCTTCACATGCTCATCTGCTGCCATGTAAGATGAACCTGTTTCCCCTTCGGCTATGATTGTAAGTTTCCTGAGGCCTCCTCATCCACTAGGATCTGTGAGTCAATTAAACCTCTTTTCTTTATAAATGACCCAGTCTCGGGCAGTTCTTTATAGCAGTGTAAAAATGGACTAATACACCCATATACACATGCACACGTACAATATCCATGCATCCTGTTGGTTCTATTTCTCTAGAGAACTCTAATGTAGGGTATAACCTAAAATATGAGTATAAACTATGCCCAGACCTCTGGCTGACTACTAAACTATACATGCATGGAGGAGACCCCAGGGACCCTGGTGAAAATAAACAGGCGAGGACTAGAAAGCATATCTTATCCTTGAAGAGGGAGCTGTGCTAGGTGAAACTGATTAATCTACTACTTTTAAATACAGTGCATTCCTCAATCCATGTGCAGCTCATTTGGCAGAATGCTGAAACCTTACTGGTCTGAGGTGTCAGAGGTCAGAGCCTGAGACTGACAGAGGAGCCACAGGTGACCACCAAACTGTAGAAGCTCTGGGGAGACCTCCATGGAGTCGGGCTAAAAACAGCAGCAACTAGAAACTGTAAGAACTGAGCAGAGATACCAGCTGCACCACTAGAGAGACAAAGTGTGTAGCTCACCGCCTAGTAGAGCAAAATAGCCACAATCGTCAGAAGGACACAACAGAATCTGGAATCACTAGAAAGTATTATATACAATGCTCATTCTTAACCATGCAAAGAAGAAACAGGAAAGTGTGACTCAAAGTCAGAAAAAAGTCAGTCAACAGAAATCTACTCTGATAGGGCCAGATGTTGGTGAATTAAGTAATTAAAGACTTTAAAGCAGCTATGATAAATATGTTCGCAGAGGAAAGCTCAATAGAGAAATGAAACTTCAAACATGGAAATTTAAGACTTGAAAAGTACAAAAACTAGAAAGAAAAATTCACTAGGTGGACTAAACGGCATATTAGAGATGCCAAAAGAATCACATAAATTGAATAGAGATCAAAAGACGTTATTTAATCTAAAAAAAATTGAAGAAAAATGAGCAGAGCCTTAGAGTCTTGTAAAATATCAAGCAAGACAACATATATGTAATTGGGTTCCAGAGGGAGAGAAGGAATAGAATAAATATTTGCATAAATAAGGACTGAAACATTCCATGATTGGCAGAAAACACTAATTTACAGATCTAAGAAGGTCAAGCACCCCAAGCAGGATATATAATTGTATCATTTCCATGCAGAAAGCCAAACACAAACAGCAAAGTGTTGAAAGCAGCCAAAGAAAAGTGACACATCATGTACAGGAAAATAGTTAAGCTTAATGGCTGAATTTTCATCAGAAATACTGCCATTCAGAAGAAATTTTAAAATGCTAAAAAAAAAAAAAAAAAAAAAACTAGCAGCCAAGAATTTTGTATCAAGCAAAAATATCTTTCCAAAATTAAAGGCAAAAGGAAGCCACTTCCAGATAAATTTAAAAGACAGAATTTATGCCATTATATTTACACTATAAGAAATGCTAAATGAGGTTCTTCAGGTTGAAGGGAAATGACCTTGACGACAACATGGATCTCCAGGAAAAAATGAAAAGCATCAGAAATCATACATATGTGAGTAAATATAAAATACTAAATATTGATGGATAGATGAATATATGGATAGGTATTACACAAACACATATGAATATATAATCCTTAATATCTTAAGGACACATGATATAGGACTCTTCAAAACAAAAATTATTACACTGTATTGTTGGGTTTGTGATGGACACAGATATAAAATATGTAACAATATTAAGAATAGGAAAAGTAGAGATACATTGTTAAAAGGTTCTAGTATTTTACTTGAAGTAGTTCAATATTAACTCTAGACTATTATAAGTTAAAGTTAACTTGCGTATTGTAATCACTATAGCAACCACTAAACATAGAACAAAGAAATATAGCAAAAAAGCCAAGAGAGGAATTAAAATGTAACACTAAAAAAACCCTACAGGGGCCGGGTGGGTATGGTGGCTCATGCCTGTAGTCCCAGTACTTTGGGAAGCCAAGGCGGGAGGATCACCTGAGGTTAGGAGTTCGAGACCAGCCTGGCCAACATGGTGAAACCCCCCTCCACCCCTAGCAAAAATACAAAAATTAGCTGGATGTGGTGGCACATGCCTGTAATCCCAGCTAGTTGGGAGGCTGAGTAGGAGAATCACTTGAACCCAGGAGGTGGAAATTGCAGTGAGCAGAGATCGTGCCACTGCACTCCAGCCTGGGTGACAGAGCAAGACTCCATCTCAAAAAAAAAAAAAAAAAAAAAACCACTACAAAAGGCAGGAAGAGAGGAACTGTGGAATTAAACAGATCAGACAAATATAAATGGGAAGCTTAACTATAACCAAATCAATAATCATATGATAATTGAAAACTAATCAAAAGGTAATTAAGTGGAAACTGACATATTAATATGTGTTCAATCCATATACATATATTATCTCTTTAGTTCCTTTTAAAAAGTTTTATATTTTTCAGTGTATAGATTTTGCAAAAATTCTGATAAATTTATCTCCATGTAGTTCATATTTTAGGAATGTATTATAAGTTCAATTGTACTTTTTCTTTCGCTGTTTTGTTCATTGCTCACATATAGAAATATAAATTTTTATGTATTGAACTTTCATCCTGTGACCTCGATAGAACTATTTATTAGTTCTAGTCAGTTTCTGTAGTCTTCTTAGGATTTTCTGTATAAATGGTCATGCAATCTGAATAAATAACAGATGCAATCTGTGAATAAATACAGTTTTACGTCTTCCTTTCCAGTTTGTTAGTCTTTTTTTTTTTTTTTTTTTTTTTTTTTTGTGTGTGTGAGACAGAGTCTCGCCCTGTTGCCAGGCTGGAGAGCAGTGGTGCGATCCTCCGACTCCTGGGTTCAAGTGATTCTTCTGCCTCAGCCTCCCAAGTAGCTGGGATTACAGGCACGTGCCACCATACCCAGCTAATTTTTGTATTTTTAGTAGAGACGGGGTTTCACCATGTTGGCCAAGATGGTCTCGATCTCCTGACCTTGTGAACCACCCACCTCAGCCTCCCAAAGTGCTGGGATTACAGATGTGAGCCACTGCGTCTGGCCCCAGTTTGTTAGTCTTTTGTGTCATTTATTTATTTATTTGGGCTTATTGCCCTGGTTCCAACCTCCAGGACAATGCTGAATAAAAATTATGGGAGCAGACACCTGTGCCTTGTACCTACTCTTAGGTGAGGATGTGGAGAAGCATTTTTATTTTTCACTCTCTATATTTTTGTGTTCTTTGAATTTTTCCCACTGGAATATATACATAGATACATACCAGTTCTTAAAAAACCTGTCTCACATATTTCCTAGCTCTAACCATAGGCAAGTTATTCAACCTCTTTGAGAGGCATTTTTCTTATTTGTATAATAGGATTAATGCTATAATAGGTATATATGATTATATATGTAGTGATAGAATTATTATCAATACTTTCATTTTATAGATAAAAATACCATCACATTCCTCAATGAATTACAAATTTAATAAAATCACAATGCCTGCCACCTAGTAGGTGCTTCCATCCCCTTTCCTAATTAAAAGAAGACAGGTAAAATATCAGATAGGTGAGAATACTATGGCATATCAGATAAACCCTGTGGTTAGTCACTTTCTACCTGTGTGACATGAGGCAAATTAAGTAACATTTCTGGTTTCAGTTCCCCTTTTAAAAAACAGGATAAAATGTTTACTATATAGTGTTACTAGGATTTTGCATCACAAGTGTAATTATAGGGGATCACATATGGGATCCACAAATCAAAGGCAGGTAGGTCCACATGGCTGGGAACATGCTTGTGCCATCGCTGCTCTTTTATATTGTACTTCATTTTCCCAGTGCTGTATCATCAAACTGAGTTCTCGTTTTTTTAGAAAAAAATTTAACAATTGGATAGTTTGAAACAGAATACAAAGTTATTACTCCGTTTTACTCCTTCAATATGTTCCTATCTCTGGAATTTCTAAGAGGTACTTCAAGTAGATTTCTGTTATTAGAATTAATTTACTAAATATTAAAGTAGGGATACTGGATCTGAAATCTGTTTATTACTGTTTCACTAAGGAATTAGTGGCTAAAGACACAGGACACATTCAGAAGAGATCTGAACCACTCAAGTCAATTAAAAGGTTTTCAATAAACTGCTAGATGAGTTTTTGTAACCAGGAGATCTCAGAAGGCACAGATATTCTTAAAGTTCAATTCTTAAGGAGCTTATTAGCAACTATGAACATTTAGCTCCAATATTATTAAAATGTATCTAGAAGGTAAATTACGCTTCTGCTTTATCCCAGAGAAAACCATAATGAAGGTTAAAAGACTCACCCTAGGTGTTTCAGGAAATCAAGACGAAGATCATAGACAAGAATTTAAAATTCTTAAGTCTGCTAAGCTAGAAGACTTTTAAAATTAGTTTATAATGGCCTCCACAATTAGCCTCATTTAAGCAGGCCAATAAACTTTATGTAGCAATATGCAAATTAATCCATTACACTTAATACATGTTAAATAAAATTTCACTTTTAAACATTTGGGAGAGATACATTTCCTCATAGAGGGTGGAATGAATGAAACTAAATACCTTAGTTTCTAGGATCTTAATAAGATGGTCCAATCCTTGATTGTCTCTTAGAATTGTTCGAGACTCCTTATCATTTGTAATAACACCTAAGGCTTTGAGAGCCAACAACTGAATCACTGGATATTCTGACTTCAAGAGATCTAAGATAGGAGGTATTGCATTTAGTTCTTGAAGTGTAGTTCGACACTGAAAATCCTGCCACAAAATACAGATGATCAAAACACTTTTTTTAAGCAAAATACATTCTCAAGAATGGAGAAGTTCTGTTTTCTAACACAAGAACGTAAGTTATAATTTTCCCATCTTTTATTCCAGATTCCCTTCCAAAATAACTCACAAAAATAAGAAATCTTTCAATTGACAACACCAAAATTTATTTTAACTGTAATATGTAGACATTGTCTACAACAGAAAATATACACGATCTATGACTTTTGTAGTATCTATTGTTTATTATACAGCAAATTCTGATTAAACAGCATTATAATAAAATCTATGCATAATGAAAATCTTTTCACACTTGAATATACTGCTTCAAATAGTAATTAATACAATGAAATGGCATTGATTCCTTATTATCTCATTCAAATGGATTGTTTATGAAATACCTATTAGCATGCAGTACTGTTGACAGGCCCTCTGCATGCAAATTTACAGCAGGTTTATTCAGATACATGACCTTTATTTAAGACATTTACACAATCAAGGGGTCATTGTAATCTAGACAATTGTTGTGCCTGTATGTCTATGATTCTGTGTGAGTGAAGAAGTGGGTGGTTGGGGGAGTGTAAAACAAGCCAAGAAGCCATGAAAAGCTCCCAAACTCTTTTAAGACATTACACCTTTAGTCAAAACATGGTAAATATAAAATAGTACTAAAGGTGGAAAAGGCTCCAATTATAGCTTAGCTTTCCCCTGTCCATCCTTCAATTGATCGCTAATATTCAGCTTCCTTTAGACACAATTGTAGGTTGCTTTTTGTCATGGGTTGAATTGTGTTCCCCCAAACTGTATGTTGAAGTCTTAACCCCAGTACCTCATAATGTGACCTTACTGAAAACAAGGTCATTGCAGATATAATTAGTTAAGATGAGGTCATCCTGGAGTAAGGTGGGCCCTTAGTGGTGTCCTTGTACAATTGGTGTCCTTAGGAGAGAGAGATGACAGAGGGAGAGCTTGCTGGGATGCAGCCACAAGCCAAGGGACACCA
The DNA here is from genome assembly GCF_009828535.3 of Hylobates moloch. Taxonomy (NCBI): domain Eukaryota; kingdom Metazoa; phylum Chordata; class Mammalia; order Primates; family Hylobatidae; genus Hylobates; species Hylobates moloch. The sequence continues at coordinate 22,658,634 of NW_026652277.1, read as the reverse complement.
CCAATGGATGGCCACTCCATGAAGCTGGGAAGAGGAAAGGAAGGGTCCTATCTGGTCTCAGTGGGGACGTGGTCCTACTGACACCTTGATTTTGGACTTCTGGCCTCCAGAACTGTGTCTGTAGTTTTAAGCCACCTAATTTGTAGTACTTTGTTACAGCAGCCCTAGGAAACTAATACACAGTTTTTAGCCAGTACTGCTGTTAAGAATTGTGGAGGTAATCATTTTGATTTCTTCTTGATTAAGACAATAGGGAAATATTGCTCTAAGGAGTCTTGGGATTTAAAACACCAACACACCTACAGGAATATTTAATCAAGTAGGTAAAGCCAAAGTGACCGGAGAAGGGAAAAGAGGGGCTGAGCTTCTTTTTAAGGGTGTCTTTTTTAGGGAGGTGGGGGTGAGGGTGAAACCAGTCCTGTTGAGTAGCAACGGCATGCTGGGCCAGGAATTTTGCTTTTGCTGCCTTTTGACGTGAGCCTATTTGTCTCTCTTTGCCTGAATACGTTGCCTCTCCATTAATCCTCTTCTTCACTCTTGTTTTGGTATCTCCTCATTCCCTACTCTATTAATGGCCATTTAAAAGTTGCGTCTTTCCAATTTCAGGTGATCTAAAGCTCATCAAATGGGCATGCTAATTGTTAAGGAATCTAAGCAGCAGAGAAGGCTGTTCAAAGTGTCAGGAAGCTGACCTGCTGTGGGAGTGAGGGTGTGTGTGTGTGTGTGTGTGTGTTCCAGGGGTGGGGGTGCAAAAGACAGGACTGTAGGGGAGGGGAAGGTTGGCAGTTTCTTTCTGTGACAAAGGAAAACAGCACAGTGAGGTAGCATCTTGCTATTGTGGGCAATGACTTCTGTCCTGCATACTCAAATCACTAGATTTTTAGCAACAAATAAGCCTAAACCAAAATCTCAGTACATTGAATAGGGTATATATTACATCCAATGTGCTTAGACCACCAGGGTTCAATTAATAGTAACTGCGCAGGTTCCACATATTAGATTTCCTGTTTCAAAAGAAGTACATTTTATTTGCATGCCATTCTATTCTTTAAAAACAAATACATTTCCAAAATACTTTTTCACAGGAGACGATGACTTACAAAATGTGAAAATTGAAAGATATCTACATTAAGCTTCCATTATTTTTTTCTCTGAATGATAAATACCAGTAACAAGAAGATCTGATGATGCAAAACTGGTGAGTTTTTACTTTTTTCTATTTTTAATGGTAAGATAAATTCTAAAATCAGCTTTCGTCAGAACACTTTTTAGAAATTAATCTCACCTGCACCAAGTTGTAAATGCATTCCATAGAATTCTTCTTTACATCCGGGTCGGGGCTACTCAGTAGTCTGATGAGTGGCTCTAATCCCCCATGTTCAAATATTTGCACTTTACTGGTGTACTCTGCAGACATGTTTGCTAGACAAAGACTAGCAAACTCATGGATAACTACTTCTTCTGTGTATCAAAAATAAATAACACAAGTATGCCAACTGCTTATTATTCAGCCACTACTTTAAAATATGCTTTGGAAACCAAAGCTCCGCAAATTGTATCTTGCTTAAAGCTCACCTCTTTTATAAACTCAAAATTGAGCTGTGGTTTGAGAGATTTTAATAACACTTTACAATATTTCATGAGTGATTTTCAATATGTAGTTTAATCAAGTGTAAAAAACCAGTTCCATTTTTTAAAACAGGTATAGAATGCAAAGTTACCTTCTGGAGCAAGCTGGGCAATGACAGAATTCATGACATCTAACTCCCTTAACAATTTTTTAACATCATCTACAAAGGAAGAAACAGAATATTGATGTTTATTAATAATAATAATAGGCCGGGTGTGGTGGCTCATGCCTGTAATCCCAGCACTTTGAAAGGCTGGGCGGGGGGGAATTACTTGAGGTCAGGAGTTCGAGACCAGCCTGGCCAACATGGCGAAACCCCTACGCTACTAAAAATAACGAAAATTAGCCAGGTATGGTGGCTTGTATCTGTAATCCCAGCTACTTGGGAGGCTGAGGCAGGAGAATCGCTTGGATCTGGGAGGCAGAGGTTGCAGTGAGCTGAGGTCACGTTGCTGTACTCTAGCCTGGGCAACAGAGTGAGACCCTGTCTCAAAATAATAATACTGATAATGGTAGTATCTACTGAACAGTCCCTTATGAGACAGGTAATATTATTATCTCATTTTACAGACAAGGAAATTGAGGCTCAAAACCATAAAGCAAGTGGTGGGGTAGGTTTCACACCTAGGTGGGGCCAACCCCACACATTCTCTAGCCTGCTTATATTCCTCGATCATGAGCTGTATTTCCTTCTAAGACACCAGAAACAACCATAAAAGTGCAAAGTGTGCCTAGAACACACATCAGAAGAGTTGAGTCACTGTGCCCTACATTTATTGTGTAATAGTAATCTGTGTGTGTGTGTGTGTGTGTGTGTTGCTGGGAGGGTATTTTTAAATTCTGATTTTAATAAATTTTGTACAGAATGCAAGTAAGAATTACCCAGCCTATTTTAATTAATACATCTTGATTGCTTACATTCAATTTGATTATTAGAAATGCCAAAAATGCTTAAAAATAAGTATATTGACTGTTTTAAAGTGTATTTTTATACTATTTTTGTCAGCCTAATTAAAGCTAGACAGGTATGCCTGTGTGCAGGGCTCTAATCTCAGTTCCATTACTAACCACCTGCATGACTTTGGGCAAATAAACTAATGCTTTGAGATATCTATCCTACTTTTAAAATAAAGAGTTGCATAAGACGTATTACAAAGGTTTGTGTGTGTGTTTTTGTTTTGAGACAGGGTTTCGCTCTGTCACCCAGGCTGGGGTGCAGTGGTGTGGTCATGGCTCACTGCAGCCTCAATCTCCTGACCTCAAGCAATCCTCCCACCTCAGCCTCCCAAAGTGCTGGGATTATAGGCATGAGCCACCATGCCTGGCCACAAAATATTTTTGTTTCTCAAATTCAATGGTATGTGAGTAGAGTAAAACATAAGAAATAAAAAAATCTTCCCTTTTCTGGTTATAATTTTCCTTTTTTTGTTTTTAGTTAAACATTCATTATGATACTAACATAGAATGGTTACACAGATAATCTTTGTGATAAATTTAGGAAGGCCCATAATTCAACTGAGTACTGCCTTATTTAACTTCTGTATGCCTCTGTTACCTCAGATGTAAAGGGAATAATAATAGTACCTACCTCACAGGGCTGTTAGATAGGATTAATTGATTTAATATATCAATTGCACTTAGCACAGTGCCTGGCCCCTTGTCAGTGTATGTAAGTGTTAACTAGTATTATCATAGTCTAAGTTGGTGGGACATGCACTCCGCCATGACTGTCCTCATCCTGTTGCCATCTCCGGGAACACTCCCAGGCCCCTGCCTTACAGCACGACTACCATCAGAGCTCCCAAAGTCACTGCCTTCCACTGATTCCTCGCACTGGGCCCCATCTGCTTCCAGCACCGCAGCGGCCCGCAAATGCAGTCTCTGTAGCTGATAATGGCACAGACGCCACACAAAACCGCCCTTCCACGTCTCTCCCCAACTTCCACTCATAACTCATAACTGTCCCTGAACACACTCATACCACAATCCCTCCTGGACAAGGAATAAGGAGGCCTCACTGTCATCACATGGGGTCCAGGGAAAATGGCAGGGGGCGGGGGGCAGGAAGACTAGGAAAGAATCCCTGCTTGTGTTTTGCTGAGATTATCATAAGATGGGGAAAGTATGGTGATTTTAGCCATGTACCATGATAGGCATGTGTTTATTCAGAGCAGCCTAAGTTTCATGTTAGAATTCAGTCTCCACTAAGAGTGTCATTTAAAATTTATTATGAGTTACAGGGTTTTTGGTGGCTGACTCAAAAACTACCATTAGAAAATGACAAGGAAAATATATCCTGTTCATAAATCACAGACTGCGTTTATTGGCATGGTGTTCAAACTGATATTCTAATGGACATAATAGCATCTTTTAACTAATATTTACCATCATATTATATAATACTAATGTTATTTAATATATAATATATAATTACATATTAATATATTATACCAATATAGTAATATATTGATATTTATATATTGATATTAATCACATATTAATGTTAATCATGTACACATGATTAATATTACATAACATTAATTATATATTATATATTAATATAATAATATGACATATATGATTCCGAGCAAGTAATAGGTCTGATTTAAGGAGTAAATGCACTTTCTAAAATTTGTTGTTTTGAGAGACAATCTCACTCTGTCACCCAGGCTGGAGAGCAGTGGCTTGATCTCAGCTCACTGCGACCTCTACCTCCCGAGTTCAAGCAATTCTCCTGCCTCAGCCTCCCAAGTAGCTGGGATTACAGGCACCCACCACTATTCCCGGCTACTTTTTGTATTTTTAGTAGAGACGGGGTTTCACCATGTTGGCCAGGCTGGTCTTGAACTCCTGACCTCAAGTGATCCACCTACCTTGGTTAAATGCACATTTAAATTTATCTTTTGCAAAATATAGTTTGCAATTTCAAAAAAATGAGTTTATCAAAACTCTTTAGGCTTTGTTCACTATGAAATATATATGAAATGTAAGATACGTATAGGCAGGCAAATTACATTACACTAACTCAAGAAAAATACTTTTAAGAGAAAATGATTGCTCTCTCAGCTTGTAGGACTACATCACCGATTCTGAGAGGAGTTTTTGCATGGATGTGCTTGCACATATTTTCCTATTTTAAAATTATCCCTTAAAATGTGAAATCACACGTTTGCTGCATTATACCGATAGAATGTTTTTGTGAACATTAAAGTCAGTTGAAATAAAATTGAAACAGATTCCTTAATGTTAAATTTAAAAGAATGATAATGCATTAACATGGGATTATTTGATTATTTTTAAAAGTTGATACTTACTATTAGAAGCCAGGATTCCAAATATCATAGTAGCATTTCTTCTTACAATTTTGTCTTCATGGGTGAGTAGCTTAGTTAAAGGTTCCACAGCTCCAAGTTCAAGGAGGGTTGTTTTATTTTCCTCACCTGACATCACACGTAAAACAAAACCACACATGGATATTATCGATCTCATCAGCATTCTGCCTTGTGCCATTCCAATTTCTTATTTGCCATTTGCCTTTCACATTCCTCTTGGCTTCCATTCGTATTTCCCTCAGAATAAACTTAAAGGACAGGCATCCTGGACATTTCCTCCTCTCCCTCCCCCTGTTTACAAAGCTGGCTTCATCTTGTCTTCAGTTCTGAGCTCACACTGCACCTCCTTGGAGCAGTCCCCTGCAATCACCCTATCTACTACTGTCACCACATCCAAGTCTGTCTCACCCCTCTTTATCCTGCTATATTTTTGTCATGTCACTTAACAACCTCTGGGTTTTGCTTGCCTACTCCACGATAACTCTCCATAAGGACAGATACCCTTCCTGCCCTATTTTCTCAGACCCTTGGTGCCTTGGACAGTGCCGGTCATGTAACAGACACTCAACAAATACTTCCTTGCATAATTAATTACTTCTAGCCCTTTTTTGTAGATTTGTTAGTATTGTCTATAGATGTCATCACATTAATTTTATGTGCCAAAGCGACTGAGCTAAGGGATGCACAAATAGCTACTAAAACATTTCTGGGTGTGTCTGCAAGGGTGTTCCTGGAAGAGATTAGCATTTGAATCTCTAAACTGAGTAAAGATGTGCGCTCACCAATGTGAGTGGGCAATATCCAATCTGTTGAGGGCTTGAGTAACAGAGGGTGTAAAAAGGAAAAATCCTCTCTCTTTTTGAGCTGGGACATCCATCTTCTCTTGCCCTGGGACATCGGAGCTCCTATTCTCAGGCCTTGGAACTCTAGGACTTTACAGCAGCTTTGGTTCTCTGGCCTTAGGATGCAGACTGAATTACACTCCTGGCTCTCCTTATTCTTCAGCTTGCACATGGTATTGTTGTGGGACTTCTCAGCCTCCACAATCATGTGAGCCAATTCCCATTACAAATCTTTTCATATATATCTACATATGTCCTATTGGTTCTCTTTCTCTAGAGAATCCTGACTAATACAATGCAAAAGATAACTGTAATAATAGAGAAAACAAATTGAGAAGGGGTGTTTATGGGAACTCTACTTCCCATTTTTCTTTTCTTTCTTTTTTTTTTTTTTTTTTCTTGAGACAGAGTCTTGCTCTGTCACTCAGGCTGGGGTGCAGTGGTGTGATCATGGCTCTCTGCAGTCTCGACCTCCTGGGCTCAAGCGATTCTCTCACCTCAGTCTTCTGAGTAGCTGGGACTACAGGCAACCACTACCATGCCTAGCTAATTTTTTTTTTTTTCGATTTTTTTTGTAGAGATGGGGTCTCACTATGTTTCCCAGGCTGGTCTCAAACTCCTGGGCTCAAGTGATACTTCTGTCTCAGCCTCCCGAAGTGCTGGAATTACAGGCTCCACAAGACACTGTGCCTGGCCTCATTTTTCTATAAACCTAAAATTGCTTACAGAAAAAAAGTCTAGAAAATTTTTTTAAAAGATATTCTACAAATTGTGAGAAAAATTCTGCAAATATATGTCTGATACAGAAGTAAAGGATGTATATCCAGAATATATAATTTCTAAAACTGAATAAGAAAACAACCAAATTTTAAAATATATGTGAACAAATGATTTGAACAGATACATCATCAAAGAGGATATACAATGACAATAAAGTACATTTTTCTCTACATCATTAGTCATTAGGGAAATGCAAATTAAAACTGCAATGAGATACCACTTCACACCCACAAGGATTAATATAATCAAAAAGATGAATAGAAACAAGTGACAGCTAGTGTAGAGAGAAATTGGAACCCTCATAAATTGCTGGTGAGAATATAAAACAGTACAGATCACTTTGGAAAATGGTTTGGCAGTTTCTTAAAATGTTGATGTACACTTACCATATGACTCAGGCAAACTGTGGTAAACCCATACAATGGTAGCAATAAAAAGAAGTGCTACAATATGAATTAATCTCAAAATAATTAGAGTGAGTGAACAGAGCCAGATTATGTCATCTTCTATAAATCCAATAGAGATAGTTCTACCCCTTTTTCTAATCTGTGAGAAAGTTTTTAACTACAAATTTTCTGGATGCCTTCTATTTCTTTTTCTTGCCTGATTGCATTAGCTAGAACCTCCCATACAATGTTGAATAAAGCTGATGATAGCAGACATCCTTCTCTTGCTCCTGATCTTAGGGGAAAAGCATTCAGTTTTTTACCATTAAGTGTGTTGTAAGCCATAGGTTTTTTTGTAGGTATCTTTTATTAGGGAGAGAAGGTTTATATCTATTCCTAATTTGCAGACATTTTATCAGGAGTGGATGTTGGATTTTGCCAAAAAGGTTGTTTTGCATGTATTAAGATGATCATACGGTTTTTCTTTTTTCTTTTAAAAAATATATTTTTTTCTTATTGCTGCTGTAATAACAAATCTAGTGGTTTAACAACACAAATTTATTAGCTTATGGTTTAGAAGTCAGAAGTCTGATATATATCTCAGTAGGTGAAAGTCAAAATGTTGGCAGGGCTATCTGTGCTCCTTAGGAGCTAAACTCTATGGCGGAATCCATTTCCTTTTCTTTCCCAGGTAGCATTCCTTGGCTAGTGAGCCCCTTTCGTCTTCAAAGCCAGAAATCACACCCTTCTGACCTCTGTGTCCACCATCATGTCTTCTCCAATTCTGACTCTCTTGCCTTCTTCTTTCACCAATAAGGGCCTTTGTGATTGTGTTGGCCCAACCTAGATAATCCAAGGTAATCTCCTCATCTCAAAGTCAGTTGGTTAGCAACCTTAATTCCATCAGCATTCTTATTTCTCCCTTGTCATGTAACATACTATTTTCATAGCTTCCAGGGATTCTGATGTAGATATTTTGGGGTTATTTTTCTACCTACCACACATGGTAAAATACCTTGATTAATTTTCAGTTATTAAGCCAACCTTGCAATCTGGGAATAAGTCATTTAGTCATGATGTGTTAGCTTTTTTATACATTGTTGAATTTTATTTGCTAACATTTTGTTCAGAATTTTTACATCTATGTTAATAAGGCATACTGACTTGCAGATTTCTTTCTTTTCTTGCCTTTTGCTGTTTGGGCCTTTATACAGTAGTGGTGGCTTCACAGAATGAATTGGGAAGTATGCCATCATTTTCAATTTTCTGAAAGTATTTGTGTGTAATTAGTATTATTTCTTCCTTAAATGTTTCATAGAATTCACCAGTAAAACCATCTGGACCTGAAGTTTTGTTTGTGAGAAAGTTTTTAACTACAAATTTCAGTCTTTGTAATATAGAACTATTCAAGCTGTCTTTTTTTAGTGAGCTTGGAAATTTACGTCTTGAAATAAACTTGTCCACTTAATCTAAGTTGTAGAATTTATTGGTATTAATTTATTCATAATATTCCTCTTATCCTGTTAATATCTGTAGGATCTCTAGTGATGTCCCTTCTCCCACTCCTGATATGGATAATTTGTCTTCTCTCTTATTTTGTCTATCAATCCATCTCGAGGTTTGTCATTTTTACTGATCTCAAAAAACAGCTTTTCATTTTTATGGCTCATCAATTTTTTTTGTTTTCTATTTCATTGATTTATACTGAGATATCTATTATATCCTTATCATTACTAACTTTTGGTTTAATTTGTTTTTTGTTTTTTGTTTTTGTTTTGAGACGGAGTCTCACTCTGTTGCCAGGCTGGAGTGCAGTGGCATGATCTCAGTTCACTGCAACCTCCAGCTCTCAGGTTCAAGAGATTCCCCTGCCTCAGCCTCCCAAGTAACTGGGATTACAGACGCACGCCACCACACCTAATTTTCTGTATTTTAGTAGAGACGGGGTTTCACCATGTTGGCCAGTATGGTCTCAATCTCCTGACCTCATGATCTGCCCACCTCAGCCTCTCAAACTTCTGGGATTACAGGTGTGAGCCACTGTGCCCAGCCTTGTTCTTCTTTTTCTAGTTTCTTAAGATAGAAGCTGAGATTACTTGTTTGAGACTTTCCTTGTTTTCCAGTATAGGCATTTAGTGCAATAAACTTCTCTCTAAATACTTTGAGTGGCATCTTTTGCTGTGTTTTAATTTTCAATTCTGATTTTTGTTTTGATTTCTTCTTTGATTCATGAGTCATTTAAAAGTATGTTATTTATTTTCTAACTGCTTAACAATTATCCAGAGTTTTCTGCATTATTGATTTCTAATTTAATTCCATGGTGGTATGAAAATACATTTTGTGTTATTGGAATCACTTAAAATTTATTGAGGCTTATTTTATGGCCTAGAATATGATCTATTTGGATAAATGTTCTGTATGCACTTGAAAAAAAATGTGTACTCTACTGCTCTTAAAGTGTTCTATAAATATTAATTAGGTTAAATTCATTGATATTGTCAAATCCTTTATATCCTTATATATTTTCTGTCTACTTGTTCTTTTATTTATTGAGAGGAGTATTTAAATCTCCAGCTTTAATTGTGGATATCTATTTCTCCTTGTATTATTAGCTTCGTGTATTTTGAAGATCTCATATTTGGTACATAACTGTTTAAGATTTTTCGGCCAGGCACACTGGCTCATGCCTGTAATCCCAGCACTTTGGGAGGCCGAGACAGGTGGCTCACGAGGTCAGGAGATCGAGACCATCCTGGCTAACACGGTGAAACCCTGTCTCTACTAAAAATACAAAAAATTAGCCAGGTGTAGTGGTGGGCGCCTGTAGTCCCAGCTGCTTGGGAGGCTGAGGTAGGAGAATGGCGTGAACCCAGGAGGCGGAGCTTGCAGTGAGCGGAGATTGCACCACTGCACTCCAGCCTGGGTGACAGAGCAAGACTCTGTCTCAAAAAAAAAAAAAAAAAAAAAAAAGATTTTTCACAGTCTTTTGATTAACTGATCCCTTTATCATTATAAAATGACCATCTTTATCTCTGGTACTGCTCTTTTCTCAGTTTACTTTTATAATATTAATATTTCTGTTACTAATGCTTGGGCTTTCTTTTGATTCATGCTAGCATGACATATCTGTTGTCATCCTTTTGCGTTCTTTTTGTCTTTATATTCTAAATGCACTTCTTGAAGGTGGCATGTGGTTTACTCTTGCTTTTTATCCAATATACCAATTTCTCCCTGTTAATCAAGGTATTTAGGACATTTATATTAATTTGATTTTTGATATAGTTAGATTTAAATCTACCATCTTGTTATTTGTTTTTTATATGCCCCTTTATTCCATGTTTTCTTTTTTCTTCATATTCTGCTTTCTTTTCTATGTATTCTGTGAATATTACTGATTCCATTTTATTTCTTTCATTGGCTTATTTAATATTATCGTTTATTTTGTTATTTTAGTGGTTCCATTAGGGTTGCAGTATACATCTTTAACTTATCACAGTCTACTTTGAAGTGGTATTATGCCCCTTCACATATGAGATCCTAACAATAGTATACTTCTATTTTTTCCTTTTCTACCTTGGGACTGTTGTTGCCATATATTTTATTTATACATATGTTTCAAATTGCACAATATATGATTATTTTTGTTTAAAATAATAAATTTGCTTTTGAAGTGATTCAAATAACAAAACATACATGTTGCCATTTCTAGCACTCTGTATTCTTTTTTGTAGATCCATATTTCCGTCTAGTGTTATTTTCCTTCTGCCTAAAAGGCCTCTTTTTATTATAAGTTGTAGTGTAGCTCTACTAGAAATAAATTATTTTAGCTTTTTTATATTTGGAAAAAAACATTATTTCACCTACGTTTTTGAAAGATTTTTTTTCTGGGTATGTAATTCTGTGTTGAAAGTTTTTATTTTTCTTTTATTCTTTAAAGATTGTTGCTCTACAGACTTCTCACTTGCATAATTTCTGATGATAAATCATCCTTATTTATAATTTGCTATTATCTATTGTCATCCTTATCTTTATTTGAATGTAACATGTTTTTACTGATTCTGGCTGCTTTTAAGATTTTCTCTTTATCACTGGTTTTAAGCAATTTGATTGTAATGTACTATGGCACAGTTTATTTCATATTCTTTGCACTTGGGTTTTGACAAACTTTTTGGATCCATGGACTTAGAGTTTTCATCAGATTTAGGGAAAGTTTGGCCATTATTTCTTCAAATGCTTTTTCTGTCCCTGTCTCCCTTTTTCAGAGACTCCAATTACACATATATTGGACACTTGAATTTTTCTCATACCTCATTGAATCTCTGTTCATCTTTTTAAAATCTCTTTTCACTGTCCTTCATTTTGGACAGTTTGTGTTACTATGTATTTAAGTTCATTAATCTTTTCTTCTGCAATGTCCAATCTGTATTAATCAAAGCCTATGTGTTTTTCATTTCAGACACTGAAGTTTTCATCTCTAGAAGTTGTATTTGGGTCTGTCTTATAGCTTCCATGTTTTCACTTTCTAAACATATAGAATACAGTTGTAATTTATCTTTTAATGTCTTTTCCTGCTAATTCTAACATCTGGGTCAATTGATTTACTCATTGATTTATATCTTATTATGCATTTTTTCTGCTTTTTTTCATGCCTGGTAATTTTTTTATTGGATGAAAGACATTGTGAATTTTACCTTCTTGGGCAATGGATATTTCTGTATTCTTAAGATTTTTTTCAGGGACAAATTAAGTTACTTGGAAACAACTCAATCCTTTCAAGTCTTGCTTTTAATATTTACTAGGTGGTACTAGAACAGTGCACAATCTAGGACTAATTATTTCTCACACTGAGGCAAGACTCCTCTGTGTATTCTATACAATGCTCCATGAATTCTGAAGTTTCTACCTGGCTTATGGAAACAGGCATTACTCCTAGCCCTATGTGAGCACCACGCACTGTTACCCCAATCCTTTGGGTGCCTCTTGTTCCAACTATTACCCTCACATGTTCATGCTGCTCACTACTCTTCTAAAGACAAGAATGAGACCCTTTACAGATCTCCTGAGTTCTCCTTCTGTGAAACTCATTCCTCTCCTTTACTCTGTCCTGAAAACTCTGAATGCCTTTATTTCTCTGGACTTTCAGGTTTGTCTTCTTAACTCAGAGAATCCACCAGGTTACCCTTTCCAGTGCTATGGACAAAAAGCTCTCTAAAGTAAAAAATCTGAGGCAATCATAGGGTTTACTTCCCTTGTTTCCTGTCTCTCAGTGGTCACTGCCCTTTATTGTCTGATGTTGATGGTCTTGTCAACTGTTATTTCGTATATCTGGTTTATTTTCTTCATTGTTTCTGCCAATAGAGTAAGTCTACTTTACTTTCACATATTGGGTTTGTTTCACTCATTGTTTCAGGCAGTAGAGTGGTCCCATCATGGCCAGAAGCCAAAGTCCTATCATTTTTTTTTTTTTAATTTTAGAAAATACTACTAGCATAAAACATCAGACTTAAAATTATTTCTGTATTGATTTCATATGAAATACATGCCTATTTCTTCATGTCGTGCAAAAAGAGGTAACACATAGATACATGTGACAGCCAGATGATGTATAATGACTCTATAAGACTGAATGGGATTCATGCTGCCATAGATGCACAATCAAATATCTCCCTGAAATTTGACCCAGAATTCTACACCATCCACTCAAAAAGATATAGTACCTTCCAGAAACACTCTGGTTTACATCTGGGTTCCCAATGATGACCTGAGTGACAAAGCAAGGTGAGTATTGTACCCTTTGCTAATTGAATGATTTGTTGTTCTCTCATTCAGTTTCCAACACAATATGTCAAGTATCATTTATTTAAAACAAAATTGTCCCTATCTTAGTTTGAAATGGTTTAGTAATCCCAGCACTTTGGGAGGCCGAGGCGGGCGGATCATGAGGTCGGGAGATCGAGACCACGGTGAAACCCCGTCTCTACTAAAAATACAAAAAATTAGCCGGGCGTGGTGGCGGGCGCCTGTAGTCCCAGCTACTCGGAGAGGCTGAGGCAGGAGAATGGCATGAACCCGGGAGGCGGAGCTTGCAGTGAGCCGAGATTGCGCCACTGCACTCCAGCCTGGGCGATAGAGCGAGACTCCGTCTCAAAAAAAAAAAAAAAAAAAAAAAAAAAAAAAAAACCAGTTTAGTTACACTAAACTCTCAAATTAATATTCTCAATTAAAATGTCATGCAACATAATAAAAGTATAATCTTATCATTTGTAATAATATGAGGACTAAAATATAAGCATTTTGTATGTTTTTAAATCCTCTATGAATAAACCTTTCAGTAGAACCTGCTGTGTAATATTTATAATTTTTAAATAAGTTTTATGTTTTACAACAATGTTAGTTTTACAGAAAACTTACAAAGACAGTACAAAGAGTTTGCACATACCTCAGACCCAGTTTCCCCTATTACTAACATTTGATATTAGTATGGTACATTTTTTACAGTTAATGAACTAATTTGAAGACACTATTATTAATGAAAGTACTTAGTTATTCAGATTTCCTTAGTTTTAACCTAATATCTTCTTTCTGTCCCAGGATCCTATGTCATTACTCATAATGCCTCCATTATGTGAATTTCTCAAACTTGCTTGTTGTAGATAGCCATGACAGTTTTGAGGGGCATTGGCTAGGTATTTTGTACCTGAACTGGGATTTGTCTGATTTTAAAAATCATTATTAGACTGGGGTTATAGATTTTTAAGAAAAATAACACAGAAATAAAGTGTCATTTTCATCACATCATATCAAGAGCACCTAATATTGATAGGACTTATCACGGTTGGTGGGTTTTTTTTTTGTTTTTTTTTTTTTTGGTTGGTTGGTTGGTTTTTTGAGACAGGGTCTCTCTCTGCTGTCCAGGCTGAAGTGCAGTGGCACAATCTCAGCTCACTGCAACCTCTGCCTCCCAGGGTCAAGCAGTCCTCCCACCTCAGCCTCCCAAGTAGCTGGGACTGCACACGTGTGCCATCACACCTGGCTAATGTTTCTATTTTTTGTAGAGGTGGGGTTTTGCCATGTTGCCAAGGCTGGTCTTGAACTCCTGGGCTCAAGTGATCCTCCCACCTCAGCCTCCCGAGTAGCTGGGACTAAAAGCATGCACCACTACACATGGCTAGTTTTTGTATTTTTTTTTATAGAGATGGGGCTTTGCCACATTGCCAAGGCTGGTCTCAAACTCCTGGGCTCAAGTGATCCATCCACCTTGGCCTCCCAAAGTGCTGAGATTACAGGCATTAGCCACCACGCCCAGGCGTGTGGTGTAATTTTGATCACCTAGCTGCGGTGGTGTTTGTCAGGTTTATCCATTGTAAGCTTATTTTCCCCCATTTCTATATTGTACTCTTTGGAAATAAGTCACTCTGTAGATCTCCCACTCAAAGAGTTGGAAGTTATATTTCACCTCCTTGAAGTCAAGAGTGTCTACATAAACTATTAGGAATTCTTCTGCACAGGAGATTTGTCTCTTCCATTTATTCACCCATTTTATTTATATCAGTATGGACTCATGGATACTTATTTTCCACTTGGATTATAAGCCAGTACTGCTTTACTTTGTTGTTCTAATTGTTCCAGCCTTGACTATTGGGAGTTCTTTTAGCTTCTGTGACATTTACAATTTCTAAAACTACAATGAAACTTTCAGAATGACCGTTCTACGCAGTGACTAAATTACTCCTTAAGATCAAGCTAGGAACTCAGGAAGAGAGATTGCTCTTAGGTAATGCATTAAATAATATTCTGGTTGTCTGAAATAATTCATCTGACGGCAAGTAAGTTAAAGACTAGGAAGAAAAGTGCCCAAGAGGTAGTAAATATTTTAAGAAATTAATGAAACAGAAAGATAAACTGAAAAAAATCCAAACCTTTTAAAGCAAATTTATAAATGGCTTCACATGCTTTAGCCAAAATTTCCTCTTCTGGAGAATTAAGCATTAACACCACAGTTGCTGCTTTTTTGCTTTCAATCATTAATGGATCAAACTGAAAGGCAGAAAGAAAGCTATCAGTTTCACATATGAGCTTTAAACATCACATTAAAAATGAATGGGTCTTAAAACTTAAAGAGAATGTAATCTTGCAAAAAGGATGTGGTCACTGCCCAATAAGTGCACTGCAAAGTTTTTCATTAAAAATATATCAACTGCTAGAGAAACAATTGTCAGCATTGGAATGCCTGGGGTATGGGGGAAGAGCAAAATGTTTTGGAATCTGACAGGTCTAGTTTCTCAATTTAGCCATGTGGAATCAAACGAATTATGCTCCTAAAATGTCAATTTCTTTTTCTGTTTGATGAGGATAATAGTACCTATCTCAAAGGTACTATCTCAAAGGAGCAAGGAAAGGAGTAGAGGCCACGTATATAAAGCACTTAGCACGTCATCTGGCACATGACAGATGTTTATCAAATGATATAATGTTTACTCAATACACAAAATCCTTGAATACCTGTATATATTTTATTCCATGACCATCTCAATAATCAATACTTGCTTTCCAACCACTAGACTCTAGAAAAGCAGGAATTACATATGTAAAACAATAAAAAAAAACAGTAGAAAAAGCATATAACAAAATGTAAAATTGAATAAAACCTGGAACAGGGGAAATGATAATATAGTCTAAAGAAAAGTATAGGACTCTAAGAAGACCTGTGTCCTGAGAATTCATGTGTAATTGAAATGTGTAATTGAAACGAACTATTGTTCATAGCACATAGAGGCTTTCTGTGGTCAAGGAGAAAACAAATTATTACACTATTTTTCTTCCATTTCCAGAGACTAATGACGGATGGAGTTCTGCTTAGGATAAAGGAAAAAAAACTGTATTTCAAAGCTTTAGCTGGTTCTTTGTGTTGGCTTTCCTATATAGACATCTTACTATGTCATGGAATATTTTTAAGATTGTTTCGTTTTAGGTAGAGAATAAAGAAATATATTACTCTCATTACTCCAAGGAAACATAATTGTGTGAGTTTGGAAGAGTAAAGAAGAAAGAAGATAGCAAGAAACAATGACCTGAAAGGACATAGCCAGGATAAAACTTCCCTTTTGGAGGAGAAATGGCTGCTGAATTTTAGAACAGCATTGTCTAACACCCAAAGTAAAGCTGCTGTTTTTCTATGGCTCCCACTATACTAGAAGCTATAAGAGCTACAAAAGTCTTGTTTGTTCTTTAACCTCTTAGAGACCCTTTTAGAGAAGACAGATCTTCAGTAAAAAATCAGTTGTGTACAACGGGTTGGTGGCACTTGTGTTTTTAGACATGATCCAAGGAGAAAAGGTGGCCTCTAGCTGAGCGAAGAGCAATGGCTGGGATGCTGGCTGCAACACTGATCATGAGAGCAGAAGGCCCTGGAAATCCACAGAAATTTTAAGGGAGGACTTCTGAATGTAGTTAGGGTTTGGGGCTTGAGAACCATCTTCTTTAGGTATTAAAGGGTAGCCCCAGAATGCCTGAGGACCTCACATCACCCAGGTGACACATGCGGCTCACTGACCATGGCTTTTTTTAAATCTGAAAAGTTAGGAAGGTGGAGTATGATCTCTTCCAGATATAAAATTCTAGGATTTTATGAAGTGCAAAACATATGGCAGAGACAATAAATACTATGATGAGAGTGGGGAAATTAATTTGAAACTGGGGTAAATAGAGAAAGCTCCATGGATGTGGTAGAACTTCAGATATGATTTGAAGAACAGATAAAATGGGATGAATGGCGATAAGAAGGGAGGATATGCAAATGGGGAAAATAACACAAGATGGTTTAAAATGGGAATATTTGTTTATGGTGGATACAATATTAGCTTGACCAAATAGAAAATATACAACAAGCAGAAATAATATTGAGTAATAAGAAGAAAGGCCTCAGCAAATGACCTATACCTTTCCTTCTCCTGACTGTTTATTGAAGATAATCAACAAAGGTCCAAGGGAAAAGGATTGTAACTCTGGAAGTTTATATCTGACTAGGTTATCATTCAGATGTTCAGGCATTCACAAACTCAAAAACTAATCAACCATACACTCTTAAACAAATTGCTCAGGCAAAATCTCCAGCCACAACTTGGGAGGACTAAAATATAAAAACAATTGTGGTGGATCAAAAAATACAGTAAAATGTATTTTGCTGTTTAGCTTACTAAATGTTGCAGATGATGTGAATTATAATACTTTTTTTTTTTTTTTTTTGAGATGGAGTCTCACTCTGTCGCCCAGGCTGGAGTACAATGGCGTGATCTTGGCTTACTGCAACCTCCGTCTCCTGGGTTCAAGCTATTCTCCCTGCCTCAGCCTCCCGAGTAGCTGGGATTACAGATGCCCACCACCATGCCTGGCTAATTTTTCTATTTTTAGTAGAGATAGGGTTTTGCCATGTTGTCCAGGCTGGTCTTGAACTCCTGACCTCAGGGAATCCACCTGCCTCAGCCTCCCAAAGTGCTGGGATTACAGGCATGAGCCAACTCGCCAGGCCAATGCAATTCTTAAGAAAGGATTCCTGAAGTGATAATGATTTATAAGGAAAAAAACTAATAGTGGCTTGGAATTAAAACAGATTTTTTTTTCAACAAAACAGGTAAAGAAAATTTTTGGTTTTAAAAAAAGGAATGTTGCCTAGCTCTTATTTATTTTTACATTAATAGAAAAAACGCAGGTTAAAATGTGCATTTAATAGATAGGCTACCAACAAGTATCCAAAGTTCCACACTGCCAGAAAGAAAGGGAAACAAAGGGAAATTGCTCAATTCAGAAAAGGGACAGAAAATACAAAAGAAATTACAAGATGAAAACATAGCAAAGAAAAACCACAACTTCAAATAAAATGATAGGAATAAAATCAAATATGTCAATGATCAAAATATACATCACTAGGGTAAATAAATCCAACTAAGGCTGTTAGATTGGATTCAAAAGCAAAATTGACTCTGCGTTATTAGGTATTTCTTCCACTTGATCTTCCAGAATATTAATTCAGATCCCTCCAACTAAGATAGAGAACATTTCTAGTATCTCTGAAGGTTTCCTCACACTCCTTTCCTAAGCCACCCTGCCCCCATGAGAGATAACCATTATTCTGACTTTTAAAATAATCACTTAATTTTCCATCTTTGAACTTCATATGAGGAATCATACAACATTCGCTCTTTCATATTTGGTTTCTTTAGCTCAGTGCAATACCTAATGCAGTTCTTTCACATTTTTGCTTATATAGCTAAGTCATATTTCTTATGGCTATATAATGTATTCCAGTATATAAATATACCAGTTTGGGTTCTTTTCTTTCCAGTTTGAGGAAATCATAAGTCACAGTGAATATTCTTTTACATGTCTTTTTGTGGATACATACATTTCTCTTGGGTATTTACCTAGGAATGGAATTGATGAGTCATAGAGTAGACATATATTTCCCTTTTGTAGGTACTGTCGAACAGTTTTCCAAAGTGGTTTTATCAATTTACATTCCCACCAGCTATGAATGAGAGTTCCAGTTGCTCTACATCCTCACCAACACTTGGTATTATCAGTCTTTTTAATTTGCCTTTCCAAAGCTCTTCAATCATAGTTTTAAATCCATCTGCTCTTCATAGTTATTGTAGCTGGAGAAATGCCTGCTGCTACCTGCTTCCACTATATCCTAGACAGAAGAGAAGTGTTCTCATTACTTTTCAAAGTTCTCTCCTGTCTCTTTTACTAATTCTGACTCAGTAGCATCCATCTATCATTCAGCTTTGTCTTCTACTATTATGCTTGGGAATCCATTAATTTTTCTCTATCTGCCCACAGATGGGTTTCCTGCAGCACCCACAGTGTTCAGGCTCTGAGGGGTTCTTGGTAGCCAACCAGCAAGTGGTGAAAGATACAGCTTGACTTTTTCAACTACTCCCACTACAGAGATTCTTCAATTGCATTTGGATCCCCAGTCCATTTACTCCCTCTGCTTTCTCTCCCTTTATCAGCTTTCTCCCTTCTTCCCCTCTTAAGTTGCTTAGATTGCATGTTCTATTATCTGAATAACACTTCTGCTAAACCGTAAACCTCCTTGTCTCTCTGTCTTTTCATCAGATGAATCTTCTCAACCCAAACCACAAGTGAACACTAGTATTTTCTTCTTTGCATTTATACCCAAGTGTCCAACCATTCTCAAAGAGTGTTAAACTAGAAGAAAACTAGTATCATTATAAATTCATGACCAGCAATTGAGGGGGCCTCACTGCAAATCAGGTTTCTATATTTCTTTTGTAAACTTGACTTTTCTTCTCAAAAGAACAAAATTATTTCAAACATTTCTACTATCCTTGAACATTTAACACTCCTACTTCCCCCTTTCTTTCCTCCTCACCCAGCAAAATTTTCAGAAAAAATAAAGTTACCAGATGGAAACTCCATCAACTTCCAACTTGCAGATTCAAATCTACCTATATCTGCACATGTTCTTCTATTACCTCAGAGAAAATATCCAAGGCCAATCTCTAATAGGTGCTTTGGCTTTTTAACTCATTCACCTTCATTAATTCATTTATTTAATAAACATTTATTGAATCCCTATTAAGTGCCAGACGCTAAGACTAGCACATTAGATAACTCGATCTCCTATTCTCACAGAATGGACACATTCTCATCTTACTTTATATTAATCATCCCTTTTGTCTCATGAGAAGTCAACTCCTCCCTGTCAACTAAATTCTTCCTTTACTTCTTTCGAATCCAGCTTACAGAGGGCCAATTTAGATGTAATACAATGCAGTTATTTTCAGTGTAAGTTTGATGAGTTTTGAGGAATGTATACGTCTTTATAGAATTTTAAGAAACATACACATCTGTATAAGCAACCACTCCAAACAATATGTGAAGGTTTCCATGCCCCACAACATTCTCTCCTGCCTCATTGCAGTTGATTCCCCTCCTATGACTGGTCCCAGACAACCACTGATCTCCTTTCTTTCGCTGCAGATCAGTTTGGCCTGTCCTATAATTTAGTAGTACTGAAATTAGTACATAGGGACCCTTTGTGTAGGCTTCTTTCATGTGGCAGAATATTTCTGAGATCCATGTTTCATGGATCTCACTTGTTTTTACCTTTCTTTTTACTGCTGAGTAGTATCCCATTGTATATCACGATTTGTTTATCCATTCAACTGTTGATAGACCTCTGGGTTGTTTCAGGTTGGAACCATTATGTATAAAAGCTGCCATGAACATTTTATACAAGTCTTCTTATGGACAAATGTTTTCATTTCTCTTGAGCAAATGCCCAGAAGTAAAATTTCTGGCTTGTCTGGCAAGTGCATGTTTAACTTTATAAGAAAACATAATTTTGGGTCACTGCAGCTCGTGCCTGTAATCCCAGCACTTTGGGAGGCTGAGGCAGGAGAATCACTTGAGGCCGAGAATTCAAGACCAGCCTGGGCAACATAGTGAGACCTTGTCTCTACAAAAAGTGAAAAAATTAGCCAGGTGTGGTGGCATGCACCTGTAGTCCTAGCTACTTGGGAGGC
This sequence comes from Hylobates moloch, assembly GCF_009828535.3. Lineage (NCBI taxonomy): Eukaryota > Metazoa > Chordata > Mammalia > Primates > Hylobatidae > Hylobates > Hylobates moloch. The sequence goes on along the minus strand of NW_026652277.1, from coordinate 22,638,114 downwards.
TGAGGTGGGAGGATCACTTGACCCGGGAATTCAAGGCTGCAGTGAGCTACAGTCATACCACTGCATTCCAGCCTGGGCAAAAGAGTGAGCCCCTGTCTCAAAAAAAGAAAAAAATACAATTTATTTTTCCAAAGCAGTTCTACCATTTGCATTCCTACCGGCAATGTATCTGTATCCAACATAGTACTTTTATCTCTTCAGTTATTTAGATCTTAATTTGTCTCAGAAATGTTTTATAGTTTTCAGCATATACGCATTGATTTTATTTTGTTAAACTGATGTCTAAGTGTTTCCTTTTTTCTTATGCTATCGCATAGCCTTTTTTGCCATCATGTATCTTAAACTTGTGTTATTAGGTGCATAACACTTAGGACCATTAAAAAAAATAAACCTTTGTATCATTATAAAATGTCCATCTTTTTCTCAGGTAGTATTCTTTGTCCTGCAATTGTAATATAATTCATTTGGTATTAACATAGGTGCTCCAGATTTCTTATGATTAGTGTTTGCATGGTATATATCTTTTTCCATGTTTTTACTTTTATGTGTACCTTTATATGTAAAGGAGGATTCTTATAGACAGGTTAGAGTTGAGTCTTGCTTTTTTACTCAGTTGGACAATCACTTTTTATTGGGATATTAGGTTATTTATATCCAATGTGGTTGTTGATATGGTTGGGTTTTAATTGATCATCTTGCTATTTGTTTTCACTTTGTCACATTTGCTCCCTGTTCCTTTTAGCCTGCCTTTTTTCAGTTAATTGGGTTTTTTTGGTATCCCATTTTACCTCCTCTATTGGCTTATTAACTGATTTTCTCCTGGTTATAGGTCACATTTTCCTTTTTTGCACACCTAATAATTTTGTATTGGATACTGGGCATTGTGAAAATTACATAGCTGAGCATCTAGATTCTTTTGGGGGCTGGGGGAGGAGGAGTGTTCCTTAAAGGATATTGAATTTTGTTCTGGCAGGCAGTTATCTTACTTATGGATCAGGTTAATCTATTTAAAGCCTATTTTTAAGCTTTATTAGGTAGGGCAGGACTAGAGAAACATTTACTATAGGGCTGGATAGTTTAGCCACACGACTATTAAGGCATGACTTTTCTGGGGACTCTTCTTAATGCCCCAGGTATTCAATAAGACCCTCTATGCCTTCCAAGCAAATTACAATGCTTCCCAGACCCGTGTGAGCTCTAGAGAGGGTTTGAGTTAACGGTACCCTAAGAGTTGTTCATGCATGTCCTTCGCCATGTGGAGTTTCACCCCATACAAATTAGATTTCAGAGAATCCAGAGGACCATTAACTGGATTTCTGAAGCTATTGCTGTATGTTGGTCTCTTCTTTTTGGTACTCTGCCCTGCAAACTGCAGCCACCTAATCCTCCTTGAACTCCGATTTCTTGAAGCTCTTTTATTTTAAAATAAAAACCAGTTGGTTTATTTATCTGTCCCTAGATAGTAATCATCCTCCATACACCACGTTACCCTTCCTTGTCTTTCACAATCAAAACCCTTACGAATACTTACTTTTCTTACTCTCGCTCCTTGCTGCACATATCCAATCTGACTTTCACCCTCAGTAACTTACCAAAGTAGTTCTCACTAAAGCCACCATCTGGGAGCACCATGTCACATGTCACCCAGGACTTCTTGAGAGTTTTATTTCATTTCTAAAGAAAATAATACAATAATACTTGAAACTACAGAGAGTTATGGTGTATTTAATTGTCAGGCCTCCATCTCTCTGGATACTCTTTTTATTGTTTTTATTCATGGTGGTTTGGGGGTTGAAATTCCTTGGGCGACTGGGCTTGCTTGCTTGCTTTTCTTTCTCTTCTTCCACAGCTGTCATTTTTCTGAATTTAACACACTGCATTATGTCTTTGATTTACATGTCTATTTCAGTATGTTGTACTTCTATTGGCTCCATTGCTCAGGCTTGATCTCTCAACTTGTCCCCTTCTCACCCTCCACGTCCTACCCATCAGCACATCCTGCCAGCTCGACCTTCAAAGCTCATCCTCACTCTGGCCACATCTCATCTTCTTCACGGTGACTTCCTGGGTCCAAGCTTAACTGCACTACTGTAACAACCTCCAAGCTGGTCTTCCAATTTTCATGTTTCACCCACATTGTAGCTAGAACGATCTTATTTTTCATTTTAAATATAAATCAGATGTCACTACTCCTCTCTTTGTCACCTTCCAACGAATTCTCCTTTTTGCACATTAGGAAAAAATCCAACTTGCTTAACATAGCCTAATGTCCTACGTGGTCACCACCATCTCACCATCTTTGTGACCCCGTCCTACACCTTGCTCACTAATCTCCTGTCACACCAAGCTTCCTGGCATTCCTCAAACACACTGCATAAGGCTTTAGTTACTGTGGTCTGGCTGGGGCCCCCTCCCAGATATTTGCACAGATTACCCCCTCATTTCATTTAAGTGTGTTTTGGTTGAGATCCCACCAAGAAGGCCTGCCTTGACCAAGATTCTATTTAAAGAGGCCCCATCACACTCCTTACCATATCATACTTTATTTTTCTTCTTTGATCGTATCACTACCTGAATTATATTATTATTAATTGACTGTTTCTCCCATTATAACATAAGCTGCCTTGGGGCCTGAACTTTCCTTTCTCCCCATCTTTATGCCCAGGATGTGGAAGAATGCTTGCATACGGTAGGCACTCTATATTTGTCCAGCAAATAAATACATTTCTTTAGGCAAAGGACCATGCTGTTTCTCTGTCTCCATCACCTATGAACAATACTGGGGTGATGGTAGTGCTTGGAAAATGTCTGTAAAGGAATGTATTAAAGTGCCCCTGGAAACTTTTTCTATGCTTGTGGCCTTAAAGTGCCTTAACTGTGTACTGTTTGCTGATGTCAGGAGAGAGGGCTCTAAATCTGAGGTCCATGGAGCTATCAGTAGGCTTTGAAGGTACATTCTCTATGTGAAATTATATGCAAAATACTTGGAGTACATTTCAGAGGGAGGAGTGTCCACAGATCTCAACCTACCTTCATAAGTCTCCTTGATTGCCCTGCAAACTCCTAAGAACCACAGCCTTAGATCATCTTCACCACTTAAGGCACTTTCCCTTACGTCCCAGCTGGCCATCTTCTCCACCAATCCACATCCAAAACAGATTTCCCTTCCCTGTTGGAACTTTCACACCAGAGACCTCTCATGTTTCTGTATTTTTAAAGCTGATTATATAAGCATGTGAATAAGGATACTATGGTTAAGGACAGATATGTCATGATCACCACAGAAGAACAACTCTCAGAGGAGTAGGTAGAGTACACGAAAATACATTAAACATAAGCTTCAGTAAATATCATTTAATAGTCACTTGGTTATTTAAATGTGAATCTATAATAATTAAAATTAATTTTAAAGACCTGGTGCAGTGAGTCATGCTTGTAATCACAGCACTTGGGAGGCCAAGGTGGGAAGACCTCTTGAGCCCAGGAGTTCGAGACCAACCTGGGCAACATAGTGTGACCCTGTCTCCACAAAACATATAAAAATTAGCCAGGTATGGCAGTGTGTGCCTTTAGTCCTAGCTACTCAAGAGGCTGAGCGGGGAGGATCACTTGAGCCTGGGAGGTGGAGGCTGCCGTGAGCCATGATTGTGCCACTGCACTCCAGCCTGGGAGACAGAGCAAGACCCTATCTCAAAAAAGAAAAAAAGATAATATGGGGTATGAGAAGCTTAAAGGGAAGCTTGAGACTGTAAGAGTTGCAATCCAATGGGCTGACAAAGGACAAATACGAATGTTTGGCAGAGAGTAGAGAAACTTGGCATGACATTTGTTTCTCCTACAGAGCCTGCACCATTATAGTAATTTTTAATTAAAAATGGCACTGAGAATAAATGATAGCTATAACAGAGTGCCACATGACTAAATAAATAATACTGTGCTGTCATTACATATCCCATCTGCTTTCCCATGAGAAAGTCAGTCACCAACAAGCTCGTTGAGAAATTATAATTTCATGCTCTGTGCAAAATAAATGATAAAATTATTTACAAAAAGAATGAAAGAAAATGGAAGCATTTTGGCTAAGTTTTGAATTTTAAGCCCAGTCAATTAGAGTGGCATAGGCTTCTAGAGATATTTTTATGTCTCTGCTGAAGAATAATACTGTCTAGAATAGTGCCGTCCAACAGAACTTCAGCAATGAAAATGTTCTGATTTTGTGCTATCCAATATGGTAGTCACAGGCCACAAGCACTTGAAATGTAACTAATGCGACTGAGAATCTGAATTTTTAACTTCTTTTTTAAAAAATAGAGACAAAGTCTTGCTATTTTTCCCAGGCTGGTCTTGAACTCCTGGCTTCAAGCGATCCTCCCGCCTCAGCCTCCCAAAGTGCTGGGATTACAGATGTGACCCACTGCACCTGGCCTTTAAAATTAATAATTTTAATCATTATAAATTCAAATTTTAGTAACCACGTGTGCCTAGTGGCTGTAGTATTAACACAGGTCTAAAAAAATACAAAATTATGAAGATGACCTCGGCGAAAATAGATCATCACAGTTGAGTGATTTTTATGGTGCCAATAAGTACAAATAAAAAGCTTTTAAAATTTCTATTTCAATATGTTTACCACATCAGTGGTCCCAGATCATGAGGCACTAATCGTATAGGAAAAGAGAGAGAGAGATAAACAGGAGGAGGTAGACAGCATTCATCTAACAGGAACTTTCAGTAGAGAATATCTAGACATCAGGAAAGATTTGCTAAAATGTCTAAAGATTAAAATGAAAGTAGATAAAATACCTTTTAGTTTACTTTATAACCTGATCAAAGTAGCAAACTTTTGGAGTAAGGTGAGCAAGCTGAAAATTATCCATATGGTTTTATATATGTATATTGTTTATGAATTTATATTTTTTATTAATTCATAGTGTTTAACTGTCAGGAGGAGAAAGATGGGAAAAGAAGTCCTTATAACTTCTTTACATAGCAAAATAAATGATAAAACAAAATTATTTACAAAAAGAATGAAAGTAAATGGAAGCATTTTGGCTAAGCTTTGAATTTTCAGCCCAGTCAATTCGAGTGGCCATAGGCTTCTAGAATATTTTTATGTCTCTGTTAAGGAATAATACTGTCTAGAATAGTGTTGTCCAATAGATCTTCAATGATAAAAGTGTTCTGATTCTGTGCTGTCCAATAGGGCAAGCACAGGTCATTTATTTATTTATTTTTTAAAGTCCATAGTAGTGTTGTCAGTCTATGACAAAGAATGAAAGGTTGAGTTCTGAGATTGATGAAGGAGGTCCAGGAAAACCCAGGAGACCGCACCCTCTTCCCAGGAACTGGATTTGGTTGTGCAGCTGAGGGGGCATGTTGTACTACTTTCCATTGCTCTGATTCTGTACTCACCCTGCTTAGCTTCCTGTGTGCATTTAACTAAGGAAAGAAAGTCCTGACCCATTAACATAAATGTTCAGTTAACTTGATACTTAATCATTACGATTCCAGGGCCAGGTCGTAGTCCCTCGGGAATTTAGAGCTTGTGGCTTTATCCACTGAAGCTCAATCACCTCTGAAATATTAAAAGACTACAATTTCCATGCTTGCAAACTCAAAGATCTGACCATAAATCATGATGGCCACACACCAGGCCTCAGGGGACTTCAGTGGCCAGCTGGTCTTCCATGCCTCATCCCTGACTTCCCTGTCTCCTTTGACAGTTCATACAAACTTGTTCAGTTTTGTAGAATGATGAACAGCACCCTCAACTATATCAATAATAATAACATCTACAAGCTCTTACCTAATGCCAGGCACTGTTCTAAGCATCTTACATTGATCTAACCTTACCTCACTGATGTGAGTGGGTATTCCTATGAATTAAGCAGTATCACATCCTCACTGTGGTGCACAGAGGTTAGAAAGTTCACCCAAGTTCATAGATGGGCATAAGTGGATAATGGAGTAAGGACCCAAACTCAGGTGAGATAGCCCCAGAGCCGGTACTCTTAGACACTGAATATCTTGCCTTATACTAAATCATGCCTAGTAGAGTCATTTCTATTAGGAATTCTTTTATGCAATATTCCACAGTAAATTTTCCTTTTATTAACGCATCACAAACAACCTTTTGGCCAGATGTGGAAATGATTTGGAAAGGAAGAATATAGTTGTATTGGTCGATCAAGCCGTATCTTTTCCATATGTAGGCATCTTCTTAGCTAGTGTCTCTTTTATGAGAAGGAAATGTAAATCAGTACCATATCTGCATATATTGATGGTACAACAAATGAGAATATTCAGAAAAGCAAGGGGAGCTTTTTGTTCTAATCCTAATACCAACACTTTTCTTGCTGTCTTTATTACTCATTTTAAACTATAGAGGAAAGCCTGATAAAAATTAAAGTCTTTGGAAACAATATTTCTAGGAAACATATAAGAAGCAAATTACCATTAGTTGACAGAGAAAAGTTTATTTTCTTAAGTAGTTATATTTCTCTTTAAATGTGGTTTTCATTTACAATGTGTACAACAAAACTTTATTGACTTTAGAGGTATATTCGGGAACAAGTTCCAGGTTAAGATACTATAAATTGTGGCATACTGCTTTGAAGTATGAGAACAAATACTGTAGAAAAGGGCTTAGATATTATTTTAATACCACTCTGTCAGTTTTTGTTTGTTGGTTTGTTTGTTTTTTGAGATGCAGTCTCGCTCTGTCACCCAGACTGAAGTGCAGTGGCGGGATCTCAGCTCACTGCAAACTCTGCCTCCCAGGTTCATGCCATTCTCCTGCCTCAGCCTCCCAAGTAGCTGGGACTACAGGCGCCCACCACCACACCTGGCTAATTTTTTGTATTTTTAGTAGAGATGGAGTTTCACCATGTTAGCCAGGATGGTCCCGATCTCCTGACCTCGTGATCTGCCCGTCTCAGCCTCCCAACACTCTTGTCAGTTTTATAGTCAGAGTAGAAGTCCCCTGGGAAAGGCAGGGAAAAGTAAGGACCATTAGTTAATGTTACACTCGCCATTGGCTACCTCCAAGGCTGTTGGGAGCTGAGGAAGCAAGAGCTCTATTTTGTTAATGCTAGGACTGTGTTTCTCAAGTTCTCCATTGTGTCCCCAAGGATTGGAGTCCAGAGGACAACATCAGCAAGACATTATGAAGTTATAGAAAGTGTATTGGCCATATACATCTATTGTTTATTAGCCCTGTAATTCTAATTTTAATCAGAATATGTTTTTGCTAATAAGATGCCATTAATGCTATTTGGTAGCAAAAAGGGGGGTAATACAAACCTTGGATGCAATGAAAAAAATAAGAGAATCTGCAACATTTTAGGAATATGTCCTAAGAGAAGCAGCCAGAATGATGAAACATAATGAGATCACAATGTATATATCCCTGCAAATCCTGCCTGGACCTGGGAAGATGGGCACTTCTGTAGATTTTGTTCCCAACTGTATTGAAATATCATACCTAGTGGATTGCACAGGGGTGCAAGTGTGTGTGTGTGTGTGTGTGTGTGTGTGTGTGTGTGTGTGTGTGTCTCAGAAGCAGAGTCCAGAGGATTCTCCTGATAATAGATCTTATTTTCCAAGTGCTACGTGCCAGGCACTAAGACCTTTATGTAACTTATTTTGTTTTAATTCATACAACAACAGGAACGAGTTTGATATTATGATTCCCATTTAGGAGCTAAAGAAAAACCGAAATAACTTGGCCAAATTTGGCAAATTGGCCACAATGACACAGTTGGCAAGAGGCAGAGCTGGCTCAAGGCCCCCAGGATCTTAACTACAAAGCTCCCAAGGGGGCAGATTTCTGCCATTAGCCCAGTTTCCTTCAAATTTGAAATTGCTGTGAGTCTGTGGACTCCACTTATTTCTTTTCTATTCCTGATTTATCTGAAGGAAATCACACCAAATGTCTGTTTCAAAATAAGTTTCGAAACTGAAAATTGTCCAAGGTCATTTTTCACTTTTAACACAACCTTTCAATAATTGATAAACTTTAAAGAGAGAAGATAAAATCCTGTTTTTAAAGAGAGAGAAGAGCTATCAGTGGGGAATGAATTACTTAGCATTTGGAATAAAGATGATGATGCCAGACTAGTCTCTCGATAGAACTGGAAAGGATAGGGACTTCTCACGTGCAATGGTCATCACCAGACAACCTTATATACATATCTAATAGCTATAACAGAACTTCCAGTTATTTTTGAAAATTCACTTGATTAATTAACATACATGAGAGGCTGGCAAATGTAAACGGTAAGTATTTAAAAGAACAACCCAAACTATTTATTCATTAACTATGCTATAAGCATGCCATCTACATACTGGAAAAGCTAATAATTACTCTCTAATTGTGCTAATTATATGATGACAATGTTGTAAATGTTTGTTTATATAATGTTAGATTTCTCTGACTAATCTTATCATTAGTCAGACTTTGGACTTCTGCCACCGCGTATTCATGTATATACTGGTACATGCCAAACTGTGTGAACAATTTATTTTTATAACTGGTTGTTAAAGTGCTACTAGTATTCAAATCAGAAACTTACCACATCCTTAGGAGGAGGCTCTACTTCCTTCTTTATCTTTTTACCCATCCTGGAAAAAGATGCAATATATGGTTAAAGTGACATTTGCACATGCATTTCTCAATTACCTGTGCCCTTGAGAGGAGGTTTATTTTCTCCTTTAAATTTTTACCTCCTAAAACACAATGCAATACATAAAAAAATTATCACATATGTACAAATATGTCACCTACATCCCAATTTCAAACTCTGCAATTTTAAGGAATTTATTGATAAGATCATTGAGCATTAGTCCTGGCTTTCAGTTTAGAAAGGAGGTGAATATATTAGTGGCATAACTTAAATAACAAGAAATCATTTACCATTTTTATAGCTTGCTTATGATAGACTTAAGAGACTAAGCCCATCAAGTTACTTTTGAGACCTGCAAGGATGTTTGTGCCACAAAGGCAGATCTTGCACTGATCTATCCCAAACACCTACAACAGTGTCTGGTACATAATTGGCATTTGATATTTATAAACCTCATTAGCTCCATTTTTCCTAGGAGTAATGATCTTATAAATGGTATACAAAATCTACCAGTCTTGAATCAACATTTGTGTCCTTTGCCTGGATAACAAGAAGTTTTCTCTCATATAATCCACAGCTCAGTAAAACAATTAAAAAACCTGAAGAGATACATTCTGGGGAAACTGAGGTTACTTCCTTTCCACTTGTCCTCATATGTCCATCTCTGTGTGGAAAAAGTGAAAGGAATGGAATTTATACATAGTTAACACACCACAGAGGAGTAACCCAGCCCAGGTTCAAAGAACTTCTCAGGCTGGGCAGGTGGCTCATGCCTGTAATCCCAGCTCTTTGGGAGGCTGAGGTGGGCAAATCACAAGGTCAGGAGTTCAAGACCATCCTGGCCAACATAGTGAAATCCTGTCTCTACTAAAATACAAAAATTAGCCGGGTGTGGTGGCACATGCATTGTAGTCCCAGCTACTCAGGAGGCTGAGGCACGAGAATCACTTGAACCCAGGAGGTGGAGGCTGCAGTGAGCCGAGATTGCGCCACTGCATTCCAGCCTGGGCAACAGAGTGAGACTGTCTCAAAAAAAAAAAAAAAAAAAAAAAAAAAAAAAAAAACTTTTCAAGATCTTAATATCTATTAGAATGACCCAGGAAATCTATCTAGTTTTCTTCAATGAGAGTTTGTAGAATTATGTTCAGCATCAGAGCCATCTTAAATGGTATATAGTAGGAGCAATCTTAAACAGTATATCATAGCCTTGAGGAAGTTACCATAGTCTCAATAGAAATCCTAGGAAGTAGAAAATCCTTGGGGAGAATCTACAGTGTCAGGGTTAGCTCAAATTGTATGTCAAGGGTCAAAAGTAACTCCTAGCATTAGAGACACTGACCAGAATTTATCACATACATTAAAAAGCCACGTCTTCATAGAAACTCCTAGATACTTCTGAAAGGCATTTATTCTAGGTCTCTAACTTCAGACCACACTACTTTTAAGACTTTTGAGGGCCTGGGCAAGCTTATTCACACTATAGCCAATATATTAAAATGTTAAAATGTGCCTGCATCACCCATTAAATGTCATTTGCATCATAAAAACTTTTGAAATTTGTATTTGAAATTACTCAGCAATCAGTACATACACCTGGAAATTCTTATAAAATGAGCAAATTGTTTTCAAATGTAATAAAAATTTATATTAATAAAACATTTAATTAACACTAATTTTTCAGTTCTCTTTTCATATTTTAGAGCCAATATAAGCATTTTTTTCAAATCTCAAACATCTTCCTTAGGTGCTTGAAAAGTGAACAGGTCCTAGACCTTATGCCTATAATATTTCAGGCAGACATGCAGAAACTATTCTGGGCAAATGAGAATCTATCCTACAATTAATCTCTAGGGAAAAAAAGAGTTTATAGCACTCTATAACCAATTCCAAGACAGAGCAGCCTTTGATTTATAAAAGAGTTGCTTATGAATAATATTAGGAAGCAATTTAATTACACCTGCATAAAGTTGTTTTAAATCATCTGATTTTCACTTAGGAACTAATTTTTCCTACTTCAGGATAGTGTTTTTGAGCAATTGCATAGTGCAGAGGTTAGAAGAACTTACACAGACAGTATTGCAATGACAGAGCATCTCCTAAGCTAAAGAATGAAGTTTAAAGCCTATGTGTTTTATCATGGCCCAGCGTGGTGACTCAGTCCTGTAATTCCAGCACTTTGGGAGGCTGAGGTGGGTGGATCCCTTGAGGTCAGGAGTTCAAGACCAGCCTGGACAACATGGCAAAACTCTGTCTCTACTAAAAATACAAAAATTAGCCTGGAGTGGCAGTGGCATGCGCCTGTAGTCCCAGCTACTGGGGAGGCTGAGGCAGGAGAATTGAGGCCGGGAGGCAGAGGTTGCAATAAGCTGAGATCACGCCATTGCACTCCAGCCTGGGTGACAGAGTGAGACTCTGTTTCCCCCCCAAAAAAAAGCCTATGTGTTTTATCACCATATTAGGTATGACAGTTAATGGAGGAGAGACTGAACAGCTGACATAGGTCGGTGGCAATGAGCTATGGAGATGATCCTTACAAGGGTAATACATTTCACTGTGGAGAATTTGGAAAACAAGGGCACAACAAATAAAATAAAAATCACCCAAAGATAAGCTCAGAGAGATCAATACTATTTCTCTTCTCTTCTCTTCTCTTTTCTTTTTTGAGACAGAGTCTCACTCTGTTACCCAGGCTGGAGAGTGGCCTGATCTTGGCTCACAGCAACCTCCACCTCCCAGATTTAAGTGATTCTCCTGCCTCAGCCTCCTGAGTAGCTGGGATTACAGGCACCCGCCACCATGCTCCACCAATTTTTGTATTTTCAGTAGAGACGGGTTTCCCCACATTGACCAGGTTGGTCTCGAACTTCTGACTTCAGGCGATCCACCCGCCTCAGCCTCCCAAAATGCTGGGGTTATAGGCGTGAGCCACCGCACCTGGCTTTGTGTGTTTTTCTAAAGTGATTTTACCGTCCTGCCTCAATCTCTATCCCCTACTTTCACCTTCCCTTCCTGGGTTCATATTCCTACTAAATTCTTATATTAACAAATAAATTCATGAAGTCTCAGTTTCCCTTCATTGCTTCAATCATCTCCAGTGGATTAGCATAACATGCCATTTCAAATATTTTAAAATCCATTAGCTATCTAGCCAGTCTCTGATTGTTGAAATTTTTTTCTAATTTTCTGGAAATATGGACAGGGCTGCAAAGAACGTCCTTGGGCATAAAATTTTCATCCATATCCCCAACTATTTCTTTAGGATAAATCTCTAGCAGTTGGGGAACATCACACACCGGGGACTGTTGTGGGGTGGGGGAAGGGGGGAGGGATAGCATTAGGAGATATACCTAATGCTAAATGACGAGTTAATGGGTGCAGCAAAACAACATGGCACATGGATACATATATAACAAACCTGCACGTTGTGCACATGTACCCTAAAACTTAAAGTATAATAATAAAAAAAAATCTCTAGCAGTAAATTAACTGGGTGAAAACTTCAGGGCATTGGATATGCAAACAACACTGCTCTAAAAATGCATCTTCTTGACTACTGGAGCCATTTTTTTTTTTTTTTTCACAAGTTGATTGGTCGTTTGTATTTGTTCTTCGTGAACGTTCAGCCTATGATTTTAAATATTTTCTAATGAGTTCTGCTTTGAGAATATTTAAAGAGGAGGAGAGCTCGAGAAATCGAGGCCACTTCTGAGTTGCTCACAGTCAAGTAACGGAATCTGACTTGATCTCACCTCAGATCCCCTCCCGGGCCTCAGTTTTGTCACCTGTTGAATGGGAGGTGGCGGGATGCTTAAGAAACCCACCCCAAGCCCCATCTAACCCTGCGGGCGCGAGGCAGGAACCAACAACGCCCAGCAAGGTGTTGCCTCACTGACCCCAGCAGTCTGCGCCCACGTGGCACCTTCTCCTTTCCCAGGTTTTCCTCAGGCCTCTGCCTTGGGCCTCCCCACCCCACGGGGTTACCTTTACCTGCCGGGAGATCCCGCCGAGTAGCTGCTCCGCAAACCCAGCAGACGAACCCCCAGTCCCTTGTTGTGCCTCGTTGCTAGGCGACGCCAAGCCGCACCGCGCCTGCGCCCTGGGAACGCGCGGGGCTGCGAGGGCGCCCATTGTCCCGCCGAGGGCAGCGGTCACTGCGGGAGGAGCCAAGTGCGTCCGCGATTACCTGAATCTAGTGCTTTAGGGGAGAATGGAAACTGGCGGTGGAAGCTGCAAATCAAGAGGCAGTTCAGCCTCAGCTTCTGCCCCAAGGACTGGCTGTAGATTCAAATACGCAAATACTCTTGCATTCTTCCAAATACAGGCGTCAGCCAGAATCTCTGTGCAGATGAAACCCACATCAGCCACCACCTGCCCAGGCTCCGTTAAGCTGCAGACCTGCACTGCCACATTTCCTTGCACTAGGATGTCCAATCCATTTCCACAGAATTCATGGCCCTTCAAAGCCCCATTCTCTTCCTCTTTCTTTCCTCTTCCTGCCATTCTTCCAATTGCCTAGACTCAGAAGGAGCTTCAATTTCCCTTCTTCCTTCCATGCCCCCCAACCACAGTCATCACTTCAGCCACTTCTTGGCAGCTTACATTTTGTTTCCTGCTTGTTCCCTTTCTCATATCCTTATTGTGACTTCAATCCAGCTCGTCATTTTTTGGCCTTCTGGCTGATAACTTCAGTTCCTCTCTCCTTACTGTTCTTTCTACATATCACAGGCAATTCGGCCTTCCAGAAATCATCGTTCCAGTCTTGTCACTTCCCTACTCAAATGTCAGCGGCTTCCTAAGATAAATTTTCAACACATTGGCCTGGAATTTAAGACCGTCTGCTCCATCTCTATTCCATCTGTGCAACCACATTTTCAACCTATCTCCACCATCCAAGCTCCAGCCAAACTTACTGTTCCCCAAATTTTCCACACTTTTCTCTAAATTTTTTTGCTCATCTGTTCATCACTTCATTTTTCAACAAATATTTATAAAGTAGCTTCTATTTCCCAGGTCATGTGCAACACCTGGAATATTCTTTCATTTCCACTTAATTAAACCCAGCTCAAATGCCATCGTCATAAAATACTTTTTGATTGCCTTTAGCAAAAAGTCTCTCCCTCTCCTCTTAGACTTTGCAAATTCCATCTCCTACCGGCCCCTGTTGGTCTCCCAGTCCTAAGAATGATAGATGCTTCTTATACTTGCTACTTTTATATATCTTATGTTCTCTTCTCACCGTTTAAATTGCCTGATAAACAGCTTTATAACAATTATTTGTATTCAGTTTTCCATGGCCAAATATCCGGTGTGATTGCTGTATAGAAAACATCTTAAGTAATGGTCATGGAAGTAGGAAAAGGATTAAGACCAAGTAGTATCAAGGAAACCAAGGAGGGAGTTTCAAGAGTATAAGCGTCATCAAGTGTTATATGATTGGGCCTTGAATAATATACTCCTGTATTTTCAGCCTCTCCCTGTCTTCCATGTTTTTTCCTGTCGGTATATAATTATGTTGAAGCCCCTCCCATGCCTCATCTAAAAAGCAAAAACAAATAAAATCCCTTTGATCTTGTTGTTCCTTCTTTTTTTTTTTTGAGAAGAAGTCTCGCTCTTTCACCCAGGCTGGAGTGCAGTGGCGCGATCTCGGCTCACTGCAGGCTCCGCCCCCCGGGGTTCACGCCATTCTCCTGCCTCAGCCTCCTGTGTAGCTGGGACTACAGGCGCCCGCCACCTCGCCCGGCTAATTTTTTTTTTGTATTTTTAATAGAGACGGGGTTTCACCGTGTTAGCCAGGATGGTCTCGATCTCCTGACCTCGTGATCCACCCGCCTCGGTCTCCCAAAGTGCTGGGATTACAGGCGTGAGCCACCGCGCCCGGCCCTTGTTGTTCCTTCTAACCATTATCCTATTATTTTCTTTCTATTCTTGGTCATGACTTTTCAAAAAAAGTGGCCAGCATTAGATACTTACACATTTTTAACTTCCTACTCACTCTTCAGACTACAGTGACCTGTTTTCATCCCAGCACTAAAACTATCCATATCCATTGGATGCTTCTTAGTGCTCATCTTGCTTGACATTGCGGCTGTATTAATACTCAATGACACCTCATTCTTGAAAGTCTTTTCTTGGTTTCCTTGATACTACTTGCTCTTGATCTTCCTCCTACTTTCTTTTATGACCATCATTTAAGATCTTTTCTATACAACAGGGTCTGTCTATGTTGCCCAGGCTTGCCTTGAATTCCTGGCCTCAAGGAATCCTCCTGACTCAGCTTCCTGAGTAGCTGGGATTATAGGGATATATGCCCATTTGTGGTTTTTTTTTACAGAATCTTAAATGTTGAAATTTCCCAGGGATCTGTCCCTTGTTCTCTTTTCACACTATATGCTTTTCCAGGTGATCTTATTTATATTTGTGACTTCAACTATTGCACATATGTAGCTCCTCATCAGACTCTGATACTGAACTCTAGACCCATATATCCTACTTGCTACACAGTTCCACCTGGATACCCCCAGGCACTTCAGTCATCAACACTACCCACCTAAACTCATCATTTTCCCAGTATAGACATGTTTTTCCATTTATCTAGGGGTAACAACAGGTGGTCTACCCAAACAGACCACCAAGTCTGACAGGCATCCTAAACTTATTCTCCTTTTCACACAGTTAATTGTTGGATTCCCCTAAAAGTTTCTTGAATTTATTCTCACCTTTCCATTCCCATAGCCCAAGTACAGAAAGTCACTGTCTTTTACCTGAATTCATCTAACAAGCCTTCTGGCAGGTCTTCCATCCTCTAGACTGGTCCTAGCTTCAATTCATCTTCTCCAAGACAATCAAAGTAATCATTCTAAGATGCAAATTTAATTTGTCTGTGTCCTTGCTGGCTCCAACAGCTCTAACACACAAATGATGAAATGCAACAAGATTCTTAAATTGACACTCAATATCTTTCTTGTTCTGACTGACTGCTTCCTACTACAATAGCTTCTGTCATTGTTCAAAAGTATAGCAAACTGCTCAGCATTCTCCAAGTACACCATGACATTTTGTGCCCTTCACTCCCCTAATCAGCCTGAAAACCACTTATTCATCTTTCAAATTTTAACTTAGTCATCATTTCCTCCAAAAAGTCTTTATTAGCTTCTTCAGACAGAGGGAAGCATTTCTCATTCGTTGCTATAGCTGTACCTTACACTTGCTCTATTTGTTATTTTCACATGATATTGTAATGTATTTGTTTACACGTATGTCTCCCCACCTAGGCTGTTTCTAAATGTTCTTCAAGTAACTAAAGTTTTTTTAATACTCACTATGAGACTGGCAATTATGAAGTGGTTAAAGCGCACCATTAAATCTACACTGTAATCCTGTGAGGTCTGAATGAAGTACAGGGTGATTAGCAGAAGGTCACTCTACTAGTAAATGGTAAAGACAGGACTTGAACTAAGGTCAGCTTGACTTTTATAGCCATGTTCTGCACCAATACATCATGCCAGCCCATCCTGAAATTATAGTGTTATAACAAGTTGTGATTTTTTTTTTATTTTACTGTAAGTTCTAGGGTACATGTGCACAACGTGCAGGTTTGTTACATTTGTATACATGTGCCATGTTGGTGTGCTGCACCCATTAAGTCATCATTTACATTACGTATATCTCCTAATGCTATCCCCCCCCCCCCCCACCCCATGACAGGCCCTGGTGTGTGATGATCCCTTGTGATGTGTTTTTATGAAATAAGTAAAACTACTGCTTTAATTCTTGTTTTATAGACTTAGTCTTTGCTGAGTATGTCAAATTTGCGCGGGAGATCATGTTTAATTTATTTATTTATTTATTTATTTATTTATTTATTTATTTTTGAGATGGAGTCTCGCTCTGTCGCCCAGGCTGGAGTGCAGTGGCGCAATCTCGGCTCACTGCAAGCTCTGCCTCCCGGGTTCACGCCATTCTCCTGCCTCAGCCTCTCCGAGTAGCTGGGACTACAGGCGCCTGCCACCACGCCCGGCTAATTTTTTGTATTTTTTTTTTAGTAGAGACGGGGTTTCACCGTGGTCTCGATCTCCTGACCTCGTGATCCACCCGCCTCGGCCTCCCAAAGTGCTGGGATTACAAGCGTGAGCCACCGCGCCCGGCCGATCATGTTTATTTTAACATATACTGTTGGATGGGTTTGGACAAGCGTTTGCAGTTGTGTAACCATCACCCCAGGGAAGTTTCAGAGACCATCTCCGTCATCCCAAATTTCCCTCATGCCTCTTTGAAGTCAAATCTCTCCCTCTAACTCACTTCCCTGGGAACAACTGCTTTGCTTTCTCTCCCTATCATTTTGACTTTTCTAGAATTTCTTATAAACAGAACCATGCAATATGCTGCCTTTTGTGTCTGGCTTCTTTAATTTAGCATAGTTTAGGAGATTTGTCCATGGTGTTGCATTTATCCATAGCTTATCTCCCTTTATGGCTGAGTGGTATTGCACTGCATAGATGTACAACATCCATTTACTGATTGATGGACATTCTGGTACTTTCCAGTTTGGGACTGTTATAAATAAATATGGTTAAATATACAGGGTTTTGTGTGAACATGTTTCTCTCTTCTTGGGAAAATACCCAAGAGTGGAATTTCTGGGTCTTATGTCACGTGTATAATGTTATAACAACCTGCCAAATTGCTTTCCAAAGGAACTATACAGTATTTGCATTCCCACCAGCAAAAATGAGAGATGCCATTGCTTCATATGCTCTACAGCACTTGATGTTGTCAGTCCTTTTAATTTTAGCCATTTTAGTGGGAGTGTAATGGTCTCTCCCTCTGGGTTTAATCTGCATTTCCTTCATGACTAGTGATGATGATCCCATTCTATGTGATCATTAGCCATTTCTGTACCTTCTTTTGTGAAGTGCCTGTTCAAATATTTTTCCTACTTTTAATTGGGTTGTTTGTATTCTTGAGTTGTAAGAGTTCCCTGTATATCCTGGATACAGGTCATTTGTCAGATATACATTTTGGACATATTTTCTGACAGCGTGTGGCTTATCATTTTGTTTCTTAAAAATATCTTTTGTACACTGGAAGCTTTCAGTTTTGATAAAGTCCAATTCATTCATTGTTTCAAAGGTTAGTCTTATTTTGTTTTATTTCATTTTGGTTTTGCCCTACCTAAGAAATCTTTGCCTAGTCCAAAGGGAAGAAAATAGACTTCCTTTTATGTTTTGTTTTAGAAGTCTTCCAGTTTTGATTCTTACATTTGGGTCTATGATCCATGTCACATTAGTTGCTGTATATGGTATGAGCTGGTTTGAGAATCACAATTTTGCATATGAATGTCCAAATGTTCTAGTACCACTTGAAGAAAACACTATTTATGTATTGAATTACTTTGGCATCTTTGTCGAAAATAAATTTACCCTTTGTAAGTGGATCTATTACTGGGCTCTATTCTGCCTCCTTGATCAATATATCTGTCCTCACACTAATATCACCACTTTTGCTTATTGTAGCTTACAGTAAACCTTTAAATGAAGTAACAGGAATTATCAAAAAGATCAAATTTGTTATTTTTCAAATTGTTTTGGCCATTGTATGTCCTTTGCATTTTCCTACACATTTTAAAATTAGCATGTCAATTTTCACCAGAAAATCTGCTGGAATTTTGATAAGAATTACATTTAATCTATAGATAAATTCAGGAAGAATTGACAGCTTAATACTGAGTTTTCTAAATTATTAACATTGTATAGCTCCTTATTTATTTGAGTATTTTAAAATTTATTTCTTCATGTGCAGGTCTCACACTTACATTTTTAAAAGCTTGCATCTGAGTATTTTTGTAAGTTCTTATGCTACTGTAAA
This sequence comes from Hylobates moloch, assembly GCF_009828535.3. Lineage (NCBI taxonomy): Eukaryota > Metazoa > Chordata > Mammalia > Primates > Hylobatidae > Hylobates > Hylobates moloch. The sequence goes on along the minus strand of NW_026652277.1, from coordinate 22,619,626 downwards.
GAGTATTTTTCAAATTTCAATTTTGAAATGGTTATTTCTAGTATAACAAATACATTTGATTTTTTATATTGATCTTTTCTACTGTGATCTTGTTAAGCTCACTTATTCTAGTAAATTTTTTGTAGATTCATTAGGATTTTTTATGTAGACGATCATGTTATCTACCAATAAAGACATTTTTGCTTCCAATCTGGCTTTCTTTCTGAAACAAAAGTTTTCTTGCCCTGTTGCTCAAGGTAAATTTTGAATAAAGTGGTAAAAGAACATTTTGCCTCATGCCAAATCTTAGGGAGAAAGCATTCAGCCTTTACCATGAAATACAAGCTTTTAAAAAGTGCCCTTAATCAAGTCAAGAAAGTTTCCTTCCACTCCTTGTTTGCTGGTGAATCACTGTAGTGAATTAAGCTGAAATCTGTCAAGTGTGTTTGCTAACATCTACTTTAATAATTGTATGGTTTTTCCTCTCTGGTCTGTTAACATGCTGATATTACACAGAATTATTTTCAAATGTTGAACCAACCTTGCATTCCTGGATAAAGTCCCATTTGGATATTATGCATTACCATTTTACACAAAACTGGATTCAATTTGGTAATATTCAGTTAAAGATCTTTGCATCTATACTCATGAGGGACTTTGGTCTGTAGCTGTCTTTTCTCATAATGTCTGTGATCATAGTTTCATGATAATGCTGGCCTCAGAAAATAATTTGGGAGGTATTTCCTCTTCTTCAATTCTCTGGAATTGTTGATGTAGAATTGGTAAGTTTTCTCCCTTTAATGTTTGGTAGAATATATCAGTGAAGCTATCTTCTTTTTTTCTGTGGGAAGGTTTTTAATTATGAATTTTATTTTTAGTAGGTACACAGCTATTGAGATTATCTATTTCTTCTTCAGTGAGCTTTGGTAGTGTATGTAATTAGAAGAATTTGTCCAGTGTAGGAAAGTTGTCAAATTTATTGGTATGAATTTGTTCATAGTATTTTCCTGAGTTATTCTTTTAATGTCTGTATTATCTATAGTGATGTCCCACTTTGATTTGTGATATTACTAATTTGTAAATGGATTCAATCACTTCTCAAAAGAAGACATTTATGCAGCCAACAGACACATGAAAAAATGCTCATCATCACTGGTCATCAGAGAAATGCAAATGAAAACCACAACGAGATACCATCTCACGCCAGTTAGAATGGTGATCATTAAAAAGTCAGGAAACAACAGATGCTAGAGAGGATGTGGAGAAATAGGAACACTTTTACACTGTTGGTGGGAGTGTAAATTAGTTCGACCATTGTGGAAGACAGTGTGGCGATTCCTCAAGGATCTAGAACTGGAAATACCATTTGACCCAGCCATCCCATTACTGGGTATATACCCAAAGGATTATAAATCATGCTACTATAAAGACACATGCACACATATGTTTATTGCAGCACTATTCACAATAGCAAAGACTTGAAACCAACCCAAATGTCCATCAATGATAGACTGGATTAAGAAAACGTGGCACATATACACCGTGGAATACTATGCAGCCATAAAAAAGAATGAGTTCATGTCCTTTGCAGGGACATGGATGAAGCTGGAAACCATCATTCTGAGCAAACTATCACAAGGACAGAAAACCAAACACCATGTGTTCTCATTCATAGGTGAGAGTTGAACAGTGAGAACATGTGGACACAGGGAGGGGAACATCACACACCAGGGCCCGTCGGGGGGTTGGGCGGCTGGGGGAGGGATAGCATTAGGAGAAATACCTAATGTAAATGGCGAGTTGATGGGTGCAGCAAACCAACAGGGCACATGTATACCTATGTAACAAACTTGCTCGTTGTGCACATGTACCCTAGAACTTAAGTATAATTTAAAAAAATAGATTCAAAATTATATATCCATATAACAACCTGCAAATGAAAGTATATAGCAGCTTTATTTATAATCACTAAAAACTAGAAGCAACCAAGGGGGATTAAATAAACAAACTGGTATATTCTTATAATTGAATACTATTCCTCAATAAAAGAAATGAGCTATTAATTTACATAATAAAATTGATGAATCGTAAATTCACTTTGCTGAATGAAAAAGGCCAAACCAAAAAGGCTACAAAATTGTATGACTCCATTCATGCTACATTTTTAAAATGGCAAAGTTGTAGGGATGAAAACAGACTAGTGGTTGCTAGAGTTTTATAGCAGGAAAAGTATTTGACTAGGGGAAGCACAGGGAAACGGAATTTTTAGGGTGATGGAACTAATATGATCTTGTAGTTGTAGATTCATGAGGCTATACTTTTGCCAAAACCCATAGTTTTGCCAAAACCCATAGCATAAGAAATGAACCTAAATGCATGCAAATTAAAAAAAATTATTCGGGGGATTGGAAGAGCCTAGGATGGGAAACAGACTGTGATAAAAGAGCTTAACTGTGTTACAAATGTGTGACATAACCTCACTGAAGCAGGCAGGGAAAATGAACTGATCTAATTAACTTTGGGAAACCATGTTTTGACTGGAAACTCTAAGACTAAAAACAAATGGAACAGTAAATAAATAGTGTATTCTACCAGGCAAAGTTGTTTCTCATAGAGTTTATGAAGGTTGATAATTCTGGAGTGATTGTACATTTATTTTCGAGGTTGAGCAAATAAATGTATGTTAAGCGGTGGGAGCCATGTTTCCTACTATTGTAAAGAAAAATTACAGATAAGCAAGGCAGAGAACTAGAACAAACTAGGATTGGATCAGAATCAGTGCAAACTCATATTTAGCCTAATATATGCACAGATGAATAGATGCAGAAATAATCATAAATATGTGTTTCTATGAGTCAGTATACATTCATATATTCCCTAACTCTGTCTACCAAGAGGACCTAGAGGCAGTGACATTCCAGAAATAAGTACCTCTAGCACCCAGGTCTTTGTTTCTAATACCATTCTCCAATAAAGGAAATCGGGGCTCCTTGGAGAAATAATTTATTCTAAGTCTTGGGCAGGATATATATAAGATTAATCCGGAGCATCTTGTATTACCAGAATGTAAGGAAGTGCTCAGAAAACAAAAAGATGAGGGTATGTTAGAAGGACAAAGGAGTCAACCTGAAGGAGCTTTTAGAGGTCAAAGCTGGAAGCATTTGCGCACCCAAATAAATAGCATAGTACTGACTATAACACAAAGTATTAAATAAATACCCATCAGTCCATATTGATTTAAATAAATAATTGAAAAAATAGATGGGGGTGAGGAAATAAATAGAAGACTTCCAAATGTTTTATGTAGATAATCCTCCTTCTCAGAGGTATAGCTTAACTCTTTCCATATCCCCACTCTTGAGTGTAAGCTGCTCTTGGTGACTTGCTTCCAAAGAGTAGATTATGGAAAGGAGAGAGGGACACTAACTTTAGAGTGGAGAACCTGGCAAACACTGCCTCATCCAGGTGGTCAAGGTTAACATTATTCCATGATAAGTCATGTTTGTAGAATGTAGTTTGGTAAAATGTTATGGTGGCTGGGCATGGTGGCTCATGCCTGTAATCCCAGCACTTTGGGAGGCCAAGGTGGGAGGATCACTTGAGTTCAGGACTTCAAGACCAGTCTGGGCAACATAGTGAGACTCTATCTCTACTAAAGACAAAAAATTAGCCAAGAGCGGTGGCATGCACCTGTAGTCCCTGCTACTAGGGAGTCTGAGGTGGGAGGATCACTTGAGCCCAGGAGGTTGAAGCTGCAGTAAGCTGTGATTGTGCTGCTGGACTCTAGCCTGGATGACAGATCAAGACCCTGTCTCAATAAATAATAATAATAATAATAATAATAATAATAATAATAATAATAATAATAAAAAAACAAAGATGTGATGAGAACAGCACTTCACCTTTGCAGGCTTCCTTCCGAAACCCATGACCCCAGTCTAACAATGGAAAAACGTAAGAAAAACCCAAATTAAGAAACATTTTGAAAAGCAGAAAAAAGACATTAGGGGGAAACTAGTAAAATCTGAACGAACTATGGAATTTAGTTAACAGTCATGTTGCAGTGTTGGTTCTTTTGTTGTGGCAAATGTGTCATAGTAATATAAAATGCAAACAACAGTGGGAACCGGATGACGCACATATGGAGACTCTCCATACTATATTTACAATTTTCTGTAAATCTAAAACTATTCTAAATTTAAAACTTTGTTTTAAAAAACATACAGCAATTTCACCCTGCTCTTTGTTAAATCTTGCTATCCATTTATTAAAGAAACCAGGTAACTTATTTGTCCTTTTTTTCGTGATTGTTTTCCATAATGCCATTTAACATGGTGGTCTGTAGGCTGTTTTATCCTATAAATGGGTGTTTATATCCAGAGAGTGATACATTCAGGTGCAATTTTTGACAATAACCCATCACAGGCGATGCTATATATTTCCTATTGTGTCACATCAGAAAACATAAAATTTCTGGATATCTCACTTTTGATGACTTAATGAGTGGATTCAGATGTTATTAGCCTGATATCTCCTCTGTAACATTCCATTCAGCTTTCTTTTTTTATCTATTAGCTTGAGTAGCCATTGAGCGTAATTTTCTGGGTCCATGATTTCATTAGATGTTTGCAGAATGGTGATCTTCTATGTCCTCCATTACTTCTGAATTTATTAGTTATAGTTCTAAGATCTTTCCTCATCAACTATCTGATTAACAGAAAATACAGTTCATATAGGAAAGGCAGGATAAATGTTCTATTCTTTCCTTGTTTTTACCAGTTTTTTGGGGGTAATACATTGTTACCTAGAACCTCCAAAGGTAATTTACGAGTTTTGGTTCTTTGTTTATTAGCAATATGAACACATGGGTTTCTAACAGATATATTAAAATCAATCATAGTCACTATTCTTTTTGATAAATTGTCCTATATTGGTCAGTGGGAGCCCTTTTTTAAATTTTTCATTTATTTGTTTGTCTGTTTTAGAGACAAGGTCTGGCTCTGTCACCCAAGCTGGAATATAGCAGTGTGATCATAACTCACTGCAACCTCAAATTCCTGGGCTCAAGTGAGCCTCCCACCTCAGCCTCCTGAGTAGCTAGGATTATAGGCACACAGCTAATTAAAAAAAAAAATTGTGAAAACAAGGTCTCACCATGTTTCCCAGGCTGGTCTCAAACTTCTGACCTCAAGCAATTTTCCTGCCTCTACCTCCCAAAGTATTGGGATTACAGCTGTGAACAACTGCACCCAGACTGAGAGCCCCTTTAATTTCCAGCGTCCTTTTGATGTGACTCCAGTAGCCTTTGATAGCTTCCCTGTTGTTTGGTATGAAACACGTTTCCAGCTCATCTTACATATTTTATGTCCCCAAACTGGAATCCAAAGAACCTAGGTTCATTATACTGGAAAATGGCATTTAGAGACCATAATCTAGACACTAGGTTGTTCATTGCTGCTGGGTCAATCATTGCTTCTAGGCCTTTTCAGAAGCCTGGTGAAGCCGTGCATTCAGCACACATTGTAAACCAGAAATCCACAGGTCCAGACTGTGGATACGAGAGGTAAGATAATCAGTGTGTGGCAGTCATAGGAACTCTCTTGTCCTGTAGCCATGGCTTCTACTGGGCATTTAAAACTCTAAACCTATCCTTTTTTGTCTCAGAACTAACAGGTATAACCAGAAGTAATCTGCCCATCCCATGTCCCTTGTAGTTCTTTTGTTTACCACATTGTGCTATGGCAGTAGCCACCGGTCAAAATTGTGTCCAATATGTCCTGGGCAACAAAACGAGACCCATTCTCTACAAAAAAGTTAGCCAGGTGTGGTGGCACATGCCTGTGGTCCCAGCTACTTGGGAAGCTGAGGTGGGAGGATGACTTGAGCTGAGGAGTTGGAGGCTGCACTGAGCTATGATCACGTCACTGCACTCCAGCCTGGGTGACAGAGTGAGACCCTGTCTCTTAAAAAAAAAACAAAAATGTGTCCAATGGGTACTTCTTTCCAGAAAACCACAGATGACTTCCAATTTTTAAAGACATTCTCTCAAATTAAGCAGATTCTTAGTGTTTTCAAATTCAAGCAGGTCAAATGACCAGTCCTGGATTTCTATCTTTGACCTTCTAAGATCAAAAACCACTCTGGTTCTAAGTATTATATCATTCTGTTGCAGAAAACAAAATCAATTCTAACTAGCAGGGAACTTAACATGTAGTGTGGTTGCAAGGGCTGGAGGAACAGTTTCTAGGCTCAGCTTGAGAGATGAATTTCTTTCTTTCTTTTTTTTTTTTTTTGTTTTTTTTTGAGATGGAGTCTCGCTCTGTTGCCAGGCTGGAATGCATTGGCGTGATCTGGGTTCACTGCAACCTCTGCCTCCCAGGTTCAAGCAATGCTCCTGCCTCAGCCTCCCGAGTAGCTGGGACTACAGGCACGTGCCACCATGCCTAGCTCATTTTTTGTATTTTTAGTGGAGATGGGGTTTCACCATGTTGGCCAGGATGGTCTCAAACTCCAGACCTCATGATCCACCCGCCTCAGCCTCCCAAAGTGCTGGGATTACAGGTATGAGCCACCATAGTTGGCCAGAGAGAAGAATTTCGAAATAATATTGCAGAAATGGTCAACTAAGAAAGCCAAGAGATCAGGAAGTTTAAGTCACTTTCAAGCAGAATAATGAGGCTAATCTTGATTTGGCATTTATGTTCACTAATTTGTCTCCTCCTCACCCTAATTAGACTAATTTTTTTTTTTGTCTTGGAAAAGTTATCAAGTGAAACAATAGTGCCCAGCAAATCAGGCCAGCTCCACCCCACAAAATTTATATCTCAAAGAGAAAAAGCTTTGAACTTCTTAAAGCATGTGCAAGTTCAAAATAAGAAACAAAATTCTCTTGTGAAATGAGATTCGCCAGTATTACATTAAGTTCAATTTCATAGCTAAAGCCAAGTTCCATGTGTAATTGCAGAATCATTCAATTTAACAGCCTATGTGAAAATTTGAGAACAGCAAGGCAAAGTCATAGAAAAGATGTCACTTTTGTATAGTACCATTTGTAGATGCATTTATGACATGTGAGGTGACACAGAGGAAGCACTACTCTAGAAAATATTTAAATCAAAGAAAGACTGATGACTCTATGGACGTTTCTAGTAATGTGCAGTTAATAAATCTAGTTAAGTCTGCCTAAAGAGAAAGGCTTGGAAAAAAACATTATTTGTCCTACAAAGAGGTACCAAAACAAAGTTCTTGAAATAAGATATTTAAAGTACTATATGAATATGTCAGAACAAATAAGATACGTTAGAAACACTGTTTAAATGGGTATGATACTGCTTTCATAGTAGGTTAAAGTCTTTACATAAAAAGTTTATTTCAAATACTCTGAGTAAAAGAATCCATAATTTTAATTACACAAAAATGTTACTGTAAAAATTTTTCCATGAATCTACAGTCCACGTTAAATGATATTCTCAAGATAGTGAATCCAAGCCACTATAGTCATATCTGTTTTCAGCTCTATGTAAAGAATTAAGATAAAAAAATACTCTTTCCTGGTTCGTAGCACGGAGGATAACCAATGAAATTTTTTGTTAAGACTAGCTGAGCTCAAATAATAATTGAAATTTATGTGAGTATAAATTATTCTTACTTTACAGAGTCGAAGATTAGTTGTAAGCTTAAAAAAATGTGTTTACTAACATTTTCAAGCATTTTAATACACATGATCCAAGTTTGGAAGGACCACAAGAAATACAGTAATGTGCACTGTCAATATCCATGGACTTAAGAAATCACTACTGATGTTTAGCAAGTGTTGGACTTTGTATGCTAAAGAATTAGAAAGACCAGTAAAGCTGTATCTATTTTTGCTGGAAGAAGCACTTTATTAAAATTTTGAAATAATATAACATTTTAAAAGATTCAGAACCATTTGTTAGCTCAAACTATTTCAATGTTGCATTTGTCAAAGAAAGGAATTGTGTTTAAAAGTGATAAGCCTATGAAATATGATTTTAAAAGGTCAGAGAACAAATGATCTGATAAGAGCAAGAAAGCAGTTTTAATTCATTAAAGACAAAGCAAGAATTTGCCACTTTTTACATCTACTTGTGTAAAGTCTCTGACCAAATCACCTTAGTGAAAAAAATTAATATTCTTTGTTATAGATTTATGATAAAGAAAATGAAATAAAAATTAGTGTGGATATATTAAATACTGATCTCATAAAACGTTTACTAATATAAATAGCTTCACATTTTTAAATGAGATCATTGACTTTGCCCCTGCAAATATTTTACACACACACACACACACACACACACACACACACACATACACACAATCTCATTTACAACTTGAAAATGCAGCATGTAATTTATTTTCTTGTATTTTTTTGTTTTCAGAGACAGGGTCTTGTTCTGTTGCCCAGGCTGGAGTGAGCAAGGTGACTATCAAGAATATGTAAGATTTTGTTGAGAAATTACTATATCCATAGTCCTAGCTACTTGGGAGGCTGAGGCAGGACGATCACGTGAGCCCAGGTGTTTGAGGCTGCAGTGCACTATGATAGTGCCACTGCATTCTAACCTATTGACTTCCCCAAATCTCTTCCAGTTTGACTGGAAGGCTCAGTGTGACTTACAAATATTATCATTTTCTATAAGTGTCTTGGTGTGAAAAAGTTTGAGAGGCACTCATCTAAAGCCTTACTGACCGCCATTAAGTTCCTGGTTGGATCTACAGAATTTTGTTCCCAACAGTCCTAGTCTAGTAACTTGGCATTATCCATACATGCAGAGATCATGCAATGTGTCTTTTATATAATTTTAAATGAAACTTAGTCTTACCTTCCCTAAATCAGCCAATTTTCTTTCCTGATATTGAAGTATTTGAGCAGGAAATTAACTATGTTAATTCATGTTAATTTTGCAATGTTATAATTATAGTTGTAGGTGAACATAAACTAGGACTAGAAGAGGTAAGAAATCATGATGGATTTTCCCACCCCACCCCAGAAAACACTCTTGCTGCATCTAAGTCATTATGGACCTTCAGACTCAGCATCTTTCTCCCCTAGATTGTGTCTTAGTCAACATATCTATTTCCATGACTAGATGACGTTTTATCTCCCATGTGCTACCCACAAGTACTTTGGTGCTGTTAGTGTCAGAAACTAATTAAACCACATGATAGTATCAGCTCTCCCATTTTTAGCAACCCAAGAGTCTTAGCACAAAAAAACTTCATTTGACTCTGTAGATATGTTCTAGAAAATAGGTTTTTTTAAAAAAAGAATTTTTGAAATCTAATTATACTTTGAGAACAGTAAGAGAGTTTACTATTTAGAGAAATCTGAGAATGAATTACTTCACAGACAAAAAGCAAAGAATCTTTACTAGGGACCAAATGTTAGTGTCCCCCCAAAATTTATATGTAGAATCCTTAATCCCCAGTGCGATGGCATTTAGAGGTGGGGCCTTTGGGAGATAATTAGGATTATATTAGGTCACTAGGGTAAGGCCCTCATGATGTGATTACTGCCCTTAAGAGGAAAAAACATGAGATCTGTCTCTGCAACATGAGGATACATCAAGAAGGCAGTTGTGTGCAAACCAGGAAGAGAGCCCTCACCAGATATCGAATCTGCCCACACCTTGATCTTGTACTTCTCAGCCTCCAAAACTGTGAGAAATAAATGTGTGTTGTTTAACGCACTTGTGGTATTTGTGTAGCAACCTGAACTAAGATAACTCTTCAGTAAGGAAAGCAATTATCTATCATTTATCTACTTTTGAAATCTAAATTTGCCTCAAGTGAAAGGGTACATCTGTACAATACGAGGTAGATGATCATAATACGTTCCTTTTAATGCAGTCTTTGAATTCATTTCCATCCAAATTGAATTAGTCATATGGTTTATTGTTGTAAATCAACTGAAATTAGTCGAAGATAAATAATAAAAATGTAAAGACTTCTGTTTTCTTTAACGTTCAGTTCAGTGTTACCTACGTAAGGAAAGCCATAAATAGTATGGTAAACTTTCACCGTTTCTAGAGCTTAAGCATACATAGTTTGCCAATATGTACAGTAAATAGTTGCTGTTTCTCTCAACAGTAGATTGCCACAAGGCAGTTTCTTCCACCACATTGTGTTATTTAAAAGTTATCTGCTTTGTTGGCTGCCGTTCAAGGGAGCTCTTTGCCTGTAAATCCTCTTTACCTCATGCTATGGGGGAAGCAAAATCTTGGCACAATTTCAGTGTTTGTATTCTTGTACCGAGAAGAAGAAAAAAAATTAATGGCTCCAAAGACTGACACTGCCCTGCAAATGGTCATGAAACAGTGGGAAGCCCTGTTGGCTATTCAGAAGGGTAACACTACCAAGTGCCCACAGTGAAAAATAAGATCCCCTCAGACGAGAGGCAGCCACTCTATAAAAAAGATTATTTAAAAGCCTGAATGATAGAGTTTCAAAGTAAATAAGGCTCATTGTGTACTTGACTCCGGGCCTTTAAAATCAGCTTAACTTAGTGGACGATGTCCCTAAGTAGCAATCATTTACTTCTTAGACAAGTTTTTACATTCTTTTGACTCTGAACTTGGTTTCTGTCATTTGCATTGTGGAGATAGCAGCTTGTTTCTAGTGGTTGTGAAGTTTAAGATAGAATAGGGTACATTTCACTTAGAAAAAGAGTAAAAACAGATGTCTGAGACAACCTACCCCTTTGAGATAACATCTTCTGCGAGGGATGCTCCAAAATGGCTTATTCCAGTGGTGGAAGAAATCCTTCTACCTGGAATGTGTAATCCATACTGGTGGATAAATAGTAGGTACCCCTGTCAGAGCAATGTCTTGGTAAAAGTTGATTCCCCTGGGTTGGCTTCTGACATTTAGTTTGTCTTAAAAAACAAACAAAAACCAGAGTAATTGTGCTTAAAAACGATCCCCTGAACTGAGAAGAACTAGGTTGATCTAAGACCCAGTTCCAAATCACCAGAATAAACTATACTGAGTAGAATGTGGTTGAAAGGCTCCCCCGGAAGGCCAGTGGGTTGAAAGTAGAGGGAATGGATCAAAGAGCTCTTCTTTTTGCCTGTTGTGGTGAGCTGTAAGGTAATCCTACAGCATGTAGAACTACTGAGGCCAGGATCCTGGGTCTGATCTCTCTAGGGTTTTCTGGCCAAATTGGGCCAGAGATTTTGGCTTGATCAAGATAATACAAGATTACTGCTAGAAAAGGAAGTCTGGGCTTGAGTCTTTCCAATAACATGTGGTGACTGTCACCCTGATTAGAGAGGATCCTATGGCCTGCATTTAGAAGGCTCTTCATATTTGAAGGCCCAGGCCAGTCTGCTTGCATCTGGTTCCAAGGCAGCATTATTTTGGGCATGGTAAGTTTTGTTTCCACAAATTATTAGAGTTTGGGGTCTAAAATTGTGCAGAATTGTCCCCACCCAAATCTCATGTTGAAATGTAATCCCCAATGCTGGAGGTGGGGCGTGGTGGGAGATAATTGGATCATGGGGGCAGTTTCTCATGAATGGTTTAACACCTTCCCCCCCTTGGTGCTGTTGTCACGATAGTGAATTCTCATGAGATCTGGTTGTTTAAAAGTATGTGGCACCTCCCTACTCTCTCTCTCTTACTCCTGCTCTGGCCATGTAAGATGTGCCTGTTTCCCCTTCACCTTCTGCCATGATTGTAAGTTTCCTGAGGCCTCTCCAGCAGCAGAAGCTGCTATGCTTCCTGTATAGCCTGCAGAACTGTGAGCCAATTAACCCTCTTTCTTTACAAATTACCCAATCTGAGGTATTTCTTTATAACAATGTGAGAATGGACTAATACACTTTCATTTCAAAATCGTTATATTTTCTATCACTCATTTCAAGATTTTAAAACATATGCAAATAGTTAACACTTGCAATTAACTAAGGTTTGACTCAAATACTTGTGCAATAGAAAAAATAAGCAAAGGATGATGCAGATGATCAACTATAGGATCTTTTGAAATAAGTGGAAGGGAAAGAATCCCACTTTCTTTATTAGAGCAGATAGATATATCTAATAGTGAAAAGTTTTAATTATTAAGTATTTAAAGTTTTAATTTTTAGTTTCAAGTAGAGTATAATCTGTGATATTAACAAGTGAAATTATGTAAGGTGATGAAAATTATGACTCTCCAGAGATTAGTTGCCAAGTCAAAGGGTTAAAAATTTTAAAATTTTTAATAGACCTCAAACTTCAAGGCATCTTGAAGGAGTTAATAATTTTTTGAACAGCTGATTGCAGGCATGGTGGATTTATTTTAAATATGACTCCTGTAAGAATTAAAGAATTCAGGAGGAATAAAATATTCTGCAATGTTTATTTAATGAAAGACTGAGGACAACTTCACACAAAGACTAGGTAACAAAACAAACTATTAAACAGAAATAATTTTCTATATCACATTAGTCTAAGTTTTTCATCATGGAGCTGATATATTGAAATAAAGAAAAAGTCCAAAAAGAAAAAAATACCAAAACAAAGAGATTTCATTTTCTGTTACTCAAAATAAGGTGAGATTTTTACTTCAACTTTCATCTCTACCTTTTGTAAACACATTTCTACCTGTGCCAAAAGGAAAATGTGGTTCTACATATATCCCACTTCTTACATAATTTTTTTCATTACAGTCACAGCATGACTACATGGTCCTTATACATGAGACCTTGTACATACAATACTAGGCTACTGGTTGATATGATTTGACTGTATCCCCACCCAAATCTCATCTTGAATTGTAGCTCCCATAATTTCCACATGTTGTGGGATGGACCCAGTGGGAGATGATTGAATCATGGGGAATGGTTTCTCCCATACTGTTCTTATGGTGGTGAGTAAGTCTCATGGGATCTGATGGTTTTATAAGGGGAAACCCCCTTCCCTTCGCTCTCATTCTGTCTTGCCTGCCACCATGTAAGACATGCCTTTGATCCTCCTTCATCTTCCGCCATAATTATGAGGCCTCTCCAGCCATGTGGAACTGTGAGTCAATTAACCTCTTTCTTTTATAAACTACCCAGTCTCATGTATGTCTTTATTACCAGCATGATTTCAGACTAATACACTAAATTGGTACCAGTGGAGTAGGGTGCTTCTGTAAGGATACCTGAAAATGTGGAAGCGACTTTGGGACTGGATAATAGGCAGGGGTTGGAACAGTTTGGAGGGCTCAGAAGAAGATAGGAAAATGTGGGAAACTTTGGAATTTCCTAGAGACTTATTGAATGGTTTTGACCAAAATGTTGATAGTGATATTGACAATGAAATCCAGGCTGAGGTGGTCTCAGATGGAGATGAGGAACTTACTGGGAACTGGAGTAAAGGTGACTTTTGCTATGTTTTAGCAAAGAGTCTGGCAGCATTTTGTCCCTGCTATAGAGATTTGTGGAACTTTGAAGTTGAAGGATATGATTTAGGGTATCTGGCAAAAGAGACTTCTAAGCAGAAAAGCATTCAAGAAGTGACTTGGGTGTGCTATTAAAAGCATTCAGTTTTAAAAGGGAAACAGAGCATAAAAGTTCAGAACATTTGCAACTTGAATATGCGATAGAAAAGAAAAACCCATTTCCTCAGAAGAAATTCATGCTTGCTGCAGAAATTTGCATAAGTAACAAGGAGCCAAATGTTAATCACCAGGACAATGGGGAAAATGTCTCCAGGGCATGTCAGAGACCTTCATGGCAGCTTCTCCCATCACAGGCCCAGAGGCCCAAGAGGAAAAAATGGTTTAATGGGCTGGGTCCAGGGTCTGCCTGCTGCATGCAGCCTAGGGACCTGGTGCCCTGCATTCCAACCACTCCAGCCATGGCTAAAAGCGGCCAATGTACACTTTGGGCCATGGATTGAGAGTGTGCAAACCCCAAGCCTTGGCAGCTTCCATGTGGTATTTATTGAGCCTGATGGTGCACAGAAGTCAAGAATTGAGGTTTGAGAACCTCCACCTAGATTTCAGAGGATGTATGGAAACACCTGGATGTCTAGGCAGAGGTGTGCTGCAGGGTAAGAGTCCTCATGGAGAACCTCTGCTAGGGCAGTGCAGAAGGAAAATGTGGGGTCAGATCCCCCACAGAGAGTCCTCACTGGGGCACTGCCTAGTGGAGCTTTGAGAAGACAGCTACCATCCTCCAGACTCCAGAATGGTAGATCCACCAGCAGTTTACACCATACACCTGGAAAAGCCACAGACACTCAATGCTAGCCCATGAAAGGAGCCAGGAGTGGGGCAGTACCCTGCAAAGTCACAGGGGCGGAGGAACCCAAGGCCTTGGGAACCCACCTCTTGCATCAGTGTGACCTGGATGTGAGACATGGAGTCACAGGAGATGATTTTGGAGCTTTAATATTTGACTGCCCCACTGGATTTTGAACTTATGGGGCTTAGAGCCCCCTTTGTTTTGGCCAATTTCTCCCATATAGAACAACTCTGTTTACCCAGTGCCTGTACCCCCATTGTATCTAGGAAGTAACTAACTTGCTCTTGATTTTACAGGCTCATAGGCAGAAGGGGCTCACCTTGTCTCAGATGAGATTTTGGACTGTAGACTTTTTAGTTAATGCTGAAATGAGTTAAGACTTTGGGGGACTGTTGGGAAGGCATGATTGGTTTTGAAACATAGGAGAGGCAAGGGGTAGATTGATATGGTTTGGCTGTGTCCCCACCCAAATCTCATCTTGAATTGTAGCTCCCATAATTCCCATGTGTTGTGGAAGGAACCCAGTGGGAGATAATTGAATCATGGGGTCAGTTTCCCCCATACTGCTCTCATGGTAGTGAATAAGTCTCACAAGATCTGATAGTTTTATAAGGGGAACCCCTTTTGCTTGACTCTCATGCTTTCTTGCCTGCTGCCATGTGAGACATGCCTTTGCTCCTCCTTTGCCTTCCACCATGATTCTGAGGCCTCCCTAGCCATGTGGAACTGTGAGTCCATTAAACCTCTTTCCTTTATGAATTACCCAGTCTGGAGTATGTCTTTATTAGCAGCATGAGAACAGACTAATACACTAGTCCTAGTCTTTAACATTCAAATTCTGACAGTCATTAAACAACAGTTGTGATTTTTTTTTTCTTTGAGTCTGTTCATGTTGATTGTCACATTATTTTTCATGTGGGCCTTGCAATTTTGGATGTTCATTACATTGTTGAGCATTTTTTCTTTTTTTGAGTCACACTATTTCACCAGATTGGTCTAAAACTCCTGCACTCAAAGGATCCTCCCAGCTCAGCCTTCCATACACATCTTTGAGTATTTTAGTGAACATAATGCAACTCAAAAAAATATTGTTCTAAGGTTGGCATTACTAATTGCATCACTTGGAAACTAATTAATTTGAATAGAATGCATAATTTATAATTATGCAAATTAACTGTGTTGAAGAGGATTAGTTTTTGTGAAAAGAAATATTTGTAATTTCTATACTCTAACTACAAAATCTTGAATTGTAATTTACTCGTCAAAATGGACAATAAGCAGATGACGCTAGAAGTTCCATCATCCACTAGTCCTGAATACAGAAACTTAGGATGTAAAGGGCCTAAGATGGTCCTCCATGCAAGACAAAACTCACCTTAAGAGCTAAAGTCAAGCTGTCATGTATTACTTTGGCCTTAAAACCAAGGCCACTAGATTCCATTTCCATGGCAATTTGCCCTATGACCCAAGCAAAGCATCCAATGTTTTGGAGATATGTAACTGGTAGAAATATGTAATTAAGCATGAATGTAGATTTGCCAATATTATAACTATTAGGAAAATTATATGATGGTTAAAACTACCTTATAAAGCATTGTTGTGCAATACCAGCAATATTAGTAGAAAAGCCAAAATTCTTTTTAAAGTAAAATTCATATTCTATAATTTACAGATTTCCATGCCTTAAGGTGGAAAAACTGAATTTTGAAGATTTTATATAAACATATGAAAATACTAAGTAATTTATAAACATATTTTTCTTGACAAAAAGTGATGAACTGAAAGTTTAAATGATCAAGTGAAAATAGCGTCCACTGACTGACTCTTAGATTATTAGAACTGTTTGAATAAATGCTGAAAATACAGTTGCTGACCCTGTATTTGGGAGGTTATTGTTGTTGTTTGCTTTTTTCTCCCTTTTTTTTTTTTTTTTTGAGACAGGGTCTTGCTGTGTCACACAGGTTGGTGTGCAGTGGTACAACCACAGCTCAGTGCAGTCTCAGCCTCCCAGGCTCAAGTGATCCCCACACCTTAGCCTCCTGAGTAGCTGGGACCACAGGCGTATCCCACCACACTTGGCTATTTTTTAAAAAAATTTTCTTATAGAGATAGGGTCTCATGATATTGCCCAGCCTGGTCTTGAACTTCTGAGCTCAAGCAATCCTCCTGCCTCAACCTCCCAAACTACTGGGATTATAGGCATGAGCCACCATGCCTGGCCAACCCTATTTAAGTAAAGGATATATCATTTTCAGATAAAATGACTCACTATAGAACCAAGATACAAATGATCATGAGAATAATGCCTAAAATGCACAAATTAAAAATTATCTGAGTATTTCATATGTCCCTATTTCCATAGTTTATTGGTATGTAATTCAAGAGAGATTATTTACTTGCTCCTTCATTTATTCTAGAAGTCTGATACTACTGAATCATAAGAAATAATTGAAATCAAGGAAATAATCGAAAAACCTCAGAGAGAGAAAGCAATGAAAGGCCATCATATTTTTTTCAGAAATTCTTTTCTCTTTTCATTCATAAACATCTTTATTTATATAAATTAGAGAACCAGTGGTTCCCTTTGTTGGGAACCTGAATCTTTCATTTGGAGAATTTCATCAACTTATTTTCTGCTACTTATATTTTGAATGCTGTGTTTGTTTCTGTTTTTATTATTTTAAAGAAGACTGCAGTTGCATCTCTTTTTTTTTTTACAAGAGTTAGATTTACTTATTTAATAAATTGAGCCCACCATTTTTTAAAGAGAGAATTAATCATGAGTTGTTTCAGTAGATACAAAACCTATATTAAAGCCATTGCTTCTATTTTAAAACCTTATTCAATGTAACTCTTGGGTATCCGTAGAAAAATCACATGCAGAAAGGTACTGTTTCCAATATGAGAAGTTTGTTTTTGAAACTCTAATTCAGGCAAAGATCAATATCTCAACCCTAGCAGTTAGGGAGTAGAGAACCTCCACATGGGAAATAAGTTTTCTTTGTAGAAACACAAATATTTATTCAGATTGTCCTGTTTGTTTATTCTCCATTTGCCTTAGAAGAAATAGAAATATAGAGGGACTGGAATGCCCTTCACCTCAGAAAGTTGAATGCTAACACTTCCTTACCCTTGGAGAATGGGAAATTTGTATTTTGGGGAGTAATGATTCAGGATCCAGGCTTAATGGAACTTCAGTGTCCTCTGTGAAAAAAATAAAGAGGGCAGATTGGGTTTAAAGGAAAAAGCAGAGCCTCTCTGAAAAATACAAGATTGGTCAGAGGCTTCTCACAAACTGGAAGGGGTCTCCTCTCACTAATGTCCTTTGTTTTTGGTCCAAAATTCCATATTGCACTTAGTTGCCAAATTCCCTGAGTCTCCTTCAATATGAAACAATTACCCAGTCTTTTTTTTTTTTTTGTCTTTCATGACCTTGACACTTATGAAGAGCATTGACCAGTTATTTTGTAGAATGCTTCTCAGTTTGGGTTTGTCAATGGTTGCTGATGATTAGATTGAGACTGTGTATTTTTGGCAAGAATCCCACAGAAGGGATGAGGTGCCCTTCTCAGCACATCATATCAGGAGGCACATGGTGTCAATTTCTTTCCATGGATAGTGTGCATTTTGATCACTTGTTAAGGTGGTATCTATGGTGGTGTCTCCACTATAAAGTTATTCTTTTTCCCTTTGGAATTAGTGAGTACCTGTTGAGAGATACTTTGTGCAATATCCTATCTGTTTCTCATCACAAGTTTACCCTTAATTTTAGCACCCAACAGTGATTCTTGCCTACAATTGTTACTATCTTGTTTGCCTAACAATAATTTATTTCTATCATTTCTTCTCCACAAACTAATTGGACTTGTATTGTTAAAAAAAAAAAGAGTTCTTGTTTTTCCTCCATTTACATAAGAATATTGGAGAATATATACTGAACAAAAATTTTGGAATCAAGGAGAGCTTTCTAAAAAAGGGCCAAAATAAAAGTAGCCATAATGAAAAGATTGATAAGTTTAAGCATATAACCAAAAAAAAATCCTTCCATGAAAGCAATATACATACACAAAATCAAAATACAATGAATTAGAAAAATATATTTCAAATGTATACTACTACCTATGTGGTAATATATAATATATGCAAAACTCCTACAATTTAAAAAATCCAACAACCTATAGAAAACGAATAAGGAATATGGCAGTTAATAGAAAAGGAGCTACTACATAATGACTTTCAATCATGTGAAGTTGACTCAACTTCAGCCTCACACAGAATAGGGCCGCCGCCCATGGTTATACAGATTGGACATCAAGAATTTTGACATGGCACTATTCATATCAGGGTGTATTTAAAACAATCTTCCCAGATTTATGCAGTGCACAACTTGCACAACCATATGGCAGCCCTGCACATAAGAGAAATGCAATTTGTCACCATAATGTGATAACATTTTTCACTCGTCAGAACATCAAAAATCAAAAGTTTGATAATACTCTCTGTTAGAGTATGGGAAAACAGGCACTCTCAAGCTTATGGGATTTTAAATAGGTACAACCTCTGTAGAATAAATTGCTAATATCAAAGACTAAATGCACATACCTACACATATAAGAAATGGCATGTGTTCGAGAATATTCATGTCAGCATTATTTGTAATTGAAGGGAACAAAATCAACATAAATCTCTAAAGAGGGGACTGATTAAATGATTTATTTACTGATTAAATACTATGCACCTGTTTAAAAAAATGAAATGACAGGCTGGGCACGGTGGCTCATGCCTGTAATTCTAACACTGTGGGAGGCCGAGGTGGTGGATCATTTGAGGTCAGGTGTTTGAGACCAGCCTGGTCAACATGGTGAAACCCCGTCTCTACTAAAAATACAAAAGTTAGCCAGGTGTGATGGCATGCGTCTGTAGTCCCAGCTACTTGGGAGGCTGAGGCAGGAGAATTGCTTGAACCTGGGAGGCAGAGGTTGCAGTAAGCTGAGATCGAGTCACTGCACTCCAGCCAGAGTGACAGAGTGAGACTCTGTCTCAAAAAAAAAAAAAAGAAAGAAAAAAGGAAATGACATATACGTATTGGTTTGGAATAATCTCAAAGAGCTATTAAGTTAAAAACGCAAGGTGTGGACTTGTGACTATTATGCTACCATTGGTTGAGAGGAAGATGCACAAGCAGGTAATTACAGCTGTCCCATCTGGGGAGGAGAATTGGATGGCTAGACAGGGTAGGAAAGAGACTGATTTTTACAGTATAATATTTGGTACCTTTTGTGTAACATGATTATATTACCTATTTAAAGATAAACAAAGTACTGTTTAAATTGAAAATTAAAGCAAAACAAATACTAATTAATAATGTGTGTAGGCAGCCTGTACCCAAAATATCCCACCAGCCTTGACAAAATCAGGGGTGTATCCAGCTGACTCCATAATCCAGGGACAATGGTGCTCACCTGTAGGGGCAGTCTGAGGTGATAGGACACACAGCCAGCCCATTCTGCTGCTGCTGAGACCGCCATGCCAGTGTTCTCCTGAGCCAACCATCAAGAAAGACTGTAATTCCTTAGAAATCTATGAATTTTGGAAACAAATCTATCCCCACCTCTCTACTGCCAATGGGCACTTACCCTATCCTGCATTGTAAGAAACTTGAATGTTCCACTGTCTATTTCTCCAATGACCTTTCTTGTTTTTCCCCTTTGCATCTCAGAAGGATAAGAAGAAGCAAAAAACTTACTTGTATTTTGCCCACACTCCATCTCTGGAATTAGAAAGTTAATCTAGTCCTTCACTAGACAAATAGAGATTCAGAAGCAAAATTTTGATAAAACCAAGGAAGAGTCTTGAAAATTTAAATTTGATTAATTAAATTTCTCTCTTCGTTTCTCTTCCAGGATTTTGGCCCATCATATATTTCTGAACTAAATACCTCCTATTTCAGTAATATATATTAAAGAGAATAGCAATGATGCTATTTATACCACTGCTTTGTTTTAGTAAGGTATTTCTTATGGTTTGGCTGTGTCCCCACCCAAATTTCATCTTGAATTGTAGCTCCCATAATCCCCACATATTGTGGGAGGGACCTGGTGGGAGGTAATTTAATCAAGGGTTTGATTTAATTTAATCAAGGGTTTAATTTAATCAAGGTAATTTAATCAGGTTTTTGCCATGCTCTTCTCATGATAGTGAACAAGTCTCACGAGATCTGATGGTTTTATAAAGGACAGTTCCCCTGCACACTCTCTCTCTTGCCTGCCACCATGTAAGACATGCCTTTGCTCCTCCTTTGCCTTCTGCCATGATTGTGAGGCCTCCCCAGCCATGTGAACTGTGAGTCTGTTAAACTTTTTTTTTGTTTATAAATTACCCAGTCTCAGGTATGTCTTTATTAGCAGCATGAGAACAGACTAATACAGTATTCATTTAAGAAGCATTGTCATTTTATAGATGT
The DNA here is from genome assembly GCF_009828535.3 of Hylobates moloch. Taxonomy (NCBI): domain Eukaryota; kingdom Metazoa; phylum Chordata; class Mammalia; order Primates; family Hylobatidae; genus Hylobates; species Hylobates moloch. The sequence goes on along the minus strand of NW_026652277.1, from coordinate 22,598,947 downwards.
TTTCTACTTCATTTGAGTGATATGAACAGAGCTAGGGATACATGTACAATATTTACAAGAAAATTTTAGTCTTTTATATAAACCCTATCACTAAGTTACCAGTTCTCAGTCTAGGTGATTAGAGGAGAGAAGAGTCAGAGAAGAAGACAGAAAACTGCCAGCTTCAGGAAAGACAAAGAGTCAGCTCCCAAGACAGCTCTTAGGAGGAAGTGATTTAAGCTGAATTCCACAAAATGATCACATTTTATCCAGGTTGACAATGGATATATCTTATTTCCAGTAGAGGAAATAATATTGACAAAATACATTTTGTAGACGGCAAGAAAGTTATCATGACATGAGCTGATGGAGCCCATGAGAAGGGGCAGGAGATGTGGCTGGGAAGATAGCATGGTACCTTATGCCCAAGGGGTTTGTGGAAGCATTTTGAGTTTTATGAGACTCATACTTCAGACTTTGAGAAACTACTTTATAAAATAAGCAAACAACTGAGGTTCATAAAATTAGACCAATTGGCACCAAAAAACTCCTAGATGCACAGACAGATGTATGTATCACCAGTACAACAAGGATCCCTTCTCCTTGCACTAAACATGGCCCTTTTGAGGGAAGGAGCATTAAGAGAAAGTTAGAGAGTTGTTCTCTCTGTTGGTACAAAAGCTCAGATAATGAGCAGCCAAGTGCTAGGAACAGAAGCAACCCCTTTCTAAGTACTGCCATGTGTTTTTCTCCCCAGATTAAACACATTGAACTGGGATGGAATAAAAGCAACCTTTGAAAAGATAAAAAATGAAAATATTACTCAGGTGTTCTAGTAAACATCCTATAGTAGCACAGCTCCAGAAAACTGTTGGTTGGGATTTTGGGGGCTAAGATCCCTTTATATGGCCAATTTGGGGGAATATTAATTATCCCACAAAATAAAAGAACCTTAATCTCACGTCTTTTTGGGCTTATAAAATCTGCCAACAAAAGCCTCACTTGGGTGTTGATGGGTTTTCCTCTGCCCAACTGTGGCCTGGCTCTGAAAGAAGAAAAAGAGGCAAATGTTGAGCAAGACCATTTGAACTCTCTCTCTCCCGAGGGATAGACCACAACTGGCTTCCTCTGACTCCACTAAGAATTTATATTCTTCTGAAGACCACATGACAGTCTTTTCCTCCTATTACTATGACTTAGGCCATTTGTCTTACAAAATAATACCCCTGCAAACGTTTGGATGTTTGTCCCCTCTAAACCTCATGTTGAAATTTGATCTCTTAACACTGGGGTTGGGGCTAATGGGGGTCCTTTGGATCATGAGGGCAGATCCTTCGTGAATTGATCAATGCTTTCTTTCAGAGGTGAATGAATTCTCACTCTATTAGTTCTTATGAGAGCTGGTTGTTAAAAAGCTGGAACATCCCCCCTTCCCATGGGACCTCTGCACATGCAGCTCCCCTTCACCTTCTTTCATGAAGGGAAGAAGCCTGAAGCCCTCACCCAGATATAGATGCCCAATCTTGAATTTTACAGTCATTAGAATCATGAACCAAATAGACCTTTTATTTAAATAAATTACCCAGTCTCTGATATTTATAGCAACACAAAACAGACTAAGACAGCCTCTTACTGTGCTAAATGAATATTTGCCTCCTACCTAGACCTGTTTTCATTAAAATGTGCTCTGAATTTAGTGGAAAATACTTCTTTGTGAGCCAAAAAGTGGGGAAATGACCTTTCTCAGTTTGCTTAACTTTGATTTCCAAATTCCTTCCATGATGGTGGGGTGAAAAAGGAAGGGATATGTCACACGTTAGATTCTCCAGGAAGTAGTTGTAGTGACAGAGTTAGGGGTGTAAACCTTTAATTATGAAGTAAAAGTTACAAAAGGAAAAAGGGAGAAAGCAGCACTGGGCAGCAGGAGCCATCAGACCACAGTACAGATAGGGCAGAGTCTTTGCCACTGAAAGACAGAACTCTGGAGCAAAGACTGCTCTTCTGAAGAGTCCTGCACTGGGGACCATACTGAGAATGGTGTGACATTGCCTTAAAAGCTGAGGCAGCTCTCCCAGAGCCTCAGTGAATTTTGTGTGCATGAGAAATCTTTGTTGTCTTCAGTCACTGAGACTTAGGAATCTTGGATATGAGGGTTCATGACTTTAATCCATTTAAGGAAATTTTTGGCCATATTTCTTCAAATATTTTTCTGCTCTTCCTCCTTGATTACCTTCTCCTGACTGATACAAAGTACCTAGATAAAAATCTATTAACAGGTCCTTCTAATCCCTCCTAGTAGCTGCTGCTTTACTATGTACTTCCACCATTGTATATACAAAATTGTGTATTTGTTTTCTAGGGCTACTGTGACAAAGTAGCATAAACTGGATGGCTTAAAACAAGAGAAGCTTATTCTTTCATAGTTCTGGAAGCTAGAAATCTGAAATCAAGGTGTAGCCACGTCCTTGTTCTCCTCAAGGCTCTCCAAGTCCTTCCTTTGGCCTCTTTCTAGCTTTTTGTGGTTTCTGGCAATCTTTGGCATTCCTTGGCATGTAGATGCATCACTCCAATATCTGCCTCTGTCTTCATGTGATCTTCTCCCTTGCGTGTCTCTGTGCTGCTTTCTCCACATGGCATTCTCCTCTCTCCACATGGTATTCTCCTCTCTGCATCTGTGTTCAAATTTCCCCCCATTTTATTAGGACACTAGTCATCAGCTTAGGGCCTACCCTAATCCAGTATGACTTCTTGTTAACTTGATTACCTCTGCAAAGACCCTATTTCAGAAAAAAAAAAAAAAAAAAAAAAATCACGTTCACAAGTACCAGAGGTTAGGACTTCAACATATCTTTTTGAGGGATGTGATTCAACCCAAAACAAACTGTATTGCTTTTATTTGCTTATATGCAGATTTTCCTTAATAAACTGATAATGTCTTGAGAGCAGGAAGCTCTTTACCCTTACTCTCTTCGTTTCTAGCGTAGCATCTAAATTATGTTTAGGTACTCAGTAAATGTGTATAGAAGGTGACAACTCAATTAGAGCACTACTTGCATTGATAAAGATCAATTTGAAAAAACAGGTAAAATGGTAGAATACTAAATATTTCCATTTTTGGCAGCAAATCCAAGTCATTATATAGAGTCCCACTTATACACATTTTGGTTGTAGGCAGGAGAAAAATCCAACTGATACTGTCTTAAAGAAATTTATTGGATCATATATCTAAAAAGTCCATGGTATAGGTCATTTTTATGTGATTCTGTGGCTCAATGATGCAACCAAGAGAAAATATATATTTCTTCTTTCAGCCATGACAGCGAACCTGATACTGAACTAGCCATAAGCAACTGGAAAATTGGGCAAAATATTTGCAACAAACAACAGTTTTTATTTGGTGGGGGAGGTTCTTTTTTTATTTCAATGAGTTTTTGGGGAACAGATGGTGTTTGGTTACACGAATAAGTTCTTTAGCAGTGATTTCCGGGATTTTGGTGCACCCACCACCCAAGCAATGTATGCTGTACCCAATGTGTAGTCTTTTATCCCTTACCTCCCCATCCCACTCTTTCCCAAGTCCCCAAAGTTCATTATATCATTCTTACACCTTTGTGTCCTCATAGCTTAGTTCCCACTTATGAGTGAGAGCATACAATGTTTGGTTTTCCATTCCTGAGTTACTTCACTTAGAATAATGGTCTCTAATTCCACCTAGGTTGCTGCTTTTATGATTGATATATTCGGTGGTGTATGTAATATATATGTATATATATATATATATATATATATATATATATATATAAAATATTTTCTTTACCCACTCATTGATTGATGGGTATTTGGGCTAGTTCTATATTTTCACAATTATTAATTGTGCTGCTATAAACATGCAAGTGTAAGTATTAATATATTTTACATATAATGACTTCTTTTCCTCTGGGTAGATACCCAGAATTGGGATTCCTGGATCAAATGGTAGTTCTATTTTTAGCTCTTTAAGATATCTCCACACTGTTTTTCATAGTGGTTGTGCTGGTTTACATGCCCACCAACAGTGTTAAAGTGTTCTCTTTTCACCGCATTCATGCCAACATCTTTTTTTTTTTTTTTTTGATTATGGCTATTCTTGCAGGAGTAAGGTGGTATCTCATTGCGGTTTTGATTTGCATTTCCCTGATAATTAGTGATGTTGAACATTTTTTCATATGTTTTTTGGCCATTTGTACAGCTTCTTTTGCGAATTGTCTATTCATGTCCTTAGCCCACTTTTTGATGGGATTTGAAACAACAGTTTTTAGATATTGCAAAACAAATATGGTGAAACTGATGATCATCATTGTTTTCACCTAGAGGCACTTTACAGATTAAAACTATTATGCTCAGCAAGCAGTACCCCAAAATATCATTTTGACATGCTGGCTGAATGAAGGAAGAAGCCTCAAGGTCTCTCTCTGAAATTTCCCTGCTTGCCTGTTTAGAGAAACTTTCCCTAAGCACCAAGAGTGACTAACTTTGGAATTTCCGTCTGATTAAGAAAGTTTCTTTCTAAAAAGAATGCAGTTGTCTTAAGACCTCCTTCCTAGGAATCACATCAGACAACCAGGAAGGATTAACTACCAGAGAAGATACTGGGAGTTACCATTCCTAAACAAACTTTTCATCTATTTTCCTGAGGGCAGGTCTGAGAGAGGGAGGTCTGGGAGGCTTTATCTGCATAACAAGACGATCTTTGTTCACAGTGAAGTTCTGTTCCTCACCTTCCCACCACTGCCCCACAGAGCTCAGAAGAACTTTGTTTCAGGCCCTGTTTTCTGGGCTCATTCATTTCCCCTGAGAAGCATTCACTTCTACATCTCTTTCTCCTCTACCACTGTGAAGAAGGGTGTATAACATCTGGTCCTCACTGGGTTATAGGGTAATCATTCTCCTGCAATTCCCCCATGCAGTGCACATGAAATAAATTTCCATGCCTCTTTCTCCTATTAATCTTGTCTATTGTCAGCTCATTTTTCAGTGAGAGGGAACCAAGTGGACCACAATAGTTTCATGAGCTGAGGAGAGAGGGATTGGAGTTTGGGGATGTCAAGGTAAATGGAGTTTGCAGGGTGGAAAATTGGGGAAGAGGGAACTGTGGAGAGCTCCAGAAACCTGCAAATCTACACAAAGTTCTATTGAGCTTTTGGCTGACTACTAAGCTGTCCATATGGAGTGCAAAACTCCATGAGGCCTTGCAACAGAGCTGTAAGCTAAAAAAAATTCCCAGAGCATAGATGGGGGTGAGAGATGTTTTGATTTTTTAACTAGCTAGAATGGAGCAAATATATCAGAAACGTGGAATATTTGGAAGGGATCAAAGAAGGGTTGCAACTGAATAATAGTGCTGAAGTAGCCTGGAGTAAAGGCTATTGTAGACCCACCTTACAAAAGCTTGTCAATAGTTACCAAAAGGATCAATCTGATCCACTAATAATTTGCTGCCGATAATAACAAAATTCAACGTTCTTTAAAGTTTTTAAAAATCCAGACACTTAACAACATAATATTCATAATGTCCAGCATCCAATAAAAATTGCTAGATATGTAAAAGAGCAGAATACTGTTTCCCATATCTATGAGAAAACAATCAGTTAATAAAAATAGGCCCAGAATGATAATGATGATGATATTGGTAGAAAAGGACTATAAAATTGCTGTTAAAAATATGCCAGGGCCAGGTGCAGTGGCTCACGCCTGTAATCCCAGCACTTTGGGAGGCTGAGGTGGGCGAATCACGAGGTCAGGTGTTTGAGACCAGCCCTACCAACATAGTGAAACCCCATCTCTACTAAAAATACAAAAATTGGCTGGATGTGATGGCATGTGCCTGTAATCCCAGCTACTTGGGAGGCTGAGGCAGGAGAATCACTTGAACCTGGAAGGCAGAGGTTGCAGTGAGCTGAGACCACACCATTGCACTCCAGCCTGGGTGACAGAGTGAGACTCCATCTCAAAAAAAAAATAAGTATAAATAACATAAAAATAAAAATATACCAAGAAATGAAAGCAATACATTAATATAATGAGGAAAGAAATGAAATTATATAATAAAAACTTCTAGTATTGAAAGATATAATATCTGAAATAAAAATTCACCAGTTGAACTTAACAGCTTATTGGACTCTGCAGAAGAAAAGATCAATGAACTTGAAGATATAACAAATAGAAACTCTTTATTATAAATCACAAGAGAAAAATAGCTGGAAAAATAATGAAAGATCCTTAGTTATCCATGAGACACTATTACATATGTTAATTGGAGTCTCAGAAGGATAGGGAGAGCAGAAAAATATTTGAAGAAATAGTGGCCTCAAATTTTTTAAATTTGATGACAACTATAAATCCATAGATCTAAGAATCAGGATAAAAACAAGGAAAATTACACTAAGATCTATTATCATCAAATTGCCAAAAACTGTGGGGTTTTTTCTCCCCAAGATAGTGGATGGGAGGCATTGTTACCATGCCTCTCCCACTTGGAAAGACAAAATAGTGTGTAGAGATTACACTGTGAACTTCTTTCCGAGAAGCAACACAGAAACTTAACAGGAAAGCTGAAAGAAACCACAGACCCTTTGAAAGAAGCATTGGGCTGCAGCCTACACCATGAACCAGCCACTCCCCAAAGTGTGAGAGGGAGACAACTGCCTCCAGGATACGCACTCCCACTGGGGAACTTAGCAATCCAGGCCATGGGGGAAGCCTTACCCCTACCCAAGACTGAAGCTGATTTAGTGAACGGTGGGGAGAACACGAGAAGAACCAGCATCAAGACAGGCTTTGTGTGTACTCCCAGTCTGCCAGGGATGAAGGGAAGCCATTTCTGATCCTACTTCACAGACGACCTTGCGGAAGTCTGCCAGCTAACTCAGGTGGTGGTCACAGGTTGATAGAAGTTCCCAACTGAGATTCGCGATATAATCTCCAGTGGAGACACGCTCTCTTGGCCAGAAGTGAGGGACAAGTGGGAAGTGTACTGCAGCCACAGGCATAGGAACTGGGCGCCCCTGCTTCTTGGGCAGACTGGGAGGGGTGTGGCCTGAAAGCAGTGGTTGCTGTCTTCCCAGAAAGGCTTATGGCCTGGGGCAGTTTTGAGTTATTGAGCGCAGATTGCCTTGAACCTAGCCAGCTGTTTCTAGAGAAAACTGTGGGTGTAAGATATGCTTCATCAAGTGTGTGGGAGCTGGGTGGGGCTTACTGCCTCCTGCTACTTCCCACTTTCCATACAGACTCTTCTGTGCAGCACAGGCAACTGCACTCCTCCCTGGAACAGTACCTCTGCCTCCAGAGAACTGCCCTCTAATCCCTACCGGGGCCACTGCTTGCACCTACCTGCATGTGGAGAGCCAGAGCATGAACTTGCCTGACCCAGCTACCACCTAGATTTGCCCTGCCACCCACCCTGGTAGCTTAACAAAGAGGACTGAAATTTTTGGGAGTTCTATGGCCCTGCCCATTGTGTGAGTTACCAGAATACCTCCCCCGGGTAACACAAGGCAAGCACAAATCCCACTGCTAGTACAGTAGCTGGTGCTATTTTGCAAGTACTGCCTCCTGGCTAAAGGCCACCCAGCACACAACCCATCACAGCAAGGGTTCCCAGTCCCCAGCGACAGACTGGTACTGGTTGGTGGCCTGTTAGGAACTGGGCTGCACAGCAGGAGGTGAGTGGTGGGCCAGGAAGCATTACCGCCTGAGCTCCGCCTCCTGTCAGATCACCGGCAGCATTAGATTTTCATAGGAGCCGAACCCTATTGTGAACTGCACATAGGAGGGATCTAGGTTGCGTACTCTTCATGAGAATCTGTCTACAGTTTCATCCCAAAACCATCCCCCACCCACTACGGGTCCATGGGAAAGTTGTCTTCCATGAAACTGGTCCCTGGTGCCAAAAAGTTTGGGGACCACTGCATTACAACATCTGCAGGCACAAAACAACACAGCATGCAGGAAGGAGAAAGCTTGTGCATGACCTCAGCTATCACCATTGCCTGTATTACCGTAGATAACCAGGAGGTCCTGAGTCTGTCCACGTGACCAGTTCATTACTATTACAACTGGCATTTGAGAAAGTCAACACACTAAGGCTTTTTATAACAAAGGAATCTCACAGAGTTCATGTCACTCCCCTGTTACCCCCATCAGAGCTGGTGCTGATACCCACAGCTGGGAGACTTGAGAACAGGTCACATCACTGGACCCCTTGCAGACATTTCCCAGCACCAGTGTGGAGTGCGGCAGCCCCACTGGGCAGCTAGGTCCAGAGGAGCAGCAGCATTCACAATAGTCTGGCCTTGGGGACTCCTCCTCCTAGAAGAAGGGGGAGTGCACTACATCAAGGGAGCAACCCATGGGGAGAAAGAATCCAGACAGCAGGGCTGCAGTCCCAGAACTTTCCATTTGTGGGAGGTTTCTTTCATCAGAGGCACAGTGCAGTGCTGGACTCAACAGGGAGCTGGTCTGCAGCTCCACCCAACCATCAGGCAATTCTGGTGCTTAGGAAAGGCCTTGAAGAAGGAGACTTCTTCTCTGTATCCATCACTGCAGACACAGCTGGGGCTTCTCCCACAAGAGCTCAGTAGGGGTGTACCTATAGACAGTCTTTCTGGAACACTTCAGGGTGACTGCATTCCCACAGAAAGAGTGCCCTCCGGGTTCAGGCTTGCATGAGGGTTAGAGTCACAATCCCTCTCTACACTGAACATGAGCATTCCTGCAGATAAAAAGAGGTGCTTATCTGATCTGAACAGCTGGAACACTGGGTCAGGAGTGTGACTGGGAGGTGTATTGCTTTCCTGCTGGCCTAAGAGGGGAGCTCAGGTGGCTCCCTCTCTTCCCCTTGAAAAGATCTCAGTGCATTTCCCTGAGATGCCCCCAGCTGGCTCTGTCAAGGCTGGGCCCTCTGCCCATTATTGGGTATTGCATTTACCAACCTGCTTTAACCACAGCTGAGTTTTATCCATAAACATCTCCCCTACTGACCTGAAGCCTAAACTGTTCAATTCAGTAAAGAAAACACAAATATTGAGGGAAAAAAATAAGTGAATACCACTGGAGAATGAAATAAGCTTCAAGAGACCTCTGCCATTCCAACTCGATAGGAGACAGTGAATCTGCATACACACTGAGCACATTGCTACTACAACCAGCATCTGACAAGGCCAACATACGAAGAGTCTCTATAACCAAGGAACTCATACAGAGTCTTCACTCCCAACAGCACCCAGAGCCAAATTAGGTTACAATAAACTATAAACATTAAAGTCACATCCTAGAAAGTGGGTGGGGGGAGGGTTAAAAAATAGTCAAATAAGAAAAAAACAGGTTATATAACACCCCCAAAAGATCACATTACCTCTCCAGCAGTGGATCCAAACCAAAATGAAATGTTTGAAATAATAGATACAGAACTCAGGGAGATACAAGATAAAGGTAAAAACCAATATTAAGGAATTTTAAAAGCATTTCAGGATATGAATGAAACATTTTCTAAAGAGACAGATATTTTAAAGAAAAACCAATCAGAATTTCTGGAAATGACATACTAGGTAATTACAAAATTCAGTGGGAAGTTTTAACAATAGACTGACTAGACCAAGTAGAAGAAAGAATTTCAGAGCTCAAAGACAAGTTTTTCAAATTAACCCAGTCACACAAATGCAAAGTAAAAATAACTAAAAGAAATGAACAAAGTCTCCAAGAAATATGGGATTATGTAAAGTGGTCAAATCTAAGAAGTTTTGGTGTTCCTGATGGGGGAAAAAAAAGCAAAAATCCTGGAAAATTATTTGGGATAATAATTGAGGAAAACTTCCCTGGCCTTGCTAGAGATGTAGCCATCCAAATACAAGAAGCTCAAAGAACTCCTAGGAGATTCATTGGAAAAAGGACATCACCAAGGCATATAATCATCAGGCTATCTAAAGTCAACATGAAGGAAAGAATTCTAAGAGCAGTGAGACAAAAGCATCAAGTAACCTGTAAAGGAAAATCTATCAGACTAATAGCAGGCTTCTCAGTAGAAACCTTACAAATCAGAAGGGATTGAGGTCCTATCTTTGGCCTCCTTAAACAGAATAACTGTCAGCCAAGAATTTTGTATCCAGCAAAACTAAGTTTCACAAATGAAAGGGGGAAAAGTATCTTTCAGACAAGCAAATGCTGAGGGAATTTGTCACTACGAGACCAGCCCTAAAAGAAATGTCTAAAAAGAGTTCTAAAGCTTGAAACAAAGGGTTGATATGCACCAAAATAGACCCTCTTGAAGGCAAAAAACTCACAGGGCCTACAAAACAATAACACGATGAAGAGAACAAAATATCTAGCTAACAATCAATGTGATGACTGGAACAGTACCTTGCACCTCACTATATTAATGTTGAATGTAAATGATCTAAATGTCTCAATTAAAAGATACAGATTAGCAGAATAGATAAAAAATCACAGACTAAATATCTGCTATCTTTAGGAGACTCACCTGACACCTGAGTATTCCTATAGACTCAAGGTAAAGGGGTGGAAAAAGATACTCCATGCAAATAGAAACTAAAAGCAAGCAGGAATATCTATTCTTATATCAGATAAAACAGAGTTGAAAGCAACAACAGTATAAAAAGACAAAGTAGGTCATGATATAATGATAAAAGGGGCCGGGTGCGGTGGCTCACGCTTGTAATCCCAGCACTTTGGGAGGCCGAGGCGGGTGGATCAAGACCACGGTGAAACCCTGTCTCTACTAAAAATACAAAAAATTAGCCGGGCGCGGTGGCGGGCGCCTGTAGTCCCAGCTACTCGGAGAGGCTGAGGCAGGAGAATGGCGTGAACCCGGGAGGCGGAGCTTGCAGTGAGCCGAGATTGCGCCACTGCACCCCCGGAGAGGGAAACCCCCCCCACAAAAAAAAAAAAAAAAAAAAAAAAAATGATAAAAGGATCAACCCAGCAAGAAGATATTACAGTCCTAAATATATATGCACCTAACTCAGGAGCTCCCAGATCGATGAAAAAAAATTACTACTATAGCTAAGAAAAGAGATAGACAGCAACACAGTAATAGTGGGGGTCTTCAACACTCCACTGACAGCACTAAAGTCAACATGAAGGAAAGACTTCTAAGAGCAGTGAGACAAAAGCATCAGGTAACCTATAAAGGAAAATGTGTTCTCTTTGTTCACTTCCCACCTATGTGTGAGAACCGGTGTTTGGTTTTCTGTCCTTGTGATAGTTTGCTCAGAATGATGGTTTCCAGCTTCGTCCATGTCCCTGCAAAGGACATGAACTCATCCTTTTTTATGGCTGCATAGTATTCCATGGTGTATATGTGCCACATTTTCTTAATCCAGTCTATCATTGATGGACATTTGGGTTGGTTCCACGTCTTTGCTATTGTGAATAGTGCCGCAATAAACATATGTGTGCATGTGTCTTTATAGCAGCATGATCTGTAATCCTTTGGGTATATACCCAGTAATGGGATGGCTGGGTCAAATGGTATTTCTAGTTCTAGATCCTTGAGGAATCGCCACACTATCTTCCACAATGGTTGAACAAATTTACACTCCCACTAACAGTGTAAAAGCGTTCCTATTTCTCCACATCCTCTCTAGCATCTGTTGTTTCCTGACTTTTTAATGATCACCATTCTAACTGGCGGGAGGTGGTATCTCATTGTGGTTTTCATTTGCATTTCTCTGATGACCAGTGACGATGAACATTTTTTCATGTGTCTGTTGGCTGCATAAATGTCTTCTTTTGAGAAGTGTCTGTTCATATCCTTTGCCCACTTTTTAATGGTTTTTAATGGGGTTGTTTGATTTTTTTCTTGTAAATTTGTTTGAGTTCTTTATAAATTCTGGATATTAGCCCTTTGTCACATGGATAGGTTGCAAAAATTTTCTCCCATTCTGCAGGTTGCCTGTTCATTCTGATGGTAGTTTCTTTTGCTGTGCAGAAGCTCTTTAGTTTAATTAGATCCCATTTGTCTATTTTGGATTTGTTGCCATTGCTTTTGGTGTTTTAGTCATGAAATCTTTGCCCATGCCTATGTCCTCAATGGTATTGCCTAGGGTTTTTTCTAGGGTGTTTATGGTTTTAGGTCTTACGTTTAAGACTTTAATTCATCTTGAGTTGATTTTTGTATAAAGTGAAAGGAAGGGATCCAGTTTCAGCTTCCTACATATGGCTAGCCAGTTTTCCCAGCACCATTTATTAAATAGGGAATCCTTTCCCCATTTCTTGTTTTTGTCAGGTTTGTCACAGATCAAATGGTTGTAGATGTGTGGTGTTATTTGTGAGGCCTCTGTTCTGTTCCATTGGTCTATATATCTGTTTTGGTACGAGTACCATGCTGTTTTGGTTACTGTAGCCTTGTAGTATAGTTTAAAGTCAGGTTGCGTGATGCCTCCAGCTTTGTTCTTTTTGCTTAGGAATGTTTCGGCCATGCGGGCTCTTTTTGGTTCTGTATGAACTTTAAAGTCATTTTTTCCAATTCTGTGAAGAAAGTCATTGGTAGCTTGATGGGGATGGCATTGAATCTATAAATGACCTTGGGCAGTATGGCCATTTTCACGATATTGATTCTTTGTATCCATGTGCATGGAATGTTCTTCCATTTGTTTGTGTCCTCTCTTATTTCATTGAGTAGTGGTTTGTAGTTCTCCTTGAAGAGGTCCTTCACATCCCTTGTAAGTTGGATTCCTAGGTATTTTATTCTCTTTGAAGCAATTGTGAATGGGAGTTCACTCATGATTTGGCTGTTTGTCTGTTATTGGTGTATAGGAATGCTTGTGATTTTTGCACATTGATTTTGTATCCTGAGACTTTGCTGAAGTTGCCTATCGGCTTAAGGAGATTTTGGGCTGAGACAGTGGGGTTTTCTAGATATACAATCATGTCATCTGCAAACAGGGACAATTTGACTTCCTCTTTTCCTCATTGAATACCCTTTATTTATTTCTCTTGCCTGATTGCCCTGGCCAGAACTTCCAACACTATGTTGAATAGGAGTGGTGAGAGAGGGCATCATTGTCTTGTGCTGGTTCTCAAAGGGACTGCTTCCAGTTTTTGCCCATTCAGGATGATATTGGCCATAAGTTTGTCATAAATAGCTCTTATTATTTTGAGATATATTCCATCAATACCTAGTTTATTGAGAGTTTTTAGCAGGAAGAGCTGTTGAATTTTGTCAAAGGCCTTTTCTGCATCTATTGAGATAATCATGTGGTTTCTGTCATTGGTTCTGTTTATGTGATGGATTATATTTATTGATTTGTGTATGTTGAACCAACCTTGCATCCCAGGAATGAAGCTGACTTGATCATGGTGGATAAGCTTTTTGATGCGCTGCTGGATTTTGTTTGCCAGTATTTTATTGACGATTTTCGCATTGATGTTCATCGGGGATATTGATCTATAATTATCTTTTTCTTTTTTTTGTTGTGTCTTTGCCAGGCTTTGGTATCAAAATGATGCTGGCCTCATAAAATGAGTTAGGAAGGATTCACTCTTTTTCTATTGGTTGGAATAGTTTCAGAAGAAATGGTACAAGCTCCTTTTTGTACCTCTGGTAGATTTGGCTGTGAATCCGTCTGGTCCTGGACTTTTTTTTGTTGGTAGGCTATTAATTATTGCACGTGAGATGGGTCTTCTGAATACAGCGCTTTGATGGGTCTTGACTCTTTATCCAATTTGCCAGTCTGTGTCTTTTAATTGGGGCATTTAGCCCATTTACATTTAAGGTTAATATTGTTATGTGCGAATTTGAGCCTGTCATTATGATGTTAGCTGGTTATTTTGCCTGTTAATTGATGCAGTTTCTTCATAGCATCGATGGTTTTGGAATTTTGCATGTTTTTGCAGTGGCTGATACTGTTTGTTCCTTTCCACATTTAGTGCTTCCTTCAGGAGCTCTTGTAAGGCAGGCCTGGTGGTGACAAAATCTCTCAGCATCTGCTTGCCTCTAAAGGATTTTATTTCTCCTTCACTTATGCAGCTCAGTTTGGCTGGATATGAAATTCTGGGTTGAAAATTCTTTTCTTTAAGAATGTTGAATAGAGGCCACCACTCTCTTCTGGCTTTTAGAGTTTCTGCTGAGAGATCTGCTATTCATCTGATGGGCCTCCCTTTGTGGGTAACCCGACCTTTCTCTCTGGCTGCCCTTAACTTTTTTTCCTTCATTTCAACTTTGGTGAATCTGACAATTAAGTGTCTTGGAGTTACTCTTCTCAAAGAGTATCTTTGTGGCATTCTCTGTATTTCTTGAATTTCAATATTGGCCTGCCTTGCTATGTTGGGGAAGTTCTCCTGGATAATATCCTGAAGAGTGTTTTCTAACTTGATTCCATTCTCCCTGTCACTTTCAGGTACACCAATCAAATGTAGATTTGGTCTTTTCACAGAGTCCTATATTTCTTGGAGGCTTTGTTCATTTCTTTTTATTCTTTTTCTCTAATCTTGTCTTCTCACTTTATTTCATTAACTTAATCTTCGATCACTGATATCCTTTCCTCCACTTAATTGAATTGACTATTGAAGCTTGTGCATGCGTCACGAAGTTGTTGTGCCATGGTTTTCAGCTCCATCAGGTCATTTAAGGCCTTCTCTACACTACTTATTCTAGTTAGCCATTTGTCTAACCTTTTTTCAAGGTTTTTAGCTTCCTTGCAATGGGTTAGAACATGCTCCTTTAGCTCAGAGAAGTTTGTTATTAATGACCTTCTGAAGCCTACTTCTGTCAACTTGTCAAAGTCATTCTCTGTCCAGTTTTGTTCTGTTGCTGGCAAGCAGGTGCAATCCTTTGGAGGAGAAGAGACACTCTGGTTTTTGGAATTTTCAGCTTTTCTGCTCTGGTTTCTCCCCATCTTTGTGGTTTTATCTACCTTTGGTCTTTGATGTTGGTGACCTACAGATGGGGTTTTGGTGTGGATGTCCTGTATGTTGATGTTGATGCTATTCCTTTCTGTTTGTTAGTTTTCCTTCTAACAGTTGGGCCCCTCAGCTGCATGTCTGTTAGAGTTTGCTGGAGGTCCACTCCAGACCCTGTTTGCCTGGTTATCACCAGTGGAGGCTGCAGAAGAGCAAATATTGCAGAACAGCAAATATTGCTGTCTGATCCTTCCTCTGGAAGCTTCGTCCCAGACAGGCACCCATCTTTATGAGGTGTCTGTCGGCCCCTACTGGGAGGCGTCTCCCAGCCAAACTACACAGAGGTCAGGTACCCACTTGAGGAGGCAGTCTGTCTGTTCTCAGAGCTCAAACACCATGCTGGGAGAACCACTGCTCTTTTCAGAGCTGTCAGACAGGGATGTTTAAGTCTGCAGAAGTTGTCTGCCGCCTTTTGTTCAGCTATGCCTTGCCCACAAAGGTGGAGTCTATAGAGGCAGTAGGCCTTGCTGAGCTGTGGTGGGCTCTGCCCAGTTTGAGCTTCCCAGCTGCTTTGTTTACCTACTCAAGTCTCAGCAATGGTGGATGCCCCTCCCCTCACCAGGCTGCAGCCTCGCAGGTTGATCTCAGACTGCTGTGCTAGCAGTGAGCAAGGCCCCATGGGCATGGGACCCACCAAGCCAGGCATAGGAGGGAATCTCCTGGTCTGCTTGTTGCTAATGCCATGGGGAAAGTGCAGTATTTGGGTAGAGGTGTGCTGTTTTTTCAGGTACAGTCTGTCACGGCTTTCCTTGGCTAGGAAAGAGAAATCCCCCAACCCCTTGCACTTCCTGGGTAAGGCAATGCCCCGCCCTGCTTCGGCTCGCCCTCTGTGGGCTGCACCCACTGTCCAACCAGTCCCAATGAGATGAACCAGGTATGTCAGCTGGAAATGCGGAAATCACCCGTCTTCTGTGTTGATCCTGTTCGCAGCCGCAGACCAGAGCTGTTCCTATTCGGCCATCTTAATCATGGCTTGTCTCAATAAATTTTTAAAAATCAAAATCATAACAAGAGTCTTCTCAGACCACGGTAGAATAAAACCAGAAATGAACTCCAAAAGGAACCCTCAAAATTAATGCAAATACATGGAAGTTAATCAATCTGCTCCCAAATGACTTTTGGGTTAACAATGAAATCAAGATGAAAATTTTAAAGTTACTCAAACTGAATGATAATGGTGACACAACTTATCAAAACTTCTGAGATACAGCATAAAGCAGTGCTGTGAGGAAAGCTAACAGCACTAAATACCTACATTAAAATGTCTGAAAAATCACAAATTAACAAGCTAACATTATACCTCAAGTAAACAGAGAAACAAGAACAAACCAAACCCAAAGCTACAAGAAGAAAAAAAAATAAGATTAGAGGAGAACTAAATGAAATTGAAACAAAAATACAAAAGATCAATGAAATAAAAAGTTGTTTCTATAAAAAGATAAAGTCAATAGACCATTAACTAGATTAACTAAGAAAAGAAGAGAGAAGATTCAAATTAGCTCAGTTAGAAATGAAAATGGAGGCATTACAACTGACATCGCAGATATACAGAAGATAAGTTTACACTATTATGAACACCTCTATGCACATAAACTAGACAATCTAGAGGAAATGGATACATTCCTGGAAACATACAATCCTAGCTTGAATCAGGAAGAAATAGAAATCCTGAACAGACCAATAACAAATAATGAGATTGAATCAGCAAAAAACAAAAAATGCCAACAAAAAAAAGCCCAGTGCCCCATGTATTCACAGCCAAATTCTCCCAGACATTCAAGAAAGAATTGGTATCAGTCCTAGTGAAATTATTCCAAAGGAATTGAGAAAGAGAGAATCCTTCCTAACTTTTTCTATGAAGCCAGTATCACCCTGATACCAAAACCAGGAAAGGACATAACAAAAAAAGAAAACTACAGACTAATATCCGTGATTAACATAAACGGAAAAATTCATAACAAGATACTAACAAACTGAATCCAACAGCACAACAAAAAGATAATTCACCATGATCAAGTGGGTTTCATCCCAGGGATACAGGAATGATTCAACATATGCAAGTCAATAAATGTGATACATCACATAAACAGAATTAAGAATTATATGATCATCTTAACAGATGCAGAAAAAGCATTCGATAAAGTCCAGCCTCCCTTTATGATTAGAAACCCTCAACAAACTAGGCATGGAAAGAACATACCTCAAAATAATAAGAACCATGTATGACAAACTCTCAGTTAACATCATATTGAATGGGAAAAAGCTGAAAGCATTCCCCCTGAGAACTGGAACAAGACAAGGATGTTCACTTTCACCACTTCTATTCAACATAGCACTGGCAGTCCTACCCAATGCAATCAGGGAAGAGAAACATATAAAGGGCATCCATATTGGAAAAGAAGAAGTCAAACTATCCCTGTTTGCCAATAATATGATCATATACCCAGAAAACCCTAAAGACTCCACTGAAAGACTCCTAGATTTGATAAGCGAATTCAGTAAAGTCTCAGGTTACAAAATCTATGTAAACAAATCAGTAGCACTGCTATACAGCAACAATGACAAAGTTAGGAATCAAATTAAGAACTCAATTCCTTTTACAATAGCTGCAAAAAATAACCTAGGACTATACTTAACAAGGAGGTGAAAGATCTCTACAAGTAGAACTACAAAATACTGTGGAAAGATATCATAGATGACACAAACAAATGGAAATAGATGCCATGCTCATGGATTGAAAGAATTAATATCATGAAAACGACCAAAGTACCCAAAGCAATCTATAGATTCAATACAACTCCTATCGGGCAGATCACGAGGTCAGGAGATCAAGACCACAGTGAAACCCCGTCTCTACTAAAAATACAAAAAATTAGCCGGGTGTGGTGGCGGGCACCTGTAGTCCCAGCTACTCGGAGAGGCTGAGGCAGGAGAATGGCGTGAACCCCGGAGGTGGAGCTTGCAGTGAGCCGAGATTGCGCCACTGCATTCCAGCCTGGGCGACAGAGCGAGACTCTGTCTCAAAAAAAAAAAAAAAAAGTATCAATATCATTTGTCACAGAATTAGAAAAGCAATCCTAAAATTCTTATGGACCCTACCAAAAAAGCTTGAATAGCGAAAGCAATCCTAAAGCAAAAAGAACAAATCTAGAGGCATCACATTATCTGACTTCAAATTATACTACAAGGTTATAGTAAACAAAACAGCATGGTACTAGTATAAAGGTAGATACATAGATCAATGAAACAGAATAGAGAACCCAGAAATACAGCCAAGTATTTACAGCCAAGTGATCTTTGACAAAACATAAATTGGAGGAAGGACACTTTATTTGATAAATGGTTCTGGGAAAACTGGATAGCCACATGAAGAAGAGTGAAACTGGATATCTCTCTCTCTCTCTCTCTCCCACCGTATACAAAAATCAACTCAAGATGGATCAAAAACCTAAATCTAAGATGAGAAGCCATAACATTCTAGAAGAAAACCTAGGAAAACCACTCCTGGACATTGGTTTGGCAAAGAATTGATGACTATAGCCCCAAAAGCAAATGCAACAAAAACAAATAAATGAGACTAATTAAGCTAAAAAGCTTCTGCACAGCAAAAGAAATAATCAACAGAGTAAACAGACAACCCACAGAATGGGAGAAAATATTTGCAAACTATGCATCTGACAAAGAACTAATATCCTGAATTTGCGGGGAGCCCAAGCAAATCAGCAAGAGAAAAATAATCGCATCAAAAAGTGGGAAAATGACATAAATAGGCATTTCTCAAAAGAGGATATGCAAAGGGCCAACAAACATGTGAAAAAGTAATCAACATTACTAATCATCAGGGAAATGCACATTAAAACCATAATGAGATACCATTGTACCTCAGCCAGAATGACCATTATTAAAAATTCAAAAAACAATAGATGTTGGCATGGATGTGCTGAAAAAGGAACACTTTCACACTGCTGGTGGGCTGCTAAATTAGTACAACCTCTGTGGAAAATAATATGACAGTTTGTTGAAGAACTAAAAGTAGATAAGTAGATATACCATTCAATCCAGCAATCCACTACTAGGTATCTACCCAAAGGAAAAGAAGTCATCACACCAAAAAGACACCTGCATGCATATGTTTATTGTAGCACAATTCACAATTTCAAAGATATGGAACCATTCTAAGTACCCATTAAATTATGACTGAATAAAGAAAATGTGGTATAATTACACTAAGGGAGGAGACCACCCCTCATATTGTCTTACGCCCAATTTCTGCCTCCAAAGAAAGAAGAAGTAAAAACTAAAAGGCAGAAACGAAATCCACAGGCAGACAGCCCGGCACCACGCCCTGGGCCTGGTAGTTAAAGATCGACCCCTGACTTAACCAGTTATGTTATCTATAGATTCCAGACAGTGTATGGAAAAGCATTGTGAAAATCCCTGTCCTGTTCTGTTTTGTTCTGATTACCAGTGCATGCAGCCCCCAGTCACGTACCCCCTGTTTGCCCAATCAATCACAACCCTCTCATGTGGACCCCCTTAGAGTTGTAAGCCCTTAAAAGGGACAGGAATTGCTCCCTCAGGGAGCTCAGTTTTTGGAGATGTGAGTCTGCCGATGCTGCCAGCTGAATAAAGCCCCTTCCTTCCACAACTCGGTGTCTGAGGGGTTCTTGTCTGCGACTCGTCTTGCTACAACACCATGAAACACTATTCAACCATAAAAATAAATAAAATAATGTCTTTTGTAGCAAGTTAGATGGAGTTGGAGGCAATTATTCCAACTGAAGTAACTCAGAAATGGAAAACCAAGTACCATATATTCTCAGTTATAAGTGGGAGCTAACCTATGGATATGTGAAGTTATGCGGTGATAATAATTTAATGGACATTGGAGACTCAGAATGGGGGAAAGGGATGAGGGATTAAAAAGTACATATTGAGAACAATGTACACTACTTGGATGCACTACAGTCTCCTCACCACTATGCAATTCATCCATGTAACCAGGAACCACTTGTACCCCAAAAGCTATTAAAATAAAAAATACATATTAAAAAAATTTAAAAAAATTAAATGTCAAAACCCTATGATAAAGAGAAAAATTGTAAAGCAGTCACAAGGAAAAAAAAGCACATTAGAGGCAGAGGAACAAATATATAGAGAGAGATTTTACACAGTCTCAAAAAAGGACATAATGGAATCTCCACTCATTTAGGAGGGAAAATGGCAAATATTCTGCTTAAAGAGAAAATAGCTTCCTTCTGAGAAGAAAATTTTATTGTCTGCTTCACTTAATTTTTCTGTATCACGCTGTTTGATTTTAAAGAAAAAACTTGCAAAACCTGCTATCAGATTTTAAACTTTCAAATTTGTAAAATACCTTGAAATAATATTAACAAAGCATTGTCGCACAGCAGATTTTCTAGATTAATCTTAATTAGCTATTCATTGTTATGTAAATGATGCTTTTTGCTGTGCTATAAAAATGAATTCTAGCGCAATGTAGTTCTTAAATAAGTTGAGCAACCCTTTTGCTCTGTTAATTGCCACTCAATTTTTGCATTCTTTATTTATACCCTTTTTGCACTATGACTTTAACATTTCAAGGGATAGGGTGTATGAAGCACTTTGTAAACTATAAATCACTGGGGAAAGGTAAAGTAAAATTATTGTAATCTTTGGTTTAACTAACCTCTGCTACAGTGGTTTGGGGTGTTACTTCTCAATCGTATATATCTAGTGATATTAAATCTTCCCTGTCTCTCTGCCTTTTACATTTTTTAGTAGGGAATTATACCATGAGGGTTAAGTAACCAAAGACAAAATAAAGTATGCCAGTGGCATTCAAAATCTGAAATCTTCCTAAGAATGAATCTGCTTTTTCTTGCCATTTGGCTTTATATATATAGTTAGAGAAGGAATGAAGTCTGTCTGTCCTAGGCACTGCCAGTTCTAAGACACTGCATAGTGATGAATTAACTTTACTCAAGGAAAAGTCTTGTCTTTGTCCCTGCTCTCCAGAGTTAACCTTTAAACCCTTGGAATTTCTAGAGTAATGGGAGTGTCTTTGTTACTCATGATGGGCCCCTTAAACCACACCCGATAGTTTGTGTTAATGAGGTGATTCAAGGTGGACCCTTGGTACATCACACTAAGAGATGACTCAGTGTGAGGCCCAGGCTACACTGATAGGCTTAAGGTGAGCACTGACCACACCAGAAAGACCAACTATGTGGTTAGGGGGTCAGGACTTTGAGCCATATCATGCTAGACTGATATCCAAGAAGGGGAGGGGGCTAGAGATTGGGTTTAACCATGTGGGCCATGATACAATCAGTCATGCCTATGTAATGGAGCCTGCAGAAAATCTCTAGATACCAAAGCCCAGGTGAGCTTCTTAGGTGGGTGACACTCTGTATATAGCCACACATCAACATCAGGAGAGTAACGCATCCCAAGGGCATGGAATCTTTGTGTTTGGGACCCTCCCAGTCCCAGATCTTGCCTTGTCTTTTCCTTGGGCTGGTTCTGAACTGTATCCTTTGCTGTAATAAAACTGTCATCCTACATATAATGCTTTCCTGAGTTCTGTGACTCATTCTAGCACATTATCAAACCTGAGGGAGTCCATGGGGACCCCCAAATTTGTGGCTGGCCAATCCGAAGTGAGGGTGGCCCTGGGGATCCCTGAACTTGTAGCTGGTGTCAGAAGTCTTGGGTAGATGTAACATTCTGGAGGACTGTGCCTTTAACCTGCCTTTTGTTATAGGAATGTCAGCTATGTTTAATACCTTTCCTCACCTATTATAAGAGTCACAGCCAACACTCCTATAACAAAAGACAAGTTAACAAGAGAAAAGCATAACTATTTAACCACAGATTTACATGACATAGAAGCCTTCAGATGTGAAGACTCAAAGACCCAGGAATACTGTCTATTTTTATGCTTAGGTTCAATGAAGAATGGACAGCCATGTAGAAATGTGATTGGACAAAAAGGCTATGATCTAATGGTGATAGGCTGAGGTGGGGAACCTAGCAAGAACCATCTGCCCAGACTTTTTTTGGCCTCTCTGAGCATCACTTCTTCCTCCTGAGAATAGGGCAGCACCCCTAGGGAGGGAATGACTTTCCTAGGTCTTATGGCTTGCTTTGTGGGAGAGGAGTTCTAGTGTTTATGACTCATTTTGGGGAGGAGGAATTCTGATTTCTATGGCTGGCTTTAGGGAAGAAGAGAGGTGGAAGACATGAAGTAAGAGTGTTCCTGGATGGAAGGTCTTGACTGTGAATTGTCCAGGCTCTTGGCTTGTTGAACAAAGACTTGAACAAAATGCACAAACAAAGCAACTAAAGAACAAAGCAATGAAAGACAAACGGCAACAAAAGAATGGAGTAACAAAGGCATAGATTTACTGAAAAAGCAAAAGTACAATCCACAGAGTAAGGGCAGCCTCAGGCAAGAGGCCCAAGAGCCTCCTCTACTGCAGTGCTCCCCAGGCTTTTTATAGAGCCAAAAGAATTTGGTAACACCCCTAGCTGTGCTTTAGAGGCCTCCAGTTGGTTACACCCTAAGAACAATTGGCCTGCAACCAATCAGAGGCTGAAGTAGAGACTTGGTCCACATCAATCAGAGGCTGAAGTGGAAACTTTTGTCTTGTTTTTACAGGAGTGAAAAGGTGGCCTGTATGCTGCCCAGTCTTGCCTAGAACTGGCTGCACCTGCTGTTCTCTTGCTTATGCAAACTCCTATTCCTTTGCTTATGCCCCAACCCTTGGCTACCCTAATTCTCTATCCTCCTACCTCAAGAGGTCAGAGAGATCTTGTTTCTGAGGCTCTCCAATGTCCCTCAGTTTAAAGTACTCAGTGTGCCTAGTGCCATAATTATGAGTATCATGTTCTGAGCCCCAACAGGGCTAAGGCGGGGCAGTCTTTGTTCTTTTGATCCTTATGGACCACTGAAGACTCTAGAGAAAAAATTATTAATACCTATGTGAATAAACATGAGACACATAACAGTGGACCTTACCTAGTCTTAGGGGTCAAGGAAGTTTCCCTAGAAGTGGAAGAGCATTTGAAGAAGAGAGATGAGTCCATGCAAAGGCTCTGAGACAGGAAGCAACACATCACAATGGAAGAATTTACAAAGGGCTGCAGTGTCTGGACAGCAGAAAGTGGGGCAAGCAGAGGTGGGAGAGAAAGAAAGTTGTCAGTTCATGCAGTCTGACGCATACTCTTAAGGACTTTGGAGTTTGTTTTAGAAAAGTAGAAAGCCTTTGAAGTGACAATTAGACTTGCATTTTTAATAGTTACTTAGTAGGCATGAGGAGAGCCTAAATCCACTCCAGTGACATGGCTGGTACAAGAGTAGTCCTAGTAGCACAGTCAAGGGCGGTGGAGGAACGTGGATGCATTCAATATCTGCAGGAGCTAGAATCAACCATACTTGGTGATCAAATGGAGGTTGGAGTACTGATGCAGGAGATCCCAGGTGTCAGGCATGACTAGGGACAAGAAGGGGCTGTTCACTGTGAAAGGAAAATGAATCTTGGGACCCCAAAACCACTAAGCCAAAGGGAAAAGTCAAGCTGGGAACTGCTTAGGGCAAATCTGACTCCATATCTATTCCTAAAAAACATAGCTACTAAGATTAAAAAAAAAAAAAAAAAAAGCTACACACCTCCCTCCCTCCCTCAGAAGGAATTTGCCTGTGGACAAAGGACAGACAGAACTCAAAGTCGTTCCTCAGCTCACTGAGATAAATGCATATCTGATTGCCTGTTTTGGAAAGGCTAATCAGAAACTCCAAAGAATGCAACCATGTGTTTCTTACCTACCTATGACCTAGAAGCACCCTCTCCATTTCCAGTTGTTCCACCTTTCTGGACAGAAACAGTGTACATCTTACATACATTGATTGATGTCTCAGGTCTCTCTAAAATGTATAAAACTAAGCTGTGCCCTGACCACCTTGGGCACATGTCCTTAGCACCCCCTGAGGCTGTGTCATGGGTACGCATCCTTAACTCTGGCAAAATAAGCTTCCTAAATTGACTAGGACCTGTCTTAGATATTTGGGGCTCACATCACTGAGGCAGAAAATACTGGAAGAGGACAGGTTTGTTGGGGAAGCATCCCCAGCTCACTTGGACTTGTTGAACCTGGCATTGCTATAAACCTTGTGGTTGGAGATGTCTACTGTAAAGCTGTATTGTGGGTCTGGAGCTCAGAGGAAAGTCTAGTGCTGCATATGTAGATCTAGAAGTTGTTGGTATATAGAAGATATCAAATTCATGGCAGTGATAAGCTCACCTACGTAAATGTACCAGGTTTGTTTCCCAACATGTGTGTCAACAAAAAGAGTCAAATTATGTAAAATATTTGAAGAGATTTATTCTAAGCCAAATATGAGTGACTATGGCCTGTGACGCAGCCCTCAAGAGGTCCTGAGAACGTGTGCCCAAGGTGGCTGGGGCGCAGCTTGGTTTACACATTTTAGAAAGGCATGAGACATCAATCAACTGCATCTTAAATGTATTTCTTAAAAATACATTGGTTTGGTCCAGAAAGGTGGGACAACTCAAAGCGGGGGGTGGAGGGAGTGCTTCTAGGCTATAGGTAGATTTAAACATTTTCTGATTGACAATTGATTAGAAAGGAAACATTCAGGTTAAGATAAAAGATTGTGGAGACCAAGGTCCTTTTGAAGTCTTAGAGTGTCTGCCCTTAGAGAGAATAGACGACAAATGTTTCCTATTCATATCTTTAAAACATGCTAGACTCTTTCCAGAGTCAGATTGGAAAGTAAATCACAATATATAGGGTTAAATAAAACCCATCTGATGAGAATTTATGGTTGGTAGGACATGACTCCCCAGTTCTCTTAGACAAGAATTTGGGCAAAATGAAAAACTCAGAGCTTAGTCCTCCCGTGGCAAGCAAATACACTAAGACACTAGGTTGCAGCAGAGAAAGACGTTTAATCATAAGGCAGACAAATGAAAGAGATGGGGGAAACCTCAAATCTGCCTCCCTGAGGAGTCTAGGGATAGGGATTTTAAGAGGCTTGGGCAAACAGCGGGCTGAGGTGTAGAGATGGTTGTTAACATTGAAGAGTGTAGGGTGAAGTCACAAGATAGAGAGATGAAGAAACTGTATTCTCATGTGGATTCTGTTCCTCTGTGGGGTTCTTCAAACTGGTTGGCACCACCCATTTTGCTGGAATTCAGGATCTGAAAAACATCTTAAGCAATTCTTAAACAAAAGCCTTACGATTCTAATGTCAGAGAGTCTAGCTATAGAAACAATGAGAATTTAGTATCTAGTATCAATGAGAATGCAGATGGTCAGTGTCTAGTGAGATGTGGCTAGTCCAAATAGAGGTGTGCTGTAAGCCTGATATGCACACTAGATTTGCGTTTATTAAGCACCTACAAGGAAGTGGGGCAGAGTGCAGTCTGAGGAATGCTTAATTGAAAGTATTATATTTCTGTCCAGAACCTGGCATGCAATTCTTGTTAACTCTATGAGGGTGATTTCACATAGGCAGAAAATGTGCACCAAGAGAAGCTCTGGTACAACTTTATCTACGGCGTCTGCTCAAACTCAGCAACGCTTTAGAGCATTACCAGGGAGTAAAGGCTACCATTGGACAGAAGGTGGGTGGAAGACCCAGAGAAAGTAAAACTTCAAAGGATTTTTCAGGTTTGGATTATAATCCTGGAAGACACAATGCCAAAAGCCATAATCCTTAATGTGTAAATCCCAAAAGATCAAAATCCCTAAAGTATAAATTAATTCTCTGACATATAAAATCCTGAAAATCAGTCCAGGCGCCATGGCTCAGGCCTATAATCCCAGAACTTTGGGAGGCCGAGGTGGGAGTTTTGCTTGAGCCCAGGAGTTTGAGACCAGCCTGGGCCACATAAACTCCATCTCTACAAAAAAATACAAAAATAGCCAGGTGTGGTGGTGTGTGCCTGCAGTTTCAGCTACTCTGGAGGTTGAAGGAGGAGGATGGCTTGAGGCTGGGAGGTAGAAGCTGGAGTGAACTGTAATCACACTACTGCACTCCTGCCCGGGCGACAGAGCAAGATCCTGTCTCCAAAAAATTAATTAATTAGATAAAACCCCGAAAATCACAGTCACAAGATGGTTACATTATGTTAGGCAGAATAGGGAACGCTCATTTCCATGTATATCAAATCATGGAAGAATTTCTAAAAGAGCAACACCACACAGAAAATCAACGTGGGCCAGGCCCGGTGGCTCACGCCTGTAATCCCAGCACTTTGGGAGGCTGAGGCGGGCGGATCACGAGGTCAGGAGATCGAGACCATCCTGGCTAACATGGTGAAGCCGCATCTCTACTAAAAATACAAAAAATTAGCCGGGTGTGGTGGCGGGCACCTGTAGTCCCAGTTACTCGGGAGGCTGAGGCAGGAGAATGGCGTGAACCCGGGAGGCGGAGTTTGCAGTGATCCGAGATCGCGCCATTGCACTCCAGCCTGGGCAAAAAAAAAAAAAAAAAAAAAAAAAAATGTGAACATATTCACCAAGGAAAGCCATGCGCAATTAAAAAAAAAAAAAAGGCTGGGCGCGGTGGGTCACGCTTGTAATCCCAGCACTTTGGGAGGCCAAGGTGGGTGGATCACGAGGTCAGGAGATCGAGACCACGGTGAAACCCCATCTCTACTAAAAATACAAAAA
Source organism: Hylobates moloch (assembly GCF_009828535.3). NCBI lineage: Eukaryota > Metazoa > Chordata > Mammalia > Primates > Hylobatidae > Hylobates > Hylobates moloch. The sequence continues at coordinate 22,572,310 of NW_026652277.1, read as the reverse complement.
AAATTAGCCAGGCGTAGTGGCGGGCGCCTGTAGTCCCAGCTACTCGGAGAGGCTGAGGCAGGAGAATGGTGTGAATCCGGGAGGCAGAGCTTGCAGTGAGCCGAGATTGCACCACCGCACGCCAGCCTGGGGGACAGAGTGAGACTCCATCTCAAAAAAAAAAAAAAAAGCAACTACTCATTGCAATGCAAGACTTCAAAATACAATGAATGATTGTGATAGTCGGCCAGCTCTTGTGGACTACCTATGTGCAATTGCCCATGGTCTATCCCTATGATACACTTTTCCATATGTCAGATTTTCTTTTCAGTTTGTTTTTGTTTTTTAATTTTTATATAGTTTTTTTTTTTTAACTAAAATATGGGAATTGGAAAGGTTTAATCCCTTGACTCATCTAGTGTTGCCAGCCCACTTCCCTGCTGAGCCATGAGACTGCATAATACCACAGTTTGTCATGACGTTCAGATATGTCAGGGGTTCAATCCTATCCTGGGAGATAGAACAAATGATGGAACAGGGAATACTCAGCCTCCCCTCAACACCAAAGGATATGGCTCTCTTCAGAATAAGGTGTGACGAAATAGTCACTGTATTAGGGTTCTCTAGAGGGACAGAACTAATAGGATAGATGTATATATGAAGGGGAGTTTATTAGGAGAATTGACTCACACGATCACAAGGTGAAGTCCCACAATAAGCCATCTGCAAGCTGAGGAGCAGGGAAGCCAGTCCGAATCCCAAAACCTCAAAAGTAGGAACACTGACAGTGCACCCTTCAGTCTGTAGCCGAAGGCCCGAGAGCCCCTGGCAAACCACTGGTGTAAGTCTAAGAGTCCAAAAGCTGAAGAACTTGGAGTCTGATGTTTGAAACCAGGAAGCATCCAGCACAGGAGAAAAATGGAGGCTGGAAGACTCAGCAAGTCAAGTCCTTCCACATTCTTCTGCCTGCTTTATCCTAACTGCGCTGGCAGCTGATTAAATGGTACCCACCCAGATTAAGAGTGGGTCTGCCTCTCCCCGTCCACTGACTCAAATGTTAATCTCCTTTGGCGACACCCTCATAGCCACTCCCAAGACCAATACTTTGCATCCTTCAATCCAATCCAGTTGACACTCAATATTAACCATCACAGTCACTAAGCTATGCAGAGACTGGGTTTTTTTTTAGCCAATATCATTTTCTATCTTTAACCACTTAAATAGCTATGTGGCAGACCCACCCTTGTGATGTCCTTCATCTTTCAGGTGCTTGAAAATATCCAAGACACTTTTGCCCTCAAAGAAAGGCACCCCACAAGGAAGGATAGGGCAGAAAGAGAGAGAAAGAGGGAGCCATTGCAGTCACAGCAGGAACAAGGCGTTCTGCTTCCGGGGGGAGCCATGCTGATCTGTGCTGCTGTTGCACAGCTCTCTGTGGAGGAAGGGCCTTGAAGTCGTGGATTCTCCCCTCCTGGGAGAAGGCTCCTGAAGGGAATGGCAGGGAGGTGTGCGATTTCATCTCTAGCTTGGCAAAGTGTACTTTCCTGCATTCATGCTTACCTCCCTCTCACCCTTTTTTTTTTTTTTTGAGAAGATGTTTCACTCTTTTTGCCCAGGCTGGAGTGCAATGGCAGGATCTCAGCTCACTGCAACTTCTGCCTCCTGGGTTCAAGTGATTCTCCTGCCTCAGCCTCCCGAATAGCTGGGACTACAGATGCCCACCACCACACCCAGCTAATTTTGTATTTTTAGTAGAGACAGGGTTTCACCATGTTGGCCAGGCTGGTCTTGAACTCCTGACCTCAGGTGATCCACCAAAGTGCCTCCCAAAGTGCTGGGATTACAGGCATGAGCCACCGCATGCCGGCATCTCACCCTTTCTGTAGCTCTGGAAAGACACTACATCTATAAACCTGAGTTTCTTTTCCGAAAAAAATTTTTTAGAAAAATATATAAAATGCTTGGATGTTTGCTCCCTCTCTTGCCCTCCTAGCCATGCACTATATTTATAGAGTGTATGTTGTGTACCCAGTTCTTCTTTGGCCAAGAGAAAACTTTGCTTGATCAAAAATGATCACAGCTTTGCAACGTCCCATAGAAGCTGATATAACTGAGAGTTATTTTCTCATTCTTACTCCACTCATATTTAATGACCGTGTGGAGAAAGAAAGCAGATTCAGAAGGTATTTGAATTACATCACCCTATATTCGAAACTAAATGAGAGCCAAGAGAAATACACACACACCCAGTTTTTTAAGTAGTCAGGGATGTCCTTCTCTTTCAACTTTCCTTTCCCGGTGTGGCCCCTTGAGGGCTTCTTCAATTTGTGAAGAACCATAATGCAGGTTCATGACCAGGATTGGAACTGCCCTGAAAACCAAAGAACTGACTTTCAATGTGCACCAATTACTTTCACACCAACCTAATGTATAATTGAGTCTGCTTTATAGAGTGGGAGGCAAGAAAAGCAAGGTCTTGATATTTGTGATATCAAAAGAAAATGTAAAGGGAACATGAGGGAGCCTCCGTTAATGTTCCATCTCATGATCCGGGGTCTAGTTAAGCAGCTATGTTCTTCATGAAAACTCATCAAAATGCACCTATTATTTATGCATCAGTAAAAGGTTCACATTTTAGAAATCCATCATCTGGCTGGGCGCGGTGGCTCATGCCTGTAATCCTAGCACTTTGGGAGGCTGAGGTGGGTGGATCACTTCAGGTTGGGAGTTCAAGACCAGTCTGGCCAACATGGTGAAACCCCGTCTCTACTAAAAATACAAAAATTAGCTGGGCTTGGTTGCAGGTGCCTGTAATCCAAGCTACTCAGGAGGCTGAGGCAGGAGAATGGCTTAAACCTAGGAGGCAGAGGTTGCAGTGAGGTGAGATTACGCTACTGCACTCCAGCCTGGGTGACGGAGCAAGACTCCATCTCAAAAAATAAAAATAAAAAATAATCCATCATCTAATTTGTCTAACAAAAGTCTAAGAAGCAGATTGTGTCCAGTCCAGTTGGTGTTATCCAATATGGTACCCACCAGCCACATGTGGCTACTGAGTACTTGCGATGTGGCTAATCCAAACTGAGGTGTGCTATAAGCATAACATGCACACTAGATTTTAAAGACAGAGTATGAACAAATGTAAAATATTTTATTAATAATTTTTATATTGATTATATGTTGAAATCATATAGTACAGATATATTAGTTTAAATCAAATACTTTTTTTTTATTATACTTCAGGGTTTTAGGGTACATGTGCACAATGTGCAGGTTTGTTACATATGTATCCATGTGCCATGTTGATTTCCTGCACCGATTAACTCATCATTTAGCATTAGATGTATCTCCTAATGCTGTCCCTCCCCCCTCCCCCCACCCCACAACAGTCCCCGGAGTATGATGTTCCCCTTTCTGTGTCCATGAGTTCTCATTGTTCAATTCCCACCTATGAGTGAGAACATGCGGTGTTTGGTTTTTTGTCCTTGTGATAGTTTACTGAGAATGATGTTTTCCAGTTTCATCCATGTCCCTACAAAGGACACGAACTCATCATTTTTTATGGCTGCATAGTATTCCATGGTGTATATGTGCCACATTTTCTTAATCCAGTCTATCGTTGTTGGACATTTGGGTTGGTTCCAACTCTTTGCTATTGTGAATAGTGCCGCAGTAAACATACGTGTGCATGTGTCTTTATAGCAGCATGATTTATAGTCCTTTGGGTATATACCCAGTAATGGGATGGCTGGGTCAAATGGTATTTCTAGTTCTAGATCCCTGAGGAATCGCCACACTGACTTCCACAATGGTTGAACTAGTTTACAGTCCCACCAACAGTGTAAAAGTGTTCCTATTTCTCCACATCCTCTCCAGCACCTGTTGTTTCCTGATTTTTTAATGATGGCCATTCTAACTGGTGTGAGATGGTATCTCACTGTGGTTTTGATTTGCATTTCTCTGATGGCCAGTGATGATGAGCATTTCTTCATGTGTTTTTTGGCTGCATAAATGTCTTCTTTTGAGAAGTGTCTGTTCATGTCCTCTGCCCACTTTTTGATGGGGTTGTTTGTTTTTTTCTTGTAAATTTGTTTGAGTTCATTGTAGATTCTGGATATTAGCCCTTTGTCAGATGAGTAGGTTGCAAAAATTTTCTCCCATTCTGTAGGTTGCCTGTTCATTCTGATGATAGTTTCTTTTGCTGTGCAGAAGCTCTTTAGTTTAATGAGATCCCATTTGTTGATTTTGGCTTTTGTTGCCATTGCTTTTGGTGTTTTAGACATGAAGTCCTTGCCCATGCCTATGTCCTGAATGGTATTGCCTAGGTTTTCTTGTAGGATTTTAATGGTTTTAGGTCTAACATGTAAGTCTTTAATCCATCTTGAATTAATTTTTGTATAAGGTGTAAGGAAGGGATCCAGTTGCAGCTTTCTACATATGGCTAGCCAGTTTTCCCAGCACCATTTATTAAATAGGGAATTCTTTCCCCATTTCTTGTTTTTGTCAGGTTTGTCAAAGATCAGATAGTTGTAGACATGCGGCATCATTTCTGAGGGCTCTGTTCTGTTCCATTTATCTATGTCTCTGTTGTGGTACCAGTACCATGCTGTTTTGGTTACTGTAGCCTTGTAGTATAGTTTAAAGTCAGGTAGCGTGATGCCTCCAGCTTTGTTCTTTTGGCTTAGGATTGACTTGGCGATGCGGGCTCTTTTTTGGTTCCATATGAACTTTAAAGTAGTTTTTTACAATTCTGTGAAGAAAGTCATTGGTAGCTTGATGGGGATGGCATTGAATCTATAAATGACCTTGGGCAGTATGGCCATTTTCACGATATTGATTCTTCCAACCCATGAGCATGGAATGTTCTTCCATTTGTTTGTATCCTCTTTTATTTCATTGAGCAGTGGTTTGTAGTTCTCCTTGAAGAGGTCCTTCACATCCCTTGTAAGTTGGATTCCTAGGTATTTTATTCTCTTTGAAGCAATTGTGAATGGGAGTTCACTTATGATTTGGCTCTCTGTTTGTCTGTTATTGGTGTACAAGAATGCTTGTGATTTTTGTACATTAATTATGTATCCTGAGACTTTGCTGAAGTTGCTAATCAGCTTAAGGAGATTTTGAGCTGAGACAATGGGGTTTTCTAGATATACAATCATGTCATCTGCAAACAGGGACAATTTTAATTCCTCTTTTCCTAATCGAATGCCTTTTATTTCCTTCGCCTGCCTGATTGCCCTGGCCAGAACTTCCAGCACTATGTTGAATAGCAGCGGTGAGAGAGGGCATCCCTGTCTTGTGCCAATTTTCAGAGGGAATGCTTCCAATTTTTGCCCATTCAGTATGATATTGGCTGTGGGTTTGTCGTAGATAGCTCTTATTATTTTGAGATACGTCCCATCAACACCTAATTTATTGAGAGTTTTTAGCAAGAAGGGTTGTTGAGTTTTGTCAAAGGCCTTTTCTGCATCTATTGAGATAATCATGTGGTTTTTGTCTTTGGTTCTGTTTATATGCTGGATTACATTTATTGATTTGCGTATGTTGAACCAGCCTTGCATCGCAGGGATGAAGCCCACTTGATCATGGTGGATAAGCTTTTTGATATGCTGCTGGATTCAGTTTGCCAGTATTTTATTGAGGATTTTTGCATCAATGTTCATCAAGGATATTGGTCTGAAATTCTCTTTTTTGGTTATGTCTCTGCCAGGTTTTGGTATCAGGACGATGCTGGCTTCATAAAATGTGTTAGGGAGGATTCCCTCTTTTTCTATCAATTGGAATAGTTTCAGAAGGAATGGTACCAGTTCCTCCTTGTACCTCTGATAGAATTCAGCTGTGAATCCATCAGGTCCTGGACTCTTTTTGGTTGGTAAGCTATTGATTATTGCCAC
>NW_026652277.1:22451339-22566040 GCF_009828535.3 Hylobates moloch | reverse complement strand
TAAGTCTTTAATCCATCTTGAATTAATTTTTGTATAAGGTGTAAGGAAGGGATCCAGTTGCAGCTTTCTACATATGGCTAGCCAGTTTTCCCAGCACCATTTATTAAATAGGGAATCCTTTCCCCATTTCTTGTTTTTGTCAGGTTTGTCAAAGATCAGATAGTTGTAGCTATGCGGCGTCATTTCTGAGGGCTCTGTTCTGTTCCATTGATCTATGTCTCTGTTGTGGTACCAGTACCATGCTGTTTTGGTTACTGTAGCCTTGTAGTATAGTTTAAAGTCAGGTAGCGTGATGCCTCCAGCTTTGTTCTTTTGGCTTAGGATTGACTTGGCGATGCGGGCTCTTTTTTGGTTCCATATGAACTTTAAAGTAGTTTTTTACAATTCTGTGAAGAAAGTCATTGGTAGCTTGATGGGGATGGCATTGAATCTATAAATGACCTTGGGCAGTATGGCCATTTTCACGATATTGATTCTTCCAACCCATGAGCATGGAATGTTCTTCCATTTGTTTGTATCCTCTTTTATTTCATTGAGCAGTGGTTTGTAGTTCTCCTTGAAGAGGTCCTTCACATCCCTTGTAAGTTGGATTCCTAGGTATTTTATTCTCTTTGAAGCAATTGTGAATGGGAGTTCACTTATGATTTGGCTCTCTGTTTGTCTGTTATTGGTGTACAAGAATGCTTGTGATTTTTGTACATTAATTATGTATCCTGAGACTTTGCTGAAGTTGCTAATCAGCTTAAGGAGATTTTGAGCTGAGACAATGGGGTTTTCTAGATATACAATCATGTCATCTGCAAACAGGGACAATTTTAATTCCTCTTTTCCTAATCGAATGCCTTTTATTTCCTTCGCCTGCCTGATTGCCCTGGCCAGAACTTCCAGCACTATGTTGAATAGCAGCGGTGAGAGAGGGCATCCCTGTCTTGTGCCAGTTTTCAGAGGGAATGCTTCCAATTTTTGCCCATTCAGTATGATATTGGCTGTGGGTTTGTCGTAGATAGCTCTTATTATTTTGAGATACATCCCATCAATACCTAATTTATTGAGAGTTTTTAGCAAGAAGGGTTGTTGAGTTTTGTCAAAGGCCTTTTCTGCATCTATTGAGATAATCATGTGGTTTTTGTCTTTGGTTCTGTTTATATGCTGGATTACATTTATTGATTTGCATATGTTGAACCAGCCTTGCATCGCAGGGATGAAGCCCACTTGATCATGGTGGATAAGCTTTTTGATATGCTGCTGGATTCAGTTTGCCAGTATTTTATTGAGGATTTTTGCATCAATGTTCATCAAGGATATTGGTCTGAAATTCTCTTTTTTGGTTATGTCTCTGCCAGGTTTTGGTATCAGGACGATGCTGGCTTCATAAAATGTGTTAGGGAGGATTCCCTCTTTTTCTATCGATTGGAATAGTTTCAGAAGGAATGGTACCAGTTCCTCCTTGTACCTCTGATAGAATTCAGCTGTGAATCCATCAGGTCCTGGACTCTTTTTGGTTGGTAAGCTATTGATTATTGCCACAATTTTAGAACCTGTTATTGGTCTATTCAGAGATTCAACTTCTTCCTGGTTTAGTCTTGGGAGGGTGTATTTGTTGAGGAATTTATCCATTTCTTCTAGATTTTCTAGTTTATTTGCATAGAGGTGTTTGTAGTATTCTCTGATGGTAGATTGTATTTCTGTGGGATCGGTGGTGATATCCCCTTTTTCGTTTTTTATTGCATCTATTTGATTCTTCTCTCTTTTCTTCTTTATTAGTCTTGCTAGTGGTCCATCAATTTTGTTGATCTTTTCAAAAAACCAGATCCTGGATTCATTAATTTTTTGAAGGGTTTTTTGTGTCTCTATTTCCTTCAGTTCTGCTCTGATTTTAGTTATTTCTAGCCTTCTGCTAGCTTTTGAATGTGTTTGCTCTTGCTTTTCTAGTTCTTTTAATTGTGATGTTAGGGTGTCAATTTTGGATCTTTCCTGCTTTCTCTTGTGGGCATTTAGTGCTATAAATTTCCCTCTACACACTGCTTTGAATGTGTCCCAGAGATTCTGGTATGTTGTGTCTTTGTTCTCGTTGGTTTCAAAGAACATCTTTATTTCTGCCTTCATTTCATTATGTACCCAATAGTCATTCAGGAGCAGGTTGTTCAGTTTCCATGTAGTTGAGCGGTTTTGAGTGAGTTTCTTAATCCTGAGTTCTAGTTTGATTGCACTGTGGTCTGAGAGACAGTTTGTTATAATTTCTGTTCTTTTACATTTGCTGAGGAGAGCTTTACTTCCAACTATGTGGTCAATTTTGGAATAGGTGTGGTGTGGTGCTGAAAAAAATGCATATTCTGTTGACTTGGGGTGGAGAGTTCTGTAGATGTCTATTAGGTCCACTTTATGTAGAGCTGAGTTCAATTCCTGGATATCCTTGTTAACTTTCTGTCTCGTTGATCTGTCTAATGCTGACAGTGGGGTGTTAAAATCTCCCATTATTATTGTGTGGGAGTTTAAGTCCCTTTGTAGGTCACTCAGGACTTGCTTTATGAATCTGGGTGCTCCTGTGTTGGGTGCATATATATTTAGGATAGTTAGCTCTTCTTGTTGAATTGATCCCTTTACTATTATGTAATGGCCTTCTTTGTCTCTTATGATCTTTGTTGGTTTAAAGTCTATTTTATCAGAGACTAGGATTGCAACCCCTGCCTTTTTTTGTTTTCCATTTGCTTGATAGATCTTCCTCCATCCCTTTATTTTGAGTCTATGTGTGTCTGTGCACGTGAGATGGGTTTCCTGAATACAGCACACTGATGGGTCCTGACTCCTTATCCAGTTTGCCAGTCTGTGTCTTTTGATTGGAGCATTTAGCCCATTTACATTTAAAGTTAATATTGTTATGTGTGGATCTGATCCTGTCATTATGATGTTAGTTGGTTATTTTGCTCGTTAGTTGCTATAGTTTCTTCCTAGCCTCGATGGTCTTTACAATTTGGCATGTTTTTGCAGTGGCTGGTACCGGTTGTTCCTTTCCATGTTTAGTGCTTCCTTCAGGAGCTCTTTTAGGGCAGGCCTGGTGGTGACAAAATCACTCAGCATTTGCTTGTCTGTAAAGTATTTTATTTCTCCTTCACTTATGAAGCTTAGTTTGGCGGGATAGGAAATTCTAGGTTGAAAATTCTTTTCTTTAAGAATGTTGAATATCGGCCCCCACTCTCTTCTGGCTTGTAGAGTTTCTGCTGAGAGATCAGCTGTTAGTCTGATGGGCTTCCCTTTGTGGGTAACCCGACCTTTCTCTCTGGCTGCCCTTAACATTTTTGCCTTCATTTCAACTTTGGTGAATCTGACAATTATTTGTCTTGGAGTTGCCCTTCTCGAGGAGTATCTTTGTGGCGTTCTCTGTATTTCCTGAATCTGAATGCTGGCCTGCCTTGCTAGATTGGGGAAGTTCTCCTGGATAATATCTTGCAGAGTGTTTTCCAACTTGGTTCCATTCTCCCCATCATTTTCAGTTACACCAATCAGACGTAGGTTTGGTCTTTTCACATAGTCCCAAATTTCTTGGAGGCTTTGTTCATTTCTTTTTATTCTTTTTTCTCTAAACTTCCCTTCTCTCTTCATTTCATTCATTTCATCTTCCATCAGTGATACCCTTTCTTCCAGTTGATCGCATCTGCTACTGAGGCTTCTGCAATCTTCGCGTAGTTCTCGAAACTTGGCTTTCAGCTCCATCAGCTCCTTTAAGCCCTTCTCTCCATTGGTTATTCTAGTTATCCATTCTTCTAATATTTTTTCAAAGTTTTTAACTTCTTTGCTATTGTTTTGAATTTCCTCTCGTAGCTCAGAGTAGTTTGATCGTCTGAAGCCTTCTTCTCTCAACTCATCATAGTCATCCTCCATCCAGCTTTGTTCCATTGCTGGTGAGGAACTGCGTTCCTTTGGAGGAGGAGAGGTGCTCTGTTTTTTAGAGTTTCCAGTTTTTTTGCTCTGTTTTTTCCCCATCTTTGTGGTTTTATCTACTTTTTGTCTTTGATGATGGTGATGTACAGATGGGTTTTTGGTGTGGATGTCCTTTCTGTTTGTTAGTTTTCCTTCTACCAGACAGGACCCTCAGCTGCAGGTCTGTTGGAGTTTACTAGAGGTCCACTCCAGACCCTGTTTGGCTGGGTGTCAGCAGTGGTGGCTGCAGAACAGCAGATTTTCGTGAGACCACAAATTCAGCTGTCTGATAGTTCCTCTGAAAGTTTTGTCTCAGAGGAGTACCCGGCCGAATGAGGTGTCAATCTGTCCCTACTGGGGGGTGCCTCCCAGTTAGGCTGCTCAGGGGTGAGGGACCCACTTTAGGAGGCAGTCTGTCCGTTCTCAGATCTCCAGCTGCGTGCTGGGAGAACCACTACTCTCTTCAAAGCTGTCAGTCAGACAGGGACATTTAAGTCTGTGGAGGTTCTTGCTGACTTTTTGTTTGTCTGTGCCTTGCCCCCAGAGGTGGAGCCTACAGAGGCAGGCAGGCCTCCTTGAGCTGTGGTGGGCTCCACCCAGTTCGAGCTTCCTGGCTGCTTTGTTTACCTAAGCAAGCCTGGGCAATGGCGGGCGCCCCTCCCCCAGCCTCGCTGCCGCCTTGCAGCTTGATCTCAGACTGCTGTGCTAGCAATCAGCGTGACTCCGTGGGCATAGGACCCTCCGAGCCAGGTGCGGGACACAATCTCCTAGTGTGCCGTTTTCCAGGCCCGTTGGAGAAGCATAGTATTAGGATGGGACTGACCCGATATTCCAGGTGCCGTCTGTTTCCCCTTTCTTTGACTAGGAAAGGGAAGTCCCTGACCTCTTGCGCTTCCCGAGTGAGGCAATGCCTCGCCCTGCTTCGGCTCGCGCACAGTGCGCTTCACCGTCTGTCCTGCACCCACTGTTAGGCACTCCCTAGTGAGATGAAACCGGTACCTCAAGCAGAAATGCAGAAATCACCCGTCTTCTGTGTCGCTGGGGCTGGGAGCTGGAGACCGGAGCTGTCCCTATTCGGCCATCTTGGCCAGAAATCTACATTTTTTAATTAATTTCAATTGTTTCTTTTTGCCTTTGTTAATGTGGCTACTAGGAAATTAGAAATTATGTATGTGGCTCTCGTTATCTTCTTTTGAACAGCATGGTCCTAATGTCTCTAACTCTCCCACTAGACTGGGTGTGAAGTTAGTTATTGTAGATCCTGGCCTCACACACTCACACCTAATGGATATTTTCAATTCCTATAGCAATATCACAGAATATTTTATATTCTGGGGGGAAAAGAATAATTACTAATCTTGATTTGTAAAGTTGGCTTAAATATATACACATTATGCATGACTTTTTAATTAACAGTGAATAGTGTAAAATGTTTTCAAGTTGAAAATAGTAAAAGTGACACTTCTAAAATGAACAAATCTAGCCAGGCACAGTAGCTCATGCCTGTAATCCCAGTACTTTGGGAGGTCAAGGCAGGAAGATCACTTAAGCTCAGTAGTTTGAGACTAGCCTGGGCAACATAGTAAGACTCTATCTTTGCAAAATAAAAATTAGCTGGGAGTAGTCCTAGCTACTTGGGAGGCTAAGGCGAGGGGATCACTCGAGCCCAGAAGTACAAGGTTACAGTGGGCTATGATTATGCCACTGCATTCCAGCCTGGGTGACAGAGCAAGACGCTATCTCTAAAAAATATAAAAATAAAAAAATAAAAATAATGGGCAAATCTGAAAAGTTTCAATTCAGTCAGTCATGAGTACAGAACCACCACGGCAAAGAGAAAGAACCTTTCTTGGGTTTATAGTCTTCCCCTTTGTCTAATATTTCTACTTTCTGTTGTATACTTTTTCATAATTGGTATTCAAGCTGTGAAAAACATTCTTCCATCAGCAGAATCTGGCACTATAGCAGGCTCTTCAGGTAGCAGGGTTGGCATTTTTAAAATTCACTCTGGATTTGTTAAGTGGTTTATAGCTGAGAAGCCAGAGGAGCTGACTTTTCACCGTATAAATTTTGAAAAAGCACAGAGGCAAGTATCTCTTTAAGAATTATGATATTCTGTGGACAATATCATAGGCACGTTATTAAAATATGTGCTCTTTTTACTATTGTAGTAATCTAAAATTTGCTAATTATGTAATAGCACACTAACAAAAGCATAATCATAGATATACATTATTTGATGTGTATCCCAGTTTTTGGCAAACCTTGGAACTAGTTACATATTATATCTAGAAAAATCAAAATTTGTCCCAAAAGTGTTAGACTCAAGTCAAGACTAGAAGTGCTTAAGTAGGCTTAGGGAAATTACAATTTCTTCCATGACAGTCACCGGGGAAACATCTATCAATGGAAGTTTAAGAAAATTGGGCACAGTAAGCAAGAGTGAAGGACGAATCACAGCAATTGCCTTTAAGCATTCTCCTGTTTGCAGAGATTCTAATCCTCACTCTAAAATGAATTATTTCACTGCAAGGGGTTTGCGGTGAGAGCATTTTGTTTTTATTTTTGCTTTTTCAGAGACAAGGTCTCACTCTGTCGCCCAGGCTGGAATGCAGTGGTACAATCTTAACTTACTGCAACCTTGAACTCCTGGGAGCAAGCATTCCTCTCACCTCAGTCTCCTGAGTAGTTAGGACTATTAGTGACTAATTTTTTTTTTTTTTTATGTTGTAGAGACAGGGTCTTGTTATATTGCCCAGGCTGGTCTCGTACTCCTGGCCTCAAGTGATCCTTCTTCCTTGGCCTCTCAAAATTTTTGTTCTTTTTATATGTAACACTAACCATTTTACATTCAACAGTCATTGGAAAACTCAAAGATTCAACATTTGTAGGACAAACATTCTTTGAAAGTAGCAACACTGTCTAACAAATTTTAGTTGATATTCAACTTAACTATAATATTCAGAACAAAAAGAGTGGGGAAGATAAGAGAAGGAGGAAAGAAATGAGACTGTCAAATCAGGGAGACAGGAGGAATGAAAATGAATGGTATATTTTCTGGAAGTCATGAAAGTCATCAACCTGAGTTTAATATTTGATCTGAATGGTAAAGGAAGATGGTACTGGTGATATCAGAAGGGAATTCTAGTTCATTTACATCTCACAAAACACATCAACAACCTAATCTAGAAGATGAGCTACTATACTTATATCAAGATTTCTCCAATATGTGAATCACAGAATTCCTCCTTTTTTTTTTAATTGTACTTTAAGTTTTAGGGTACATGTGCACAATGTGCAGGTTTGTTACATATGTATCCATGTGCCATGTTGGTGTGCTGCACCCATTAACTCGTCATTTAGCATTAGGTATATCTCCTAATGCTGTTCCTCCCCCCTCATCCCACCCCACAACAGTCCCCAGAGTGTGATGTTCCCCTTCCTGTGTCCATGTGTTCCCATTGTTCAATTCCCACCTATGAGTGAGAACATGCTGTGTTTGGTTTTTTTGTCCTTGCGATAGTTTACTGAGAATGATGATCTCCAGTTTCATCCATGTCCCTACAAAGGACATGAACTCATCATTTTTTATGGCTGCATAGTATTCCATGGTGTATATGTGCCACATTTTCTTAATCCAGTCCATCATTGTTGGACATTTGGGTTGGTTCCAAGTCCTTGCTATTGTGAATAGTGCCGCAATAAACATACGTGTGCATGTGTCTTTATAGCAGCATGATTTATAGTCCTTTGGGTATATACCCAGTAATGGGATGGTATTTCTAGTTCTAGATCCCTGAGGAATCGCCACACTGACTTCCACAATGGTTTAACTAGTTTACAGTCCCACCAACAGTGTAAAAGTGTTCCTATTTCTCTACATCCTCTCCAGCACCTGTTGTTTCCTGATCTTTTAATGATGGCCATTCTAACTGGTGTGAGATGGTATCTCATTGTGGTTTTGATTTGCATTTCTCTGATGGCCAGTGATGATGAGCATTTTTTCATGTGTTTTTTGGCTGCATAAATGTCTTCTTTTGAGAAGAGTCTGTTCATGTCCTTCGCCCACTTTTTGATGGGGTTGTTTGTTTTTCTCTTGTAAATTTGTTTGAGTTCATTGTAGATTCTGGATATTAGCCCTTCATCAGATGAGTAGGTTGCAAAAATTTTCTCCCATTTTGTAGGCTGCCTGTTCACTCTGATGGTAGTTTCTTTTGTTGTGCAGAAGCTCTTTAGTTTAATTAGATCCCATTCGTCAAGTTTGGCTTTTGTTGCCATTGCTTTTGGTGTTTTAGACATGAAGTCCTTGCCCATGCCTATGTCCTGAATGGTAATGCCTAGGTTTTCTTCTAGGGTTTTTATGGTTTTAGGTCTAACATTTAAGTCTTTAATCCATCTTGAATTAATTTTTGTATAAGGTATAAGGAAGGGATCCAGTTTCAGCTTTCTACATATGGCTAGCCAGTTTTCCCAGCACCATTTATTAAATGGTGAATCCTTTCCCCATTTCTTGTTTTTGTCAGGTTTGTCAAAGATCAAATAGTTGTAGATATGTGGTGTTATTTCTGAGGGCTCTGTTCTGTTCCATTGATTTATATCTCTGTTTTAGTACCAGTACCATGCCGTTTTGGTTACTGTAGCCTTGTAGTATAGTTTGAAGTCAGGTAGCGTGATGCCTCCAGCTTTGTTTTTTTGGGTTAGGATTGATTTGGCAATGCGGGCTCTTTTTTGGTTCCATATGAACTTTAAAGTAGTTTTTTCCAATTCTGTGAAGAAAGTCATTGGTAGCTTGATGGGGATGGCATTGAATCTATAAATTACCTTGGGCAGTATGTCCATTTTCACAATATTGATTCTTCCAACCCATGAGCATGGATTCCTCCTTTTCTACTTGTAAAGCCTATCCAAATTCTTTGGAAATTTCTCTGATTACAGGAAACAGCAGATAGACTGATGAAATATCTGTAGTTACATAATGCTAACTAGTTAATTTTTAGAGCCTGTTAGGTTGAGAATTTGAAGTCTATTATTCTTGTATCAACCCAAAAGCATCTCTTTCAGGCATTTGTTAGCTAGCCCCTCAGCATACATTAGGTTAATTTTATGTATCAACTTGACTGGGCCACCGGGTGCCCAGACATTTGTGTCAAACATTATTCTGGGTGTGTCTGTGAAGGTGTTTCCAGATGAGATTAGCATTTGAATTGGTAGACCTAGCAAAGCAGTATATCCTCCCTAATGTGAGTGGACCCCATCCAATCAACTGAAGACCTGAACAAAACAAAAAGGCTGAGTAAGAGAGGACTCCTCCTGCCTTAATGCTTGAGTTGGAACATGGGTCCTTTTCTTGCCTTCAAACTCAAACTGAAACATCAGCTCTTCTTGAGTTTCAAGCCAGCTGGCTTTCAGACTGGAACTTATTCTATCAGCTCTCCTGGCTCTCTGGCCTTTGGACTTGCACCGAGACTACGCCATCAGCTCTCCCTGGTCTCCAACTTGCCAAGTACAGGTCTTGGGACTTCTTTGCCTCTGTAATCATGTAAGTCAACTTCTTATAATAAATCTGTATATGTAAATGTGTATATTTATATACACATCGTACTTTTACATATATGTGACACCTATGAATGGATGGCTTCTTTTGGACTCATGATATGTAGCTCTAGCTCTGTCCTGGGGAGAGGAAATTTGTAGGAAAAGACCTTTTCATTTCTCCAGCTACCTCATTTCTCTCATGTAGATGGACTTTGCTGCCCATAGACAGGATGGACTTGTTGCCCCTGCCCATCATTGCCACAGGGGAACAGGAATGCACCTTCCCCAACTATCCCACCTCACAACATCTGCTCTGAAGCAAATACATACAGGAATACATGAAAGTTTATGCAGTTCTTGACTGAAGGGGTTTGAGTGCCTACAGATTTAGGATGTGCTGGGGCAAGTGAACAAGTTTTTTTTCTTTTTTCATTTACATCATTTTGTCTTTATTTCTTGCAAAGAAATACCCTGATTGTATTATGCACAGAGAGTATTCCCATGCCAGAGTTACTTCACAGTGAAGAACCTCAAATGCAAATCACTTCTCTAATTCTGAAAGAAAGAGGAAGATGGTACTGGTGGCATCAGAAGGGAATTCCAGTTCATTTACATCTCACAAAACACATCAACAACCTAATCTAGCCGATGAGCTACCATACTCTTATCAAGATTTTCCCAATATGTGAATCACAGGATTCCTTCTTTTTTACTTGTTTTCCAATATAACTCTATAAAATATATCGTGTCAAGAGATAATCCCTGGCAGTAAATGACAGTATATTCTGCCAATAGGGAACTATTACATGTAGTATGATTGTGTTATATGAAACTGGAGATGTGATCCTTAATTACTCCATTTTTCTTTTACTTTATTTTATTTGGTAACATAGTAATCTCTCCAGATCTGGTTTCTTGTGGAAGAAATTGAGATTGTGCACTATAGTGATTTTTTCCTCTGTATCTTTCTACCCTTATCTTTGTAAGAAGCAATGGTTTGTCTACAAAAATGTGTTGCCTCACTATTAAATTTTAGAAACCAAGACCTACTATCTAATATATGTCACTTATTTTCAGGCTGCTTTATTCCTGGAGACAAAAAAAAAAAGTACCTGTTAGTGATTTTTCTTTTCTTAATTTAAAGGAAGGTGGAAAGGATTTTTCTTTTTTAATTTAAAGGAAGGTGATTTATCTGAGAAGAACTGTCAACAAATAAATGATCACAGGCCATGTACAATCAAGTTGACTGAGAGTCAGAATACTGTAGTGTCCAAATACACAGACTCTAAAAGGAGAAAACACAATTTTGAAGCCTGACTGTTAAACTGAGTAAATGTATACCTTTGGGCATAGCATTTTACCTCTCTGATCCTGTTTCCTCATCTGTAAGAGGGGATAACGATGTCTAGCTCACAGATTTGTAAGGATCAAGTGGGATAAGTTTTGCATGCGCCTGGCACATGGTATTCATTCTTTCTACGTTACTTTTTATTATTTACCATTCCCCACACAAACTATTTTGAAGATTAACCTTCAAATTCTTCCACCAAGCACATTAGGAAAATATAGAGGGAGCTGATGAGAACTGGGCAGGATCCCAGGTTTTCTGCTAAGCAGTTTGAGGTTCAAGTCAGGGCTACAGTGTAAAAGGACCAAGGTGCGGGTTCTATCTCCTAAGGGATGGCTGCGGCCAGGGCTTGGAAATCAAATAGCTCTGGTTTGAAATGCTAGCACCACTGCTTCCCAGCTGTGTGATTTTGAGCAAGTCATTTAATACTCTGCAATCTCATGTTTCCCCATTTATAAAATGGGAATAATAATGTCCCCCGTAAGGTGGTGGTGAAGAATTAAATGTGATCTTATATATAAAGCATTTAGCATAGTACCTAACAGTAATGTGTCAACAAGTGATAGTAGTTGTATTTAATATTGGGGAAGGGTTTATATTTTCTTTGTTAGTGTTGATGTTCTTTAGGCTGGTCCAACTCTTCATGGGGCAGGAGTGTTTTGCAACTCAGTGTGCCATCAATTTCCAAGTTCCTCTCTAGACCTGTGGGGTCTACAATCACAGAAATCATTTCAGACCCCACTAGACAATAGGTTGGTTTATTGCCTTCCTCTTGGGTCTGGCTGGAGAAGCTCAGGACTGGGTCCTGGTGAGCTAACATGTAGAAGGAAGCCACTGGGAGGTCCTGCAGGAGGCCATAGTTCGCAGTATCTTTACTTCTTCTTCCTTTATTCTGCATTCCACATAACATGAGAAACACAGGTGAATCTTTAGTTAACATGTTAAGCTACCTTAAAATAGGTAGTTGAGCAGATGATTATGTTTTATATGTTGCCATTTATTCTCATCAAAATGTTGAAGATTCATTTTGCTTTAGTCATTTTATAACTTCTGCAGAGAAAATGCAAAGCTGTAAATTTGAATAGTTCTATGATACTGCTACATCTTTTTGGGTACAGTGGATTAGACTGCTGGGCATATAAAGGGTTATTTACAGGAATTAGTAGTATCTGTAATCATCATTATTGCAAACAATCGCTTTCTTAGCCTGGTCTAGGTGATTCTGCATGTGTAGTGACAGTATAACAAAGTATCTCATTTACATGTTTAATTCAGTCTAATTTTTTCCGAATTGTCTTGTTCATTTTTAATGTGTTCTTTTATCCAGAAATACTTTCTTGCATATAATTTTTTTCTGCATAATATGATTGTTTAGAAATGTCTAGTAGGATCCAGACATATTGTTCTCACTGATTTTCTATTACGGGGAACTTTTGGAGCTTCCTATTGGATATTTGCAAACATTCTGTCTAGGTTTGAGAGAGGCAGGTGGGCATATGACTTCCCCTTACATCCATTCATGAAAATTGATTCGAGTGTTTTTTAAAGAAAATCCACAAAGGTTTCCCCTTTTCTACCCAAACATCTTCATCTCTAGGTTTCAAATTGGTTATTTTTCGTCTTCTTATTATTTAAATCAATTAAAGTTTTGAATTAGAAGAGAATTCCATTAAAATTAAATTACTTTACCAAAACAGTGAATCAACTTAGGATTAAACTTTCTTAAATTGCATGTGTTCTTTCATTGTTCACTCAGTCAACTTTTTTTTTTTTTTTGAGATGGAGCCTGGCTCTCTCGCCCAGGCTGGAGTGCAGTGGTGCGATCTCAGCTCACTGCAACCTCCACCTCCTGGGTTCAAGCGAGTCTTCTGTCTCAGCCTTTCTAGTAGCTAGGATTACAAGTGTGCGCCACCACACCCAGCTAATTTTTGTATTTTTAGTAGAGGGGGTTTTTCATCATGTTGGCCAGACTGGCCTCAAACTGCTGATCTCAAGTGGTCTGCCCACCCCAGCTTCCCAAAGTGATGGCATTGCAGGCATGAGCTACTGCACCAGGCCAACTTTATTATTTTCTTTTTTTTTTTTTTTTGAGACAAGGTCTCACTCTGTTACTCAGGCTGGAGTGCAGTGGCACAGTCATAGCTCACTGCAGCCTCCTCCTCCTAGGCTCAAGTGATCCTCCCACCTCAGACTCCCACACAGTGGGGACTACAGGCGTGTAGCAAGCTTGGCTCATTTTTTTAAAAAAAAAAAAAAAAAAAAAAACAAGGTCCTATTCTGTTGCCCAAGCTGGTCTGGAACTCCAGGGCCCAGGCGATTCTCCTGCCTGGCCTCCCAAAGCATTGAGATGAGATTGCACGCATGAGCCACTGTGACCGATCTTTACTGAGCAATCTTTAATGACCAATCTTTATTGAGCACTGACTGTTTTAAGACATTAGGTAAAATACTGTGAGTGAAATAGAGATAGATTAGCAATCATCAGGAACTTCCCTCTGCAGGTTTGTAGTTTCATAGAGAAAACAAGATTTAGATGCAAATGCTTGTAACAACATTTACAGAGAAATCATGTAGACCAGATGAAAGGAAGAAAGATAAAGCATCAGCCGTTGGAACTTGGACAGGAAGGGATTAGTCCTGGCTTGAGGGAGGATTTGTACTTGCCTCTGTGTATCCTTTCCTGCATTTTCTGACTTTGCATTCATTCTTTCTTTCACTATTTAATGATATCTTTACCCTCTGGAATGGTAGAGTTAAAAATTACGACCAGGCAGGTGCAATGGCGCTCCTGTAGTATCAGCGACTCCAAAGGCTGGAGCGGGAGAATTGCTGGAGGCCAGGAGTTCACGACCAGCCTGGGCAACATAGCAAGACCCTGTCTTGACACCAAATTTAAAAATTAGCTGGACATGGCAGCACGTGCCTGCAGTCCCAGCTATTTGGGAGGCTGAGGCGGGAGGATCATCTGGGCCAAGGAGTTCAAGGCAGCAGTGACCTATGATCATTCCACTGCACTCCAGCCTGGGCAACAGAACAAGGTCCTGTCTATTAAAAAAAAAAAAAAAGACATTTCACCGGCTCTTGCAGGGCAAAACAGACATAGGCTCTGGGACATACAATATATAAAAGAACCGAAAAAATAATAATGCAGGTGCTGATTTTGGATCTAAAAGATTAAGTTCTTGTTGTCTGTGTGTTAATTTAGAAATAGTCCTCCTCAACATTAACATCTGTAGACATTTGACCTAAGATTTGAAATATTAGGGAATTTATTTTCTTTTTTTTCCCCTCTCTGTTGCCCAGGCTGGAGTGCAGTGGCATGATCTCAGCTCACTGCAACCTCTGCCTCCTGGGTTCAAGCAATTTTCCTGCCTCAGCCTCCCAAGTAGTTGGGACTAGGCACACACCACCATGCCCAGCTAATTTTTGTATTTTTAGTACAGACGAGGTTTCACTATGTTGGCCAGGCTGGTCTTGAACTCCTGACCTGAAGTGACCCGCCCGCCTTGGCCTCTCAAAGTGCTGGGATTACAGGCATGAGCCACTGCGCCCAGCTGATTGTCTTAACTGATAGAGGCCAAAAGGAACAAGGATCGACGCTGACCAAGGCCTGACCTCCACAGAAGTGCTCCCAGCACAGGGAGGCCCCAGGAGTAGCAGAGAAAAATTCAGGCTGAAATGTTTGCAAACAGACATCCCCAGACACAGCGTTGGCATGAAGGAAACTCAGAGCACATTAGTCACTGCTTCAATGGAGGAGTGGGAAGACCAGCCTCAGCCTGCTGGTGAAGAGCGAACTTTAAAATAACCCTACTAAATTAGAAAAGTGGTCAGGATGCTTTTTAAAGTTTGCTGAAGATAAATGCAGGGTAGGAGTCCCTCTGGGAGAAGGAAGTGAAGTATACAAATAGAAGATAAGATGTGACTGGCTACAGGGAAGGATGTCTTAAAATGAGCCAGCAATGAAAATAGATAAGCTGGAGTCAGTCATAACAGCAGCTTTTTAAAGACTGCACAGTGCCAGGATGCAAAACCAAGTCCCAGAGGAACCATGAGATCACCCTCCCATTATACATGGTACTAGTCAAACTTTTCTAGGAGCACGGTGTCCATTCCTGAGTTCTAGCATTAAGGGGCATGGAGAACTTGGAGAATATTCTATCCCTAAAGTCAACCAGGATTAGAAAATGAGACTTCTGCAAAAAAGGGCTCGAGATTGTTCATTATGAAGAGAAAGCCAAGAGTTGATTAAATTGGCATCTTTAATTGGCAAGATAGTGTATGTGTGTAAATATGTGTGTATGTATGTATATATATATGTATTTAAATTCAGCTACTTTTTTCACTAGGGTACAATCTTTTTAGCTATAATATAAATATTTGGGGTTACATGTTAAGAGAATTGTCTAAAAATAGAGTTCAAACCCCAGTTTGAACAAACTCTTCTCTAAATTGAAAGCCATTTGCTTAGAGGTCAGAGGCCTCCTGGAGGGCCTGATCTTCTTAGTCTGATTTGACTTAATATTGGTAGGGATTAGTGCCTAATGATTTATTTTTCTTCATTCCATTATTATTTTTCAGGCATCTTTCTTCTTCCTGGTCTACAGTTTGTAACAGTGTCCTCCCTTATCTACAGCTTTACTTTTTGTGGTTTCAGTTACCCGAGGTCAACCACAGTCCAAAAATATTAAACGGAAAATTCCAGAAATAAACAAATTATAAGCTTTAAACTGGGCAGCATTCTGAGAAGGGTGATAAAATCTTGAATTGTCCCGCCCCATCCCACCTGGGACATGAATCATCCCTTTGTCCAGTGGATCCACACTCTACTACCCACCCACTAGTCATCAATATCATCTGCTGCTGACATCCAGTCACTGCCATCAATTATGGCTCGATGATCCAGGTTCACCTGAAGCAGATGGTTCTCCTAATGGTCAGAAAGTCAATAGTAGCCCAACCCTGCATCACAATGTCTACATCATTTACCTCACTGCATCTCATCACAAAGGCACTGTGGTATCCCATCTCATCACAAGAAGGGTGAGCACAGAACAGTAAAATATTTGGAGAGAGAGACCACATTCCCACAACTTTTACTGCAGTATATTTTTAGAATTGTTCTTATTATGAGTTACTGTTATTAATCTCTTACTGTGCCTAATTTATCAATTAAACTGTATCATAGGTATGTAGGTATAGGAAAAAACAATATCTATAGGATCTGGTACCATCCATGGTTTCAGGCATCCAATGGGGGTCTTGGAACACATCTCATGAGGATAAGCGGGGACTACCATATTCTCCTGTCTGTTTGTAACAAGAATGCTGCACTTCTAGTCACCTCCCAACCCCTTCCCTTCTGCCATCAGAGAAACCCTCCCACCTCCTCCCCTCTTCCTGAGCTTGCTTCGTGCATCTTGTGTCAGCCGAAAGCTGTCTCTTCCCAGAAGACACTCCTTCCGATTGCCCGGGAATGCCCTTCTCTCACATGCACCCTAGTATGGAGGTGGGCTGCCATCTTCTTTGCTCCTTGTTCCACTTGCATCCACTACTATTGTTTCCTCTTGCAAAAATTCATGCTTTTTTGGACTTCATAGTTTTCAGCTCAACCACTCCTTCTTGTTAGTTTCTTCTAGCCAATTCCTGGTTACTCCCTTCCCAGCCATTTGTCAAAATCTTAGCATCTGGACTCCAAGTCCCACCATCATGCCCAATAACTTCAACAAACACATGGCATTCCGCTGTACCAAATGGCCTCTGATTCCTCAAGTTCTCATCTGCAATAGCTCTTCCACTCCACTCAAATCATCCACCGTAGTGCACACACATTGGATCTTCCTGTCACTCCCCAGTCCCCCACTTTCAGAGTGACTGAAGCAAATGTCCTCTGAGCATCACTACTTCCCCTTGCCCTGGCTGGCTCGGCTCCTTCCACTGAGGCCATTCCTCAGCCCCATCAGAATTTCAGGCTTGCAGCTCCATCTTCAGTCTCTCAGTGCCTTGACCTTGTCCCATCTGCACATCCCCCTCATCTGGCAGATGCCAAGGGTTCAGCAAGTTTATAGCCCTTTTGCCAGTACTCTATATTCCCTTGCCCTTTGAGCTTTTTTTGTTTGTTTGTTTCCCTCTTCTGGCAAACTCTCACCCCTAATGAATCCAGCTATTTGCATTCCAGCCCCCAGCAGCTGAACTCTTCTGAAGAAAGGCATGCAATGGAGCAGACTCGCTTTATTGTAAATGCATAAAAATGAATCTCAGGGCCGAGTACGGTGGCTCACACCTGTAATCCCAGAACTTTGAGACGGTGAGGCGGGCTGATCACCTGAGGTCAGGAGTTTGAGACCAGCCTGGCCAACATGGTGAAACCCTGTCTCTATTAAAAATACAAAAATTAGCTGGGCATGGTGGTGCAGCATGCCTGTAATCCCAGCTACTCAGGAGGCTGAGGCAGGAGAATCGCTTGAACCTAGGAGGCATTGGTTGCAGTGAGCCCAGATTGCACTACTGCACTCCAGCCCGGGCAACAGAGTGAGACCCTGTCTCAAAAAAAAAAAAATGAATCTCAGATGGACCCTCTTACTACATATTTTGATTAGCTCACTCTCCTACTTTCCATCAAAACTTCTGCAAAGCTTCTCCCCTCCTTTGGTGACAGCCACTCTCACACCACACGCACACACAAACACACGCATCTGCCCCTTCTTCCTCAAACTCAGCAGAAACATTGCCTTCTACAACACAAAGAAAACTGAAGCTGTAACAGAAGGACTCTGTGATTGTTCAGAACACTCTTTGCCAGGCTTTGGCGGTGCAGGCTTTTTTGTCTTGCCCTCATCTGTCTGGCTACCCCGTTTCCTTTGTACAAACCTGGCCATTAAATATCCACCATGTTGTGCCAGAACTTTTTCTTCACTCTGTGTGCTTTTCTTAGGCATTCTTAGCAATGACAAACTTGCACAGATGACTCACAAATGCGTATCTCTAGACCAGACATTCCATCGGCGCCTCCCACCCATCTGTCCACCTGCCAACCTGTCACCTCCATGCAGACATCACAAAGGCACAGTAAAAGTTCCTACCTAAAATGCGCATCTTCCTACCTTCCAATCCATGTTCTTCTTCTACCTCTCTTATTTCAGCAAAAGATACTACCATCTTTCCTGCTCCACAAGCCAGGTATCTAGGCATCATCCATAGCCTCCCTGTCTCCCTCACCCACATATTGATTCTAACACCTTGTCCTGCTCATTTTACCTCCTAAATACCTCTCAAATCCATCTCCACCCTAACCCAGGCAACCATCACTGTCAGCCTGTATAGTGTCAGTAGCTTCTTCCTGCAACAGCTTAGACCACCACACTACTCATCCTGTAACCATACTTTATCCTTCTCCTCCACTCAGAAGCCAGAGTGATCTTTTAGAAACATAATTCTGAGAATGCAGCTCTTCCGCTAAAACTCTTTAACAGCTTCCATTGCTCTAAGAATAAAGAGAAAATTCTTTATCCTGCTATTTCCTCAGATAGATGCCCTTGGTGGTTGTTTAGGTCATGCTTCTTCATGCCACAGGACCTCTCTCGTGTTGTTCCCTCTATTTGGAAATGTCAGTTTTCTAGCAAAGACTTCTCTTGTGGCTCTAATTGTCAAACTGTTGCCACGCAATCAGTAGGCTTGCTGCCAGATGCACATAGAGGCCAATATGATGGCACCAGCTTTTGAGAAAAGAAAAGCTTTATTGTCATTTAACTCACAAGGAGACGGGAGGAAATGCTCAAGTTTGTCTCCTGGAGCTAGGTGCTGAGGTAGGTTTTATAAGCATAGGGTAATGACGTGTGATCTGATTGGACCTTGCAATGAGGTGATGCCAGGAGGCATGAGCTGATTGGATCCTGCCATGAGGTGATGACTGCACTCAATCTGATTGGATCCTGGATTCTGCCATGCAGTGCCTGCTGCTGCTATTTTTTTTTTTTTTTTTTTTTGAGATAGAGTCTTGCTCTGTTGCCCAGGCTGGAGTGCAGTGGCACAATCTAGGCTCACTGCAACCTCCGCCTCCTGGGTTCAAGCAATTCTTCTGTCTCAGCCTCCCAAGTAGCTGCGACTACAGGTGAGCACCACCATGCCTGGCTAATTTTTGTATTTTTAGTAGAGACAGCATTTCACCATATTGGCCAGGATGGTCTCAAACTCCTGATCTCATGATCCGCCCACCTCGCCTCCCAAAGTGCTGGGATTACAGGCATGAGCCACCGTGCCTGGTGCGGTGTCTGCTTCTTAATTCAGTCTCTGCTCCTCAGGCTGAGCATTTAGGTTCTTGTGGTTGCACACTTGGGCATGGTCAGGTTACATAAGCTTCAACCTGGGGGGCTCTTGGCAATAGAGAAACAACTCACAACTTTGTTATGTAAAAGTTGAGCCAGATTGGTCTGGTGCGGTTAGAAAGTCTCCCTACTATAAAATATCCTTCAATATGGCTTCAGTTTTACAATTATTAGTATGATTATTTGACTGATGTCTTTCTCCCCTTGCTAAGGAATGCTGTTCTGTGAGCACAGGGACCCTGTAGGGCCTGGTTCCTTATTGTCTGCCTAGCACATGACAAAATGTCAAGCACAAGGTAGGCAATCAATAAAGGAACAAATGAATAAATGATCAGTATTATGTCTTTGTGTATCTCTATAGAAATATTGATTAATTTATCATCCAACCTATAACTTAGTTCATAGGACAGGATACCATTCTTTAAAATCAACTCTTGGCCAGATGCAGTGGCTCACACCTGTAATCCCAGCACTTTGGGAGGCCGAGGCGGGTGGATCACCTGAGGTCAGGAGTTCGAGACCATCCTAGCCAACATGGTGAAACCCCCATCTCTACTAAAAATACAAAAATTAGCCAGGCATGGTGGTGGGTGCCTGTAGTCCCAGCTGTTTGGGAGACTGAGGCAGGAGAATCACTTGAACCCAGGAGGTGGAGGCTGCAGTGAGCTGAGATCACGCCACTACACACTCCAGTCTAGGCAACAGAGTGAGACTCCATTTCAAAATAAAATAAAATAAACTCTTTGCTGTATAAGTAGCATATCATAAATCATTTTTTATCCCACGTCTCCCTCTTAGATGGCAAAATATGCAAATACTCTTTGCATAGCAGTTTTGTTTCAGAGTTCCCTGATATTTTATAATATTACTCCACTTATTGTATAATTTAAGATTAAGGAAATATTTGGATTTTCAGTTTGGACCTTTTGATTTTTCTTCCTTTTTTTCACTCACTGATTTGCATTTAAACTTCTACTTCTCTCTACTTACCAGACTCTGCTTCCTAACAGAGACCTTCCAGGATGAAAGGGCTGTGGTTGGAGCTCAGCCACGTTGGTGCCGGGCAGTCATAGTGGCTGCATTGTGCAGGGCGGCGCCTGTGACAGTCAGAGCCCGGCGGCCTCTGCTCCAGCTCTGGGACAGATTGTTCTCACTGCTGTTGCTCTGATTAGTTGTTTTTCTGATTCTAAACTTGGCTTTGCAGTCTGAGTTATTTCCTATTTAACCTCACATGCAACGTGGCATCTGGCCATGCCCCCTGAGAGGGCTTCTCTGATTCTGCCAGTTGAAATACAACTTGGTTTGTGTATGTGGGCTAGACCCTCCTGAGTCTGTCCCCTGGGAAGAGAAATAGGTTCTTCTGGCGAAGGTGACCCGGACCCAGACCTAAACACATTTGCGGAACAGTTGGATTGGTCTTAAGGTCCCCTGCCTACCCACGCATTCCAACTTATTCCTCCTTCTTCTACTCCCCACCCCAAGCCACTTCCCACTTGGGACCACTAACCCTGATCCAGCAGCTTCTTACCTCCTGTGGTTCCAGTCACTCCTCTCTCCTCTCTGTGCTCTCCCTCTCTGCCCATCTATGTGCATTTCCTTCACATACTCTTCTTCCTGTTGCCACTGAACACGAGTATCCCTCAGGCCACCACCTTGACATCTTCTCATTGCACTTTGCCCACCCTCCTTGGGAAGTCTTTACTCTGGAATAGGTAGCATCAAGTCGAACCTCCATCCTGACTTTCAGATCCATATGTTCAATGCCACTTGCAGAGTTTACTGTTCACTACTGTTTCATTGGACAGTATGATGCACATAAAAGTGTTTAAGGCAAAATAGAGAGGCTGACAGTTCCACAGGAAGCCGGTAGAAATGGTGCTTCTAGGAGCAGAGAGCCTTGCAGTGGCCTTCAATTCCCATCACACAGGGTCTATTTGACTATATTATCAAGCCCAGATATGCTTCCTTTGCAGAAGAGACAGGTTGCAATAATTATCCTCCTATGTGATGACATCTTAAGTGGCAAGTGACATTCTTGTCAACCACCAATATGGCTAGGATATGAGTATGCATGATGCATTCTGCCGTGTATTTTCTCTTTTGAGGTTTAGAAAGATACAAGAGCACTCTTAAAACTGTAGAACAAAATCTCTTTGATGATATCATGGGGAAATTGCCACTGAAAACCCAATGGTGGAAATGTTCAGTCACTAGCATACAAATGCATTTCATATCTGATGTTGTTTTTGAATTTACCCTTAATATTGGGCGCTATTTACAATTAAATGAATGGCCGCAATGCAACTATTAATGATAAAATGTCTATTTGCTTTACGAAAGAAATATGATACCTGAAAGTCTTTGGTTTTGCATTTAAATTAATTAGTGAATTGAATACCTGTCCCTTGGATTGCTCATTTACACTCTTACTAAAAAGGTGGCTAGCTTGTCAGAGGAAGTACTTTCAAATTGGCTAATTAATTGCATCCATCCTTACTTGACCACATTCCCATGGAAATAGCAAAAGGGCATTCTGAGGACAAACAAAAAATATCTGCACAGGCATCATACTTGTCATCAGCTCTAAAGTAATGTTATTTGTAGACATCCACTCAGTAGAAGAGCTGCTTGACTAATAGGGCAGATTGGCTTCAGGAAAAAAAATGCATATATATGAAAACTGTGATTACGTCTTATCTAATTAAAGAATATATGGTATCAAAAACTAAGTTTTAAACATTTAATATAAAATGAACATTCACAGATATGAACAGTGCTCACATGTAACAACTGGAAAAGAAAAGCATAATAAAATTAAAGATGCGAAGTTATATAAATATATGTATGTATATATATATATATATATATATATATATTTTTTTTTTTTTTTTTTTTTTTGATTCATAGTCTTGCTCTGTCACCCAGGCTGGAGTACAATGGTGCAATCTCAGCTCACTGCAACCTCCATCTCCCAGGTTCAAATGATTTTCCTGCCTCAGCCTCCCAAGCAGTTGGGATTACAGGCATGCGCTACCACACGTGGCTAATTTTTGTATTTTTAGTAGAGACGGGGTTTCGCCATGTTGGCCAGGCTGGTCTCAAACTCCTGACTTCAGGTAATCAGCCTGCCTTGTCCTCCCAAAGTGCTGGGATTGCAGGTGTGAGCCACCATGCCCGGCTAGTTATTTATATATTTGCCAGAAAAAAATAGTGGGGCCCTGAGGGACTTAAATCTTTATGGGCTAAAAGTGAGGCAGGAGAATAGAGTCTGGAGGCAGGAACATAAGGCCGATTCACACTGACTTCCTAGGACTAAATCAAGTGGAAACACTTCAGCTATGATAGGAAATATCCTCTCCATTTACACAGGGCATACACCAAGTAACCAATGGAAACCTCTAGAGGATATTTAAACCCCAGAAAATTCTGTAACGGGGCTCTTGAGCCCCTGTGCTCGGGCCCACTCCCACCCTCTGGAGTGTAATTTTGTTTTCAATAAATCTCTGCTTTTGTTACTTCATTCTTTTCTTGCTGTGTTTGTGCATTTTGTCCAAATCTTTGATCAAGACACCAAGAACCTGGACACCTTCAACCATTAGCAAAAGGATTCAAAAAAGCCCAACTGTTGACCTAATGTATTATTCTACTGAATACAGGGCATCATCCCTTGCTTTGAACTGTATCTAAATTAGCCTGCAACGATAGATCCTGGACATAGCACGTCGTGTCAGTGTTTTGAAAACCTCACCAATGATGCCACCATATTGTATGATTCAGGTCCACAAAACCTCCATCCAAATTCCCTCCAATTCACAGTCAAGTAGCTAAAACAACCACATTAAAATAAATCAGTTACTCCTGATAGGCGTACTAACCTATGCACTGTCTGAAACCCCACTAGAGTCCCAGTTCTGAGCAGGTGTGCTTTAGCCTTCTCCAGTAAAATATGTTTTGTCAGTGCCTAGGTAGCTCACATCTATAATCCCAACACTTTAGGAGGCCAAAATGGGAGGATCACTTGAGTCCAGGAGTTCCAGACCAGCCTGGGCAACATAACAAGACCCCTGTTTCTTTTTTAAAATTAGCCAGGCATGGTGGTGGTCGCCTGTAGTCCCAGCTACGTGGGAGGCTGAGGCAGGAGGCTTGCTTGAGCACAGGAGTTGGAGGCTGCAGTGGGCTATGATTGTGCCACTGTACTCCAGACTGAGCAACTGAGGGAGACTCTGTCTCTAAAAAACAAAAGCATGTTTTGTGAAAGATACCTCATTAACGGCCGGGCGCAGTGGCTGACGCCTGTAATCCCAGCACTTTGGGAGACCAAGGTAGGCGGATCACGAGGTCAGGAGATCGAGACCACAGTGAAACCCCGTCTCTACTAAAAATACAAAAAATTAGCCGGGCGTGGTGGCGGGCGCCTGTAGTCCCAGCTACTCGGGAGGCTGAGGCAGGAGAATGGCGTGAACCCAGGAGGTGGAGCTTGCAGTGAGCTGAGATGGCGCCACTGCACTCCAGCCTGGGCGACAGAGAGAGACTCCGTCTCAAAAAAAAAAAAAAAAAAAAGATACCTCATTAACAGAAGGTGGCATGCAAACTCCCTAGTTTGTATGTTCTGAATAATACTTTTGACCCCATCTAGAGTGTCCTCTCCTCCCAGCACTCCTTACTTGAAAGAATGACAGAATGGATATGACAACAGATTCAGAGATTTGTTAAAAAGGTAATGTCATGCAAGAGATAATGACAGGGGTGCAGACCCTGGGTTTCAACCTTTGGTTTCTGGAGTTGATCTCATAGCTTTAGCCTCATAATCTTGCATGATCTGTGCTGAGAATCATGCTGTGGCATATTTCCAATGCATTTCTAAGGATCCAGGTGCATTCAAAGTTGGTTGAAGGATTCAATCTAGTGAATGTGGTGGGTAGATGGATCAAAGTGATTGTGATTCTGGTTTCTTGCTTGTTGCTGCCATGTCCCTCACAGCTTAGAAGAACTGGAAATTGGGTTTTAATATCATTAGCTAGAATTCTAAGTCACCTTCCTGTGAGACCAAAAAGGGAAAAAATCAGTTCAAAATGCAACTTTTCACAGTCAAATTTTTAAAATATGGGCTTTGCAGTATCAATGCAAGTTTGGGAATGTTGGCTTATGGGCTAACAGCAAAGCAGGTGTGATTCTTCTCAGCTCTGGGGTTTTCATTTTTTTGTTCATTCATGCATGTATGTGTTCATTCATTCATTCATATCAAGATAGAGGAGAAAATTTATATTTAAGTCTTTATGACTTGATTCTCTCTCAAACCTCTCACACAAAGCA
The DNA here is from genome assembly GCF_009828535.3 of Hylobates moloch. Taxonomy (NCBI): domain Eukaryota; kingdom Metazoa; phylum Chordata; class Mammalia; order Primates; family Hylobatidae; genus Hylobates; species Hylobates moloch. The sequence continues at coordinate 22,541,602 of NW_026652277.1, read as the reverse complement.
AAGGAGTGCAGCTCTTTGTATTGGGTTGAGGTGGGAGAGATTGTTTTAAATTGCAACAACACAGACAGAGATAACTCTATATAGATGTTGCAGTGGTTATAAAATGCAACATTAATGACAAACATCATTCTTAAAGGCAAGGTAAATAATGCTTCTACACAACCACATGGTGTTGTTAATTATGTCAGTCTAAAATGCCAGATTATATTAACCCAAACTGGGAAGTAAAGGAATAAAACCCTGTTACATTTTTCAATTGACCCAAAAGCAAGTCAATGATTCTTTACGTTAAAATATATTGTAATTATTGACATTAAAATAAGAGAAAAGAAGTCTGAGTATTTTTGACTCTACTAACACTTCTACTTTAAGTGTTAGTGGAAACATAATAAGCTCAGATCCCCTCTTCAGAAGGGAGGCATTTATTCCTCCAGCTGCTGGGAATGCTGTCTGCTGAAGGCTCACAACTGAGTCCCTCCCCAGGAATTGCCTGCAATTGGAGGAGCTTTCTTGCTCCTAAAACATGATACCTCTCCAAGCACAGCCCACATCCATGCCTGGCCAATGTAGGAATATAAATATTATATACCTAGCTGCCCCTCGACCCCCTCCACCCCCACACCTCAGTTTGGAACATTCTAGAAGGGCCATTTCAATCTCAGAGCTCCATATAAGTTTAGCTGAGGCAGCTTCTCTCAGCTCAGTCCTACATCCTTCACCTCCTTATAAATGCTGCCCCTGGAGTACACTTTCCAGCAAACCTCCACGTGCAGGTCTCTGGTTGTTTCTTGGGGATCCTGACCTATGACAATATGTGACTTCCAAATCACTGGAGGGTATAAAGAGCAAAGTCAACATAGTCATTATAACTAAAGTAAAAAAATAAAAAATAAAATTCTAAGAGCATGAAGAGTATTTTTTAACCGAAAGCATGAAACGAGATGACATACATGTATGTGTTCAAATCTCCTCTGTGAGAAGACAAAGACACTCCAATGGATCAAAACAACAAAATCCAACTTTGTGCTGTTTTGTCAGTGTTATTGCTTTCATAGATGTTAGCTGAGGTCATCTTGACCTTTTAAAATTAAAATAAAATTGGCCTGAGCCTTTCGTTCTACATCCTTAGGGAAGCACAGCGCCCTTTTCTGATATTTCTGCAAATTCCTGGGCACTTAACACTTCACTGTCACTTCTGCTCACCTCTAGACATTTGAACTCATGCATGACTCCCGTATAACTCAAACCCTTTCCTTGATTCTCCCTCAAACCTCTCACACAAAGCAAAGGAGTGCAGCTCATTATGTTGGGTTGAGGTAGGAGAGATTGTTTTAAATCATGACAATACAAACACCTTCAAATTGGATTTAGTATTCATTTTCTGAAAGTTCCTTGACCACTGAAAGCAGTTCATTATGCAAGTTTCCTAAACAAAGATAATTTCCTCTCTAAACAGAACTCTGAGAGCAGCCAATAAAATATTTTTAATCCTATTTTTATTAGAAAAAATGTGGAAGCTACTGAGAAGTCCAACTATAGGGGAAGAGTTACTTAAATGATGGTAGCGCCAGATGGTGGGAAACTGGGGACCCAATTTTAAAGTTCATTCTCAAAGAATATTTAATGGCTTGGTAAAATGTTCTTGGTATTGAGTTGACTATTTAAAAAAACACAATTTTATAAGTTTTGTGATCGAAAACATTTATAATTTCATGTACAGTAATGTAAAAATTGAAAGGAAATGCACTGAATCATTAACTGTAGTTTCCAAATAGTGTAGTTTCTAGATAGTGAGATAGTTTCTAGATAGTGAAAATAAAATTAAAATAATTAACTGTTAATTACCGTTAATAACGGTAAATAATTTTATTTTCTACACTTTTCTGAATTTTTTTTTTTTTCCCGAGACAGAGTCTTGCTTTGTCACCCAGGATGGAGTGTAGTGGTGCAATCTCGGCATACTGAAACCTCAGCCTCCTGGGTTCAAGCAATTCTTCTGCCTCAGCCTCCCGAGTAGCTGGGATTACAGGTATGCGACACCACGAGTAGCTAGAATTACAAGTATGTGCCACCACACCTGGCTAATAATTTTTAACTTTAAAAAAACTGAATACATACTTCTGTTGGAATCAGGACAAATAAGCAATGCTATTTTAAAATATTTATTGGGGATTTACTCGGGATTAGAAATAATTATTTGGTGGGGAAGAAAAACGCAATCATTTACATTATTCTATCTTCAAACCTGCTCATTCTATGTCATGGTGGGAAATTGGGGCCTTCTGAAACGGGTGGCAGTATTTCCTGTTGCTTCGCTGAGTATTTGTTGAAAGTGAGAAAAAGAGAGTGGAAAGTAATAAAAATTAGTTGATTCGGCCGGGCGTGGTGGCTCACGCCTAACAATCCCAGAATTTTGGGAGGCCAAAGCGGGCGGATCACGAGGTCAGGAGTTCGAGACCAGGCTGGCCAACATGGTGAAACCCCCTCTCTACTAAAAATACAAAAAAGTTAGCTGGACATCATGGCACACACCTGTAATCCCAGCTACTCAGGAGGCTAAGGCAGAAGAATTGCTTGAACCCAGGAGGCGGAGGTTGCAGTGAGCTGAGATCATGCCCCTGCACTCCAGCCTGGGTGACAGAGTGAGACTCCATCTCAAAAAAAGAAAAATTAGTTGATTGATTCTGTGCTCGCAAATTCACAGGTGGCACAGACTTTGTATTAAGTATAATTATTTCGTATTTGTCGTATAATTTTATAAAGTAATATTTCTATTACATATGCAGTTGTCTAATTCATTTTTAAATAAATTCACTAATTTTAATGTCACAAAAGTAATATGCTCTTTTTTAAACTAAAAAATACGAATTTTTAAAAAATATTATGTAATATTTAAGTGATAAAAATTGGTATAATAACAGGGCTGCAGTGGTCTCTATGAATTGATCACTGTTGCGACTATACCATTGATAATTTTCAGTGTAAGACCAGGAAAGTACAGTGCTGTCTCTTTACCGACAGGACTTCCCCTCCACACCACACCCCACCATTAAAATTGGTTCCCTGGGACATAATCACGCAACTGTCCCAAGAACATGAAGGGTGCTAACTGTATCCAATGACAAAGGAACTGTTTTAAATTAATAAGCCAATGTTCACTAAGAAAGTGGATGAAGAGTTAAAACCGCTATTATTGAGATGCCTTTTGTAAAATCTGAGGAAAAGGAAAGGGGAAAAGCATTTCTGCCAAAAGGATTCAGATTCTCCTTTTATTTACTCATCAAAATCCGTTAGGAAGGAAATTTCTACAAGACGATTTCTTGTTCTTGGATTTTCTTCGTCTCAAACCAGCAACACTCTCTTTGTCAAGGCAGAGGTTGATTGGTTGGATTCAAAGGGGATTGTGTTTCCTAACGTGGGGTCCAGGGCTCCTTTGCTCAGAATCACCAAAGACCTTGTTAAAATGCAGATCCCGAGCCTTCCTTCAAAATTCTGATTCAGCAGATCCAAAGTGGAGCCTGGGAATCCATTATTTTACAGGTTTCCCAGTGATTCCTATACACATGAAGGTTTGAGACCCACTGGGCCCAGCAATTCTCTATGATAGTTTTAACAAACTCTCGGCAATGTTGAAGGATGAGAGCCTGGTAAGTTTCTAAGGCCCGTGGCTCACTGGACCTACAGAAGGTTTTCAATCCCTTTAACAAAATGTCTTGCCGTATGAGCTATAGTCCTTAGGAAGCCGGTGAAAAAGATGGAGATCTCAAGAAATAATCTAATCTCTCCCCTTCCAGCCAGACTCAGTTGAAATTTAGTGCCATCGGAGGCAGTTTTTGTTTATCAGTTCAGATTCACTAATAATGATGATGCTAAATTATCTCAAAACACATAGTTTAATACATATTTTGAAATATCATTTGAGGTGACTATATACTCCAATATCCGAATTATCCGTACTTAATACACCTAATGTATTATGTGTGCATATGTGTGTGGGCACTTCATTTCCCCGTGCCAATTGTAAGCTGTAGACCACAGTTTTAAAAATAACTTTTATTAGGCGGGCACGGTGGCTTATGCCTGTAATCTCAGCACTCTGGGAGGCTGAGGTGGGTGGATGGCTTGAGCCCAGGTGTTCAAGACCAGCCCAGGCAACATGGTGAAACCCGTGTCTGCCAAAAACAAAACAAAAAAAACTAGCTGGGCATGGTGGTGTGCACCTAGTGCACCTGTAGTCTCATCTACTCAGGAGGATCATCTGAGCGTGGGGAGGTCAAGGCTGCAGTGAACCATGATTGCACCACTGCACTCCAGCCTGGGTGACAGAGTGTGACCTTGTCTCAAAAAAACTACTTTTATTATTTTTATCACTATAAACATAACACAGAGTTGTACAAAATTCAAACATTGCAGAAATACTTAAAGTAGAAGGTGAAAATCTACCATAACCCCCATTGCAAACAATCGATATATATGCTAATGGATATACATGTGTGTGTGTATCCAACATTTTTCTACACATATGGAACATTTTTAATGTACATGGAATCATATACAATGCTATACCATTTAGCAATGCATGTTGGACTTGCTTCCAAGGTAGTACCTCCATCATGATAATAGCTGGGTAGTATTCCACTGAATGGCTATATGATCACATTAGGTTGTTCTACGCTTCTATTTATCATCAACAATGTGACAGTTTATTTGTCATAAGCAATTCTTGCTCCTACTTAGTCTTGAGATCTCTGCTTATTCGTCTTTTCCTCAAGATTTCTTCCCTGACCTCCTAACTTAGGTTTACTTCCCTATTACATGATCTCATAGCAGTGTATGCGAATCTTTCCACTGTAGCCTGATCCAACTCTAATTTGATGTGTATTTGCGTGATTATTCAAGGCTCTCTGAGGCTTCTACTAAGCTCTGAGCTTCATGAGTGCAGGAGTGTGTCTGTTGTTGCCTCCTACCACATCCCCAGTGACCAGCATAGTTTTCGGGAAAGGGTAGGCTCATAAGAATTATTTTTCTTTGGTGTTTGTTGGTTTTTGTTTTTTTTTGTTTTGTTTTGTTTTGATGGAATCTTGCTCTGTCACCCAGGCTGGAGTGCAGTGGTGCAATCTGGGCTCACTGCAACCTCCACCTCCTGGGTTGAAGTGATTCTCCTGCCTCAGCCTCCCGAGTAGCTGGAACTACAGGAGTGCACCACCATGCCCAGGCTAATTTTTGTATTTTTAGTAGAGACAGGGTTTCACCATGTTGGCCAGGCTGATCTCGAACTCCTGACCTCAGGTAATCTGCCTGCCTAGGCCTCCCAAAGTGCTGGGATTACAGGTATGAGCCACCATCCCCGGCCAAGAGGTATTTTTCAGTGGGTTCATAAATCACTCTGCCCATTTCAAAAGTGGCTTCTTTAGGATAAACTCCTACAGAAAACTTACTGGAAAGCCCAAACCAAAAGGAATACTGTTTTATTTTTAATAGATTTCAGTTCATATTCATGAAAATATTCATTACAGAAAAGCTTCCCTTGGCTTTTCTAGACAATGCAGATCATACATAAATAGTAGTGTATATTAATATATGATTTAAACATTAGGATTTATACATCGAGGTTATATCCTAGAAATGTTGACTTATGGGGTACATAACTGAAGAGTGCTAGGATCACTGCACTAAAGGCAAGAGATCCTTGAAGAAAGGGAGACCAGGCCCTAGAAGGGCATTCAAAGCCCTCCACTGTCTCACTCCCACTTTCTCTTCTAGCCTGTCTCCTGGTTATCAGCCCCCTATACTTCAGCTTTGTTCTTTTTTCCCCCCACCCACCCTTTCCTTTCCCCTCCGCCCTGCATTTGTTCCCACCTGGACTGCTCTTCTCCCCAGTCTTCCTGTCCTCTAACTGCAGGGTCAAATGTGATTTCCATCACAAAGCACTCAGGACGGCCATAAAAAAATGAATTCTTTCCCTTGTGTGCTCGCCAAGCCCTTTCTTCCTTGTACTGTTGTAGTACTTATGATTTAAGAACTTGCATTATACTTATTAGGCAGGCTCCCTCACTTAGATTATAAATTCCTTTAGAGTACATAGACATTGTGACAAATAGATAAACAATTATAGATATAGATGATACATAGATAAATAGGAACTCTTTATGAATGAACTATTCATTTATTTATCAAATAAATATTTATAGGGTATCTTCCAATGTCAGGCACTGTGCCAGGCTCAGGGTATCACAGTCTTTAAATAATCGTCCAAGGTGAGGAATTAAGGTGACAATAAGTGCCTAATGGCATGATTACATTAGCTGTCCCAATAATTTAAAATTGGGTTTCTGACTGAATTTATGTTTCATTACACTACCTGATACTCTCTTAATGAGTCTTTCGATGTATTTATTAATTGATAACATTATCATCTCTATATTATATATTCAGGCTTTAGGAAGTTTGTTAACTTTTCAAAATTATATCTGCCAGTAAGAGTTGCTACTTCCCAAGTGGTGGGAAGAAGTCCCTTTTGCAGCCACTAAACTACCAGGTTTTACCCAGAGGTACAATTAAGTTCAAGGTCAACACTATTTCTCATTCTTTTTTCTTACAATATCAATACACAAACCCTCTACCACGATAGAAAACTCTGCCTTCACAAATAAATAACAGCAAGATTTGATGAGCCTTGACTTCCTTCTTTACTACCAGTAACTGCCATTCTCACAACTGGAGACATCATGGACTTTATCTCTAATCTTGATTAGACAGGCAGGCATGGTGGCTCATGCTTGTAATCCCAGCACTTTGGGAGACCAAGGCAGGTGGATTGCTTAAGACCAGGAGTTCAAGACCAGTCTGGCTAACAAAACAAAACCCTATCTCTATTAAAATTACAAAAATTAGCTGGGCATGGTGGCATGCACCAGTAATTGGGAGGACGAGACATGAGAATTGCTTGAACCCTTGAGGCAGAGGTTGCAGTGAGCTGAGATGGCGCCACTGTACTCCAGTGCGGGTTGACAGAATGAGATTCTGTCTCAAAATAATAATAATAAATGATTAGAAAATTCACTTCTATAAAGTCCCTCCTAGTTGTGGTCAAGTTGTGAATTCAGAACAGATTGGCATCAAAAAAGTTGTGTACTTTCTTACAGCTGTTAGTTTCTTCCCATTTTTACATCTAATGACAGGCTATTTCACCTAACAGGCTACTTGTGCTGATAAGTTAAATATATTTTATCTTTCTAGTACTATCCTATTCTCTCTGACTCTCTTACCTCTCCTATTCTCACGCATACTAGAGAGAACAAACCAACTAACCCCATCTTTATACTGAGTAGAGAGTGCAGGACTGTTTTGGTTAAATCCTTCCAAATCTTGAAGGTTTCTATATACCTAACTTCCCCCATACTCTCAATTATTTATTCCTTCCCATTTAAGAGAAAACTTTCACTTTCCCTCTCTATTAGTCAGTTCCCACCTCTAGCCATTTTTTCCCATAAAGTCACTTCCTTTGTTAATTCTCTAATAATCTGCTAAGTTTAAACTATTTGTAAACACACACTTTTAAAATAGCATATCATCACTACTCAAGTCGTTAAATAATTTTTAGATCAATAAAGATCTGTTTAGAACTGCTCCTGGATTTTAGATTTTCAAACAGAAATTTATCTCACTATCCTCCCCAAACAAAACAAAAATACAAACTTAGATTGTTTGTTTACTGTATTCTTGCCATCACATGAAATATTAAATGTTAGATGTGACCCGAGTTTCCAGATGACCCCACAAGGAAACTATGCTTTTAGGCATTCATCTTTCATTCATTAATTCAATAAACATTGGCGTCGGCTCTGTATCAGGCACTGGGCTACACCATGGAGCTCCAGACCACGGGGCGAGGGAAGTTCAACAGAGCTTCCTAACAGCTGCTACTCTCAGCAGAGCCATACATCCCTAAGCTAGCTTTCTGCCTGACCAATCAATAGTCTGTTCTGCGCTTTTCTTTGGAATATCACTGAAAATAATAAAAGGCACTAGGAAAGCCAGTGTTTTTGTTTGTTGGGTTTTTTTGTTTTGTCTTTTTGAGACAGAGTCTCGCTGTGTTGCCTAGGCTGGAGTGCAGTAGCACGATCTTGGCTCACTGCAAACTCCACCTCCTGGGTTCAAGCGATTCTCCTGCCTCATCTTTCTGAGTAGCTGGGATTACAGGCACATGCCACCACGCCCAGGTAATTTTTGTATTTTTAGTAGGACGGGGTTTCACCATGTTGGCTAGGCTGGTCACGAACTCCTGACCTCAAGTGATCCACCCGCCTCAGCCTCCCAAAGTGCTTGAATTACAGGCGTGAGCCACCTCCCCAGCCAGCTAGTGTTGTTACTCATATGTTTGATATGTAGCATTTATGTAGCCGATCTGTTAATTTCTTAACATTTTTCTTTTAAAAAGTTTATAGAGAGAAAAGTCCCTGCCCAACCCCCACAAAATCTTACAGTCCAATATTTCTTACTTGAAATTATATTTCTTTGTATTATGTGGATTTACAAAATCCATTTTTCGGCTTATATTCAATTAGTGAGAGTGACTCTCTTTATGTCTTTATAAAATGGGGAAAGATGGCTAAATTGACAGAACTTCTTAGATGTGTAAAGCGGTGTGAGATACCTGGAGAAGTTAATATCAACAACGATGTCAACAGAAAAGGATTTTCATAGCAAGAAAGAGAGGGATCTAGTAACATACAGCTAGAGATGGAAGGACCCCTTTAGTTCTTACAAATGATCCATTAGCCCATTCATAGAGTTGGGTGCTGTAGTCTGAGGCTTCTGTCAAGAGCAGTGACCCAGTGGTCTCGGGAAAAATAACTCCTAAGAGATATTGGCATGTACAGTCATTGAGAAAGAGGAATCTGACAGAACTGAGCCTCGGCAAGTAGCAATTGTATAGAATGCAACAATGGCGGCCAACTGTTTCATTCCTGTTCCTTTGATAACTCCTGACTCCCAAGTGAGAGGATGTTCAGCGTGATAGTTGTGGTTAAATGACTACTGTATTTTCCCCAGTTACTAAGGGATTTATATTATGTGTAGGGGGAACTTCCTGACAGCAAAGCAGTTGAACATTCAGGTGGGAACTGTGCCAGGTATATTTTAGGGATTGCCCTAAAATGACTGACTTTTCATCTGTATGCCCGTTGTTTACATGTGTTCCCATTGGAAAAGCATTGTACTGTTATCAATTTGTTGAAGGGGGACAATGAACCCTTGTCCCCCTTAGTTTTTGGATCCTCAATACCTAGCAAAGTGCCTGGTCTGCATTGGTATTTAAATGTTGATTGAATTACATTTTAAATATGGAATTATTTGGTAATTTCCATAACACTTTTCTATTATATAGTTAGAGGACCTGTGGTAAAGAAAGGTTTCATTTTCTGCTAAAGCTATGAAATATTAAGTCTCTGCTTAAGGAGAAAGATCGAACCTACATTAAGACATCCAATTTTTATAGATAGGTATTTTGTTTTTCTTTTGGATTACATTGTGTAGTTAAGGATCATAAGGTGTTTTTAAGAGTATAGAGGGTAAGGGCTGGGCACTGTGGCTGACGCCTGTAATCCCAGCACTTTGGGAGGCCAAGGCAGGCATCACGAGGTCAGGAGATTGAGATCATCCTGGCTAACACGGTGAAACCTCATCTCTACTAAAAATACAAAAAATTAGCCGGGCGTGGTGGTGTGAGCCTGTAGTCCCAGCTCCTCGGGAAGCTGAGGCAGGAGAATGGCGTGAACCCGGGAGGCAAAGCTTGCAGTGAGCTGAGATCGCGCCACTCACTCCAGCCTGGGCTACAGAGCCAGACTCCATCTCAAAAAAAAAAAAAATTTTATATATATAAATTATATATATATATATACACAGAGAGAGAGAGAGAGAGAGAGAGAGAGATAAAATAATTGGTAATGCCAACCTGTTTGAACTGTGGAAAGAGTTTATACTTTAGAGCATTTTCTTTCTTTCTTTCTTTTGTTTTTAGAGATGGGGTCTTGCTTTGTTGCCCAGGCTGTTCTTGAAATCCTGGGCTTAAGTGATCCTCCTGCTTCAGCCTCCCAAAGTGCTGTGATTACAGTTGTAAGCCATTGTGCCCAGCCTAGATCATTTTCAATATGTGTTTGTAAAAATCGAAATATTTCTTACATATTCTAACACATTTTAATAACAGTGGTTTTAGGCAAGCCACATGAGGAAATTAATCCTTATGCTTTTTCAGAACCCTTCCAAGTGGTCTAATTTGGACTAATGCCTTATCCTGGTTCTGAATGGAGGTGCAGAAGGTTTTGACTGTGTGTCAAATGTATCAAATCCTCTATTTCATCTGTTATTCTAGGCTTAAGAAACCATAATCTGCAGACTCCATCATTGCTAGGTTTTGATATTCAGAAACAGTAATATAAGCACACATGTATTATTTTTATCCCCAAATACGGTACTACAGTGTTGACAGCGGATAGAGCCTGTTTTACAGCAGATATGTGTTATTTTAATCCCCTCCTCCCATTCCTCGCCTTCACGTCTGTGCCTTCTCTCTATTGGCCAAGTGCTAGGATTTGTTCATGATATAGCCTTCAGGCTCTCTTGTTTTGTGCCTCATAGGAAATTCATAAACTTCATAGAAAAGAAACCAGGCTTATATTGTAATAAATCCCCCTTTATGAAATATCAAAGCTTAGAGAATTAATCTAACATGTGAGTGTGTTATCTTGTGCCCTAACTGCCAGAGAACATTCTCAAGACTTCTCTTTCAATCACATGTGTTTAACAATGCATCAACCTCATTGCCTGGAAACTTTCATTTTGCTTCACAGGACAATCAAGATATTATCCATTTTGTCCCTTTGTCTTTTGCTACAATAAAATCTTCCAGTAGAAAAAAGTTAAAAAAAAAAAAAAAAAGATGAAGGAGAAAAAAAAGCTATGCTCCTTCCAATATACCATTGAACCAGTCAAAGTTCAGGACAAATTTAGATAAAAATATAGATATGTTCATGGCACACACACAAACATTGGCTCAACTTCTTTTAAAAATACCTTATTTCTTGGCCCTATTTATTTTTTATGGATATAGACGATGTGTGTGTGTTTGTGTGTGTGAGTAAAAAGTAAACAGAAAATATTAACCAGACGCTATCAATTGTAGTGTGCAATAAGTTTTGCTTTTCCATTAAAAAAGTCAACAAAGCTTCTGTTTTCATATAGAACACTAAAACTATTAGAACGTATTTATTGCATTTTTCAGCATGTCATTTTCCCAGAGATAGAGCACACAAAAATAAGGGCTCTTTCTGCCTCGACTATCACAATTCATCTGCATCCTAAAAGCAAAGGCCCTTTTTGAAACAGTCATGATACTGTCCTTTCAGCATAGCACACTATAATACTTTTCCATTGTTTCTTCAGAGGCAAGAGGATTTATCCAATAGTAATAGCCACAGGCAAAGCAGGGAGCTCATAAACACATCCTTTACAGCTTCTCCTGGGGAAATGCAAAAATAGACCACTTAAGCACAATGTCACAAATTATTACAGGCTTTTCTGACCATGTTTGAGATGTAGGTGACACTTTTCAGAAAATTAGAATCAAACCAAGTAGGCCCTTTCCCTCAAAAGCGTACAATCCACACTGCTAAAGCATGTGTTTATTTATTTTTGTTGTAAACTGTGCATTTACAGTTTGTGTATCAAGACTTCCAGGAAGACCAAGATTCCTCAGTCCCTGAGGAGACTGACTGGCCTGTTCTGAAACCCCTTTCAGCTTGCGAGCAGTTCAAACAACGCTTTGCTTCACACTGGCTTCATCCTATCTCCTAGCCCATCATCAAGAGGATGGAATTTGGATTTGAGCTTTCTCCTCATTCAGTTACACAATTGATTAAAATGCATGAACTGGGAAATGCTATGGGAAAAAGAGATATCCTAGGGGTGAGGGGAGAGCAAACCTGATGATACAGAATTCACATTTGTCCATCATCACAGCCACTGAATCAACCATATCTTACTTGGTTGATTGCCAAGAAATCACCTCTCCAGGCCAGGCACAGTGGCTCATGGGTGTAATCCCAGCACTTTGGGAAGCTGAGGTGGGTGGATCACTTGAGGTCAGGAGTTTGAGACCAGCCTGGCTAAAATGGTAAACCCTGTCTCTATTAAGAATAAAAAAATAAAAAAATTAGTTAGGCGTGGTAGCTTGTGCCTGTAATCCCAACTACTTGGGAGGCTGAGGCAGGAGAATTGGCAGGGGTTGCAGTGAGCCAGGATCACACCACTACACTCCAGCCTGGGCAACAAAGGGAGACTTTGTCTAAAAAAAAAAAAAAAAAAAAGGAAAAAGAGAAAAATAAAGAAAAAAAAAGAAATCACCTCTCCAGTCTTCATTAGGGCACAGAATGCATTGAATTCAATTGTTGAGGTAATTCTTATTCTGTAGACCCAATCATAATCATGCCTCAGTTTTCTATACCTATCTCTCAACAGAAAAATGAGAAAAAGAATCACAGGTTGAGTTTGGGCCCCTCATTCTCTTCCTGCTGGGTTCTAACCTATTGTTACACTTGCTCTGCTCCCATTCACCCAAATAACTTGTTTGGCACAATGTGACTCAGTGAAAAGGGACAGGGCAAAGTTATTCTGAAGTAATAATGATGTGGCAAAGACAGGGGTCATTGTGTTCCAGTTTGTTTTGCTTTTTTCTAGTTACTTTATCATTTTGTTCAGATTGTCAGAGTAATATAGGCTTCCTTTACAAAATCCAAAAAGTATATATAATTATAGAGAAAAAAAATAATGCCAAAACCTGGAGACAAAACACCTGTTTTATACACTGGAGTGATTTTTCCTGGTTCAAGAGTTTACTAACAATGGGAATGGCCAGTAAATCTTCACAAAGCCATGCTGTTATTTCTTTGCTTTCACCTTGACAGCACTGGAGTTTAGTGGGATTTATTACACTACATTGTAGCCGCCAATTTACTTGCAAATCATGCCTAGCCTGTAAGCTCCTTAAAGGAGTATCTGTCACACAGTAGTTGCCCAGTAAATATTTCCTGAATTGAAATACATTAAATCAATCTAATCAGCCAGCAGTGGACTTTGAGCACAACAGGAAGACCAAAGTCTAAAGTTGATTTTTGGTTCGCAATGGTAGCCAAGAGCAAGTCAAGTCTTATCTGCTGAGGAGTATATTTTCCTTTCAAAGTAAAACATCTACCGTCTTAATTTAACAAGCTATGGAAGTATCTATGTCTGATGATTCTGACATTTTATAAAAGTCCAAAGAGAGAAAGGGGGGAAAAAAAGCCACAGAATGATCCTCATTTAAGAATGTCTAATTAGGGGTTTCTTAGATATCTTATTTTCAAACTTTACTCATACCTCCAAAAATAAAAATAAGAAAGCAGTATGTTATATAAGCAAGTGTAATCCAGACCTGAAGGCAGAGGATGTGGGTTTAAAATTTGGTTCTGCCATTTTCTACTCCTGACCTTATTCGAGTTACTAAATCATCAAACAATTAAGCCAGGTGGGAGGGGATCCCTGGAGAAACTCCAACCAGCTTGCCCACTGAAAAGCCCTGCGACATTTTTGGCATGCAACATGGGCTGGAGAAGCGGTGAGTCAAATGGGGACTCAAAACCTCTCACTGTTGCTTCTAAGCCTTTTTATCCTCGGACTTCTGAGGGTAGGGGAAACCATGCCCCTATCCCTCATAGCTCCTGGGCCTTTCGTGGCCTTTTCTTTTTTGGGACCCACCGGTGACCAGCAGCTCCCTCTGCTCCCCCACCCCTCCTTGTGCTGGGATGCATGGCCCAAGGGTCCTGCGCAGCCGGCTGGCCAGTTCCCAGCCCCTTGAGGCTCCCCCAGCCTTCCCCTTCCCTGGCCAAGGGGTTTAACTCTATCGGATGGACAGTAATTAAGCTTAAACTTGTTTCCCTGGTGGAGGAACCACTTGCATAAGAATAAGATGTTCTTCAACAGGGCGTGGTGGCTCACGCCTGTAATCCCAGCACTTTGGGAGGCCGAGGCAGGCGGATAACGAGGTCAGGAGATCGAGACCATCCTGGCTAACATGGTGAAACCCCGTCTCTACTAAAAATACAAAAAATTAGCCAGGCACAGTGGCGGGCGCCTGTAGTCCCAGCTACTCGGGAGGCTGAGGCAGGAAAATGGCGTGGATCCAGGAGGCGGAGCTTGCAGTGAGCCGAGATCGTGCCACTGCACTCCAGCCTGGACAACAGAGCAAGACTCCGTCTCAAAAAAAAAAAAGAGATGTTCTTGCACAGGTTTTTTTTAACTGTTTCTTTGTTTTCCCCTTCCCCACCCCATCAGCAAGTTAACTTTTTTTTTTTTTTTTGAGACGTCTTGCTGTGTCATCCAGGCTGGAGTGCAGTGGCGCGGTATCAGCTCACTGCAAGCTTCGCCTCCCAGGTTCAAGCGATTCTCCTGCCTCAGCCTCCCCAGTAGCTGGGATTGCAGGCACCTGCCACTACGCCTGGCTAATTTTTGTATTTTTAGTAGAGACGGGCTTTCACCATGTTAGGCTGGTCTCAAACTCCTGGCCTCAGGTGATCCGCCTGCCTCAGCCTCCCAAAGTGCTGGGATTACAGGCGTCAGTCACTGTGCCTGGCCCACAAGTTAACTTTTAAAAGAATTTTTTTTTTCTTTTAGAAGATGTTATACTAGGCTAGACGCCCCCTACCACCACCCCTGACTATCACTGTATTCTCTGCAGTTTTGGTTGTGAAATCAAGCCTCCATCTTGTTTTCCATCCTGAGGGCACGGCTGGTAACTCCTTGGCAAGGCTTTGTTTAGCAATCCTGCCTGAGGGGATGCCCCTCTCAGATTCGATGTCTGCAAGTTTTCCTAGCTCTCTTTTTTTTTTGAGACGGAGTCTTGGTCTGTCGCCCAGGCTGGAGTGCAGTGGCGCGATCTCGGCTCACTGCAAGCTCCGCCTCCTGGGTTCACGCCATTCTCCTGCCCCAGCCTCCCGAGTAGCTGGGACTACAGGCGCCCGCCACCACGCCCGGCTAATTTTTTGTATTTTTTAGAAGAGATGGGGTTTCACACCGTGTTAGGCAGGATGGTCTCGATCTCCTGACCTCGTGATCTGCGCGCCTCCGCCTCCCAAAGTGCTGAGATTACAGGCATGAGCCACTGCGCCCGGCCCTAGCCTTGTCTCTTAAAGGGCCCCACCCAGCGACTGGGGTTTCTTCTGCCTGTCTTTGTGTGTACTGTGTGTGATGTCCGTAAAAAGAGCTCTAGGCCGGGCGCGGTGGCTCACGCCTGTAATCTCAGCACTTTGGGAGGCCGAGGTGGGCATCGCAAGGTCAGGAAATCGAGACCATCCTGGCTAACACGACGAAACCCCGTCTCTACTAAAAATACAAAAAAAAAAAAAAAAAAAAATTGGCCGGGCTGGTGGCAGGCACCTGCAGTCCTAGCTGCCAGGGAGGCTGAGGCAGGAGAATGGCGTGAACCCAGGAGGTGGAGCTTGCAGTGAGGTGAGATCGCGCCACTGCACTCCAGCCTGGGCAACAGACCAAGACTCTGTCTCAAAAAAAAAAAACAAAACAAAAAAAACTCTAATTACTTTGGCCTAAAGTAAGACAAGCGCTTGGATCTAATATTTTTTAAAGGGAAGATAAAAATCTGTGGTACCTTTCAGTTCATGTAACTTTGATCTTTAAGAAATATGAACGTCCCTAAAGACTATTGGTAAAATGCAGGTGAGATGAAAGGTTTGCTAAGTGTTTTGAGGTTACAAACTGCATTTTGGATTTTGAGAACAATTTGACTTGCTCGCTTCACAATTGGTAAGGCTTGGGGACACATAGAACTAACCACTGCCTTAGCTAAGAAGGCAAAACTTGGCTGCAGTTAGCATACAATTAAAGCAACTTAATAAATTTTGTCTTAAAGTTAAAAATTGCTAGGATTTAATCGAAACTACTAGAAATTGATTTACATGCAAGGTGTGTAAGAACATTAAAATGTGTTTTTTAGCAAAAGGTTATAAGAAGGCATGGAAATGTAAACTTTTGCCTAGGTTTAAAGGATTGTTTTGAGTTAAATTAGGAAAAAGCTGAAGGTTCAAAGAAGTGGTGGAAAAACTGCAAAAATTATCTCGCAAAAGAGGTTTTCTGTGTGAGCATATTGACTACATTCAAAGAAGGGTATTATATGGTTTTTCTGTAAATTGAGCATTGAAATAAAAGCATAACAGGGTTTTCCTAAGGCACTAATCTGCTCTTTGGCAAAATTTGTAAAGGGTTTACAAAAGGCTTTTGCTTCTTTAAAATTTCTGAGTCATCATTTTGGCAAAATAAATAACTTATGGTAATCTGGAATTGTATTTCATAGTATCAAGTGTTTTAAACCTCAAGCATTTAACATCCTTCCCAAAATCAAACTTCAGTTTCAAAATTATCTTCCCTGGCACCTGTCTTTTCAAATACTTCAGAGGGCCCCTGAAGTGTCCAGAAAAGAGATAAACAGGATTATTTGATATGTTTAGATACATGGGATTGCCAAAATGATGCTCAATCTTCTTTAAGCTATGTCTTGGTGAATAATGCTAATATATGTTGCAAAATTATATGGGATTTCTAAAATTCTGATGTCTGAGTATATGCTATCAATTATAATTAAGGTTTTGTTAAGTTATTATAAACCATAGAGGTAACCAAACTTCTTTGTCATTTTTGTTTCTAACTGTAATTACCCTGGACATATTGCTATTCACAGACAGTTGTTGTCTTGTTTTAATCCTTTTCAAAAGATGGTTTATAGTAAATCGTAAGACTTTAACAGGTGCTCTCAAATGCAGATTTATGGTAACTTTGGGTATCATAACATTGGAATACAGGAAAATGCACAGGACTCATGAAGAGCTGAAATGCTCACAAATATGAAGCAAAACAAGAGTTAATTAAATGGACTGAACTCAGGATGCTGAAGTAACTTTTTTGACTTTTGGTTGAAATATTGCTAATCCATGTTTTTTCAGTCAAGGAAACTTATTTTGAACTATTTATGGTCTTTAATAATTGAGTAACGTATATTCCTATGAACAAAATTTGAAGCATATTTGTCTCTCTCTGCCTGGTTCCTCTAGAATTTGGAAACTATCTGTGAGTATTCTTATGGCAATACAGTTGTTTGCATCAGTGCAATAAGAATCCATTTTTCTTTTGCAACAGGACACAATTGGGGAAAGTAGTTATTCTACCAAGGCTCTCACTGGAAGGATATGCTTCCCTTTAAGGACTCAAGCTCAGCTTGCAGAGCCAATAAAAGCCCCATGGGGAAATTGGCCTCATACCCTCGTCTATGCAGTCCCTATAAAGGGTTCCTGACCTGTGGTCACTAAAGAATGTCACTTTCTAACAGGTCCAGGAGCTCCAAGTTTATCTTGGAACCTTAAGAGGAGTGGATCACCCAACTCATGGGTATTTGAGGATGCAAACCTATGGCTGGGCTCAGCTTTAAAAAGGTCTTATCTGTGATTCCTTGTGGAAAACATTTCCAAAAAAGCCAGTCCAAAAGGCCTATGTAGAAATAGTTATTCTTGCTGCATTTTTTTTTAGTTTTTTTTTATTTTATTATTATACTTTAGATTTTAGGGTACATGTGCAGGTTTGTTACATATGTATCCATGTGCCATGTTGGTTTCCTGCACCCATTAACTCGTCATTTAGCATTAGGTATATCTCCTAATGCTGTCCCTCCCCCCTCCTCCCACCCCACAACAGTCCCCGGAGTGTGATGTTCCCCTTCCTGTGTCCGTGAGTTCTCATTGTTCAATTCCCACCTATGAGGGAGACATGCAGTGTTTGGTTTTTTGTCCTTGCGATAGTTTACTGAGAATGATGGTTTCCAGTTTCATCCATGTCCCTACAAAGGACATGAACTCATCATTTTTTATGGCTGCATAGTATTCCATGGTGTATATGTGCCACATTTTCTTAATCCAGTCTATCGTTGTTGGACATTTGGGTTGGTTCCAAGTCTTTGCTATTGTGAATAGTGCCGCAATAAACATACGTGTGCATGTGTCTTTATAGCTCTTGCTGCATTTTAAGCAAATAATCAGGTCAAGTATAAGACTAAAGTCTATTTTGCAAACCACTCAGTCCTATCATAATTCTTTTTTAACAAAAATAAGGACTGGAGAGAGAGAAAAATTATGTTCTAAAACTTACCATACATTTGTCATTAAATCCTAAAATCATTAGTTGTTTTTCAGTTTTCACCTACATTTCAGACTAACACTGCTTGCTCCTGTGAACCAACCAACAATCCCTGGCTGCAGGTCAGAAAGAACAAGAGGGATGGGTAATGTAGAAATCCGGATCAATATTCTAGTTCTGAGCAATTATCCTGCAAATCCTGCCAGGTGATGGAATAAATAGGGTGCCCATCACCTGGAGGTTTCCTTTTTGGGAAAGTAAAACCAAGGGAACTAAACAAAGCCAAGCATCATCCATCCAAATTCTAGCAAGCATAACTATAGCCGCCGGTTATCTGGGTGTGTCACAAGACGTCCTTTTCTCTCCCTTGGAGGAGGACTCAGTTCCCCAGTTTCACCGTAGCATTCGGCTTACAATAAGGAGTCCATGCAATACCCCCTAAGACACATTTTTGTCTCAGACTCAATTTCAAGCTTTGGGTCAAAGCCCTAGAAAGAAAACTGGATCTGAGTGATCCAGAGGCAGATGGCAGCAGAGATTAAAAGGCACAGCATAGGTGAGCGTAGCTGATTCCTGCCGATTATGCCAACCCCAAGCTTCCTGTTTCATGGATAAAAGGCCACGTTAGTATCCATGGCATAAATGAGGTCCAGGGAACTCCGAGGCTACTGACAGTAGGTGGGATAGAGGCATAGGTGAAAATGGATAATTCCTATTCTCTGGGACCCCCTGCTTCATGGGTGCAAGCCGCTTTGGCACTCATGGCAGTGCCTGCCAAGGTCTCCAGGGCTCGGGGCTGCAAGGACGCAAGATGTAAAGAGGACGCTCTTCCCTCTCTCCCTTACTTGCCCCCAGTATCTGCTAGGAAGAGAAGGGAATCAAGGATGCCTGCTCCCCTGTTTGTAGGTGGGTAGCCGTTCATCTTCACTCTGTACCCCTTTCAAATGCATCCTGGATCCTTGGGACTCCTTTAAAAATGCCTTCTTTTTCCTTTCTTCTCCTCAGTTCTCCCTTCACTGATAGGTAATTGTGTCTCTCCTTACTATGGGACACTCCCCTCAGATGCATCCTCTAAACTGAAAAGTTAATTTCCCAAACCTTAAACTGCTTGGCTTAGGATTGACTCAGGGGAAGGGAACCCAGAAGCCCAACATCCTGGCAAAAGGGTAAAGTCTTTTTACCAGTCAGGCATTTGGACTTCCTCTCCCTGTGCAAACTGGTAAAAGCTTTTTGGGCTGTCCTTACCCCTCCCCTTGTTTCGTTTTGATACATGTTTTCTAATAACCCGGTTTGTCTGTTCTTGCCTTCAGGCCATCCAACTCCAAATGGTCATGCAACCAGAGCCTCTGACAATGGCCCCTTCTGCCAGGAACCCGTAGATAGGAGCTGATAGCTCCCTCTGAGGGAGCTCTGACAGCCTTTTCCCCAAAACAGAGCCTCCTGTCAGCAGGAAGCAGTTAAGATCGGTCTTTGTCCTTATCCTTAATCTAACCGCAGTTAGATGTACTTCTTTAGAGCAAGGAATGAGGCAGCCAGGTGGGAGGGGAATCCCTGGGGAAACTCCAACCAGCCTGTCCTCTAAGGTGGAGCACAGGGAAGTTTACGCCCTTTGCAGCGGGGAGGCCGTGGCCCCTCCTCTTCCTGTGCAGAACCTGGGATTCAAATGGCCTGGCGGGAAGTGCTCTAGTAGAGGGACTCTGGCCTTGTGAGAGTCCCTGTTTCCCCTTTTTTTCCCTTTTCACCCAATAAAACCCTGCTTTACTCACCCTTTAAAACATCTGTGAGCCTAAATTTTCGTGGCTGTGGGACAGACAAGAACCCCATCTTTAGCTGAACTAAGGAAAAGTCCTGCAACAAAATCATTCCTTAGTTTCTTCATTGGTGAAATGTGGGTGATACCCACTTCACTGAGTCATTCTCAGGATGAAGGGAAATGACAGGCAAAAGCACCTAGCAGAGCACATGACTAGATTATAGGTGTCCCAAAATGATCGTTTGAATCTGTGGAATCGTGCTTTCTTACCTTGTTTTTATGTAGTGCTTTTCTTCCTGGGCTTATTCACAACACTGCATAAAATAATTTTACATATAATGACTAGTTTAGGTAATTCGTATCCTCTTCATTTTATAAATGGAATAATATTCAGACTCAGCGATTAGGGTTGTGTCTGCTTGAAACAATTACGCCAGTCATGCAGTATAATTTGGTTCAAAACATTTTTTCTCTTTTCCTTTTAATATACCTTTGCAGAGAATTTGCATGGGACAATTTTCTTCTTACCCAAACAGCTGACTGAATCACACATTCTTGCTGGGATGAATCAGTGAGGGCACACTATTATCGTTCTGAGATCTAATACCTTGGTATAAAAGTTTTAAATGGAAGTGAGCAGTCACCTCTGGGGTAGTCTCCTGGGGGAAGGGCAACTGATCACCCAAGTGACACTAGTTCCAGTTCACCATTGTCCGGGACACAGCCCAAGTCGTACACTTGCAAATGCGTTCCTGTCACTCTCCGGGGTTAACTGGGCTCAGGGACTCAGACCAACCAAATTCACAAGAGATGAAGTTAATAAACCAGCAGGCCAACTGGTTCATTTATCATGAATGATAACAGCATTTCCAGCCCCCGCCCCATATGTGAACAATGTGGAAAACCAATTTGTGAGAACATCTGTAAGCCTAGAATCAAAACAAGAGGTATGAGTTATACAATTCTAACGTTCAATGACACTGAGCTGTTTGGGTTCTGTCCATTTCAATTTGTTCTTTTGTTGCCTTCCAACGTCCCAGGTAAAATGAAACCCTTTCAGGCATTGTTGTCAATAACAATCTGGCCTGAATGTTTCAGCGAGGATTTTAGTGCCTGAAGTGGTCAGACCAGTTAATAATACCTCTCAGAAACATTCGACTTGTTGGCCAGATTACTTGAATTTAAATTTTTTTTTTAACTTTTTTGTTTAATTATAACAAGGGAATTACGTTGATCCAGATAATACAAACTGTTGCCATGGTTCTTAAATAGAAACAATCTTAACCCACCCCTGGAGCCAGGTAGGGTGAGGTGCTGTGAGTCCCCCATCTTTCCTCACTTGCCCATACCTGTGGCCAAGGGCAGCAGCACATGTTGAAAGCGGTGCAGGAGGTGACAAGTGGCACAGACATGGCCTGAGGGGGAATTGTGAGCACTGTGAGCTGGAGGTCATCTGTCTCCATTGCTTGGGAAGGAAATGAAACGTTGCCAATTGTTCAGTTCATTTTCATTTCTATCCTTCACTTGATGTTTCTGCCTTCTAACAAAATTGTCAATGGGAGTGCCTTAAAATGCCATTTAAAAATAATATGTAAAATTTCCTAGTTTTCCAAAGGCTTCAAGTAAGCAGATTTTCTTTTCTTTTTTTTTTTTTGAGACGGAGTCTCGCTCTGTCGCCCAGGCTGGAGTGCAGTGGCACGATCTCGGCTCACTGCAACCTCCGCCTCCCGGGTTCACGCCATTCTCCCGCCTCAGCCTCCCGAGTAGCTGGGACTACAGGCGCCCGCTACCACGCCCGGCTAATTTTTTTGTATTTTTAGTAGAGACGGGGTTTCACCGTGTTAGCCAGGATGGTCTCGATTTCCTGACCTCGTGATCCGCCCGCCTCGGCCTCAGATTTTCCAGGGAAAGCTACGCAGATACAACTGAAATGCTGCCCTAAAAGAAGGAGCCATTAATCCCAATTTAGAACAGATTGGAAATCGCAACATGAGCCAACACCATGATCAGGTTCTCGTAAAAAGCTGGGTTACCTTTTAAATCTCACTTTTGGGAGACTTAAGCTAAAAATGAAGAAGGTTTTGTTTGGTTTTCTACAAAGCTAAACACCCAAGTTGAACGTTAGTCTTCAAATAAAGGTTTGTTCACTGGCTTCACACACTTCAAAGTATTTAATTCAATTATTCCGAGAGGCTACATATGAAATCATATCGCAAAAATGGCACCTAATCCAATAACTAGTAAAATATGAAATTCTTGTTGTTATGAAATCAGCAATCCCCGTAAGCCAAAAGAATGACACACCTATCTTCACCTAGTGGAGAATGGTTTGTCTTTTACTAGTTCCCTGCTATTTTTAGCTGAAGTTAATCACAGTAGAAAGAATCTAATGCATTAGCTCACACTAAATGTTATTAATGACTAAGACAGCTTAACCTGTTGACCCACCCAAAGGATTAGTATTTTAACTAAGGACTATGCCTTAACATAAAAGAATAAATCTCAGTTAGTAATATTCCAGGCATCTGAGACACAATGAGAAGAGAAATGAGCCAGCTCACAGCACATGGGCAATGTGGCCCAGTGGGACAAAGTACAAGCTGTGGCTTCACTCTGATCTGAATGGAGTCCCGTGCCTGGAGCTTTCTAGCTGTCCACACCATTCAGATCTTAAGTAAGTTACTTAACCTATTGAAATGTGGGTAACAATAGCGCCTTCTCTGTAGGACTGTTATGATAAATAAATGAAATAATGTATGCAAAGTACCTAGGACAGTGCCTGGCTTATAAAAAGACACCATGACAGGCAAGCCAGTACATGAATGGCTTCTCCATCTATCGTAAACTCACAAAAAGCTGGTTCCACAATAAACTTCCAAATTTCACATTCTCCTTACACTTAAGGAATATTTCACAAATTTCCAAGTACACAAATCTAACAACCTTGCATTTACGGGAGAAGTAAAATGTTTTCGTTTCTTTTTAAAATTAAGACACTATGGGGTTTTCATTTTATTTTATTTTTATAGAGATGGATTCTCACCATGTTTCCCAGGCTGGTCTCGAACTCCTGGCCTCAAGGGATCTTTTCTCCTCAGCCTTCCAAAGTGCTGGGATTACAGACGTGAGCCACTGCACCTAGCACGAACTGTTATTTAGAACTATTAAAGGGCTAAATAACCCTATCTACCACCTTATGTATTTATAGAACTTAGTTTTTGTTCATCTAAATATATGTAGAATGAGAGCTAGAACTATTTTATATTGAACTCTCAGACTCTTTTCTTCTTTGAAACATATAATAATAGTCGGAACTTGTTACTCTAAAGCTAGGTCACAGGGAAGATAAAGAAGTAATGCAGCTGGGCGCGGTGGCTCACTCCTGTAATCCCAGCACTTTGGGAGGCCAAGGCAGGTGGATCACTTGAGGCCAGGAGTTCTAGACCAGCCTGGCCAACATGGTGAAATTCAGTCTCTACTAAAAATACAAAAATTAGCCGGGCATGGTGGTGCACACCTGTAATCCCACTACTCAGGAGACTGAGGCATGAGAATCACTTAAACTCAGGAGGCGGAGGTTGCAGTGAGCCGAGATCGCACCACTGCACTCCAGCCTGCACGACAGAGTGAGACTCTGTTTAAAAAAAAAAAAAAAATACTAATGAAATCAGAAAGGGCATCAGGGAAACATCTTTAAAGAGAAGGTGAAAGGGAAGAAGGAAAACAATTTTTGTTAAAAATTATGAATAACTAGGCGTAGTTAAATTTATTTTTTTTAAGTGAAATTTGTATTGGCGTTGTCCCAGTGCTGTATGTAACAGATCTGCAGAAAAGCCAGCAGAAAGAGGAGAAACCATTACAGGTTAAAAGGTTTCAGGGGGTGGCAGGGTGGGATGGAGTTGTGTTAGCTAGCCTTGAAAGAATTTGCAAAATGGCTTTAAACCTGTCTGAGGCCAGTGCTGGGGCAGCCTTCATATCATTGCAGATGTGGAAGTATATAAAAATCAGATAATCCAAGTCATGAGCCGCTTATAATCAGGAGGAAGCTGCAAGGAATTTATGAAAAGGAAATTCCATTTCACCAGGACATGTGACTGTGATCACCGTCTGTTTAAACATCTTAATAGTTTGCGGCAAACAACTAAAACCACTTTTTCCCCCCACAAGTCTATCCAAGCACTTTCTGTGTGTCCAAATGGAATTTAAACCTCCCTTTTCTAATGTTAGACTAAAATCTCATTCTAAACTGGAGTGAATTGGGTCTACCTATAGTGGAAAACATTAAAAATTCATCATTCAGCTACAAAATTTAATAAAGTAGTAACTTCTCTAAAGATAACAATGGTATCTGCTTGTCCTCAAACCTAATGAGATTTAACTCTGATGGTTATGGTGTTGAAACTTACTATTATAGAACAATCATTAGAATTAAGTGAAGCAAAGATCCTTCACGCTCCTCCTCATTTTGATTTGTTGATTAAAAAATATTAAGCATCTATAATATAAGCATCTACACTTCAGTATCATCTCTGTTGTGTTTAAAACAAAAGTTAATTTGAGGTAAATGTGTATACTTTGAAATATTTATTCTGACTCTTATCACTTTCCATCTCCTGAACATCAAAGATTTTCTTATTTTAATCTGCCATTTTAAAAACAATGTTGGGCAGGGCACGAAGGCTCATTCCTGTAATCCCAGCACATTGAGAGGCTGAGGTGGGAGGATCTCTTGAGCTCAGGAGGTCGAGGTTGCAGTGAGTTATGATCATGCCACTGCACTCCAGCCTGGGTGATAGAGTAATACCCTGTCTCTAGAAAAAATAAACAATAAAAACAAAATTGATGCACTAAAGCTAAATTTATCAGATTAACAGTAATTCTAGGTAGCCTCTCCTTGTGTCAATATCTGTGTTCAGTGCCAAATTGAACAAACAAGAAGAAATTCCCGAAAGGATCCACTGCGGCTTACGTCCTTAACAAACATTTGATGAGGAAGGACCATTGATCATTATGTGCTTGAGATACAGCCAGTCTCTGCCTTCGAGAAGCTCCAAGTCAAGTGAGACAAGTAGATAGAAAGGTGTCACATCTATTATCAAATCTTTTGTGAGGCCCTGCAATGGCTCAACTGTGCTGTGGATATCAAGTCCCCAGGCTGTACCGAGGCTTGGGCCAGAGTCAGAGAGGAACCGTGTCTCCCCAAGATCAGCACTTGGGGGCCTGGGAAGAGAAACTCAGGATGAAGAATTCTGGGTCAACTTCTCCTCCTCAATGGCAACTCTCCTGCCAGCAAGGACCTTGAGATGATCGGTTGTCTTTTAAAGGATAGTGATGTTCCCTTGTACTGCCTCTACCTCTCTGCTTATGAAGTCACTACCTTGCCTTGAATATCTAACTTAGAGTAGATTCTTAGGGAAGGGATTTGGAACCAGATGAGAGAGAAAGACAGTTATAGATGGGTCTCAGGTCTCCAGAGTAGTTCCACATTTGAAGGTCTATTCATTGACTCAGTTCTTGTTGAGTTTGCTGAGATGCTAACAGCAGGTTCCACACAATGTGGATTCTACAAGATATATTTGCCTGCCGTCTCCCCACTTCCTTCAAAAATCAATGAGTTTATTTAAATACCTATTTCTGTAAAGCATCGGTTGACTTATTTCTTCAAACAGGAGAGATCCGGAGTAGGAGAAAGGAGCATAAAATCTCCTCTTCCTGGTATATCACAAATAGAACCATGAAGGACATAGAACCCAACCGAGAACCCAGAAGTAAGCAATGGTAAAGATGAACTCTGGAACCCTTTGACAAAGGAAAGGTTGGGGTAACTCTAGAAGTAGAAGCTTATGAGAAAAAAACAGAAGAACTCAGGTATCAAGGCAGAATAGTCTGGGGCCGTTTTGTGTCATGCAATAGTTGTACACACCTCTTTTGTCTCTGGGGATATAATTTTATTTCAGTATTTCACCTTACCTGACGTTCATAATGAGGACCCTAAGACACTGAGGAAAGGTTAAATTGTATGCCCCTTTACATTCAAGATATTTTCATTTTTAAAAACTTTTTGTTTTGTTTTGATTTGATTTTTATAGCTGGATGTATAGTAGCAAGTTTGAGCTATCTGGAAAATTCCCCTAGAACACATTCTCTTACATTGCTAGATGAATAAATTATTAATGTAACTTATATAACGTAATACATAATGTACTGTAATGTAAAATAGACAAGGAGTCAAAGCTATGACATATCAAATTTTTTTCCTTCAATCAGATTTAAGATTAGCCCACTTCAAAGTTTGAGGTTAGAAGAATTTTACTTTGCTAATGGAAGTGGACTTTTTTATAGAAGAAAAATCACTTTTTTTGAAGATAGAAATAGATGTTATTGTAGTCATTTATGCAGTGAAGTATCTATTTGTCACATTTAAAAAATCCTAGCATTTTTTCTTGGTAAATTTTAATAAGATATTTTAACATTTTTCCATATGTCTCATCTGCAAGGTTGTTGGGTTTTGTTTTGTTTTTTTTTTAACTTCAGTTTAATTTCTTGGGAAATTTTAGATTTTGGGGGGAAAAAAGTTCCAAGACATTTCAACTCAGATGATGGAAAACTAAAATTATTGGCCCTTTTAAACAAGAACACATATTTTGTTTTAAAAGAAAGAAATATTTAATAGGAAATGAATTCCCATAAAACCAAAGTTTTTTACCTATAGCACTGGTACAAGAAATACATCATGGGATATAGACCTTTTTATAGTAGAGCCCTCATCTGAAATGAGTATTAGTTATTAGTCAGTTTTAAAGAGCATCATTTAACGTAGGTGTTTCCTTTCATTTGTTTGTTTGTTTGTGAAATCCCCACTTAACATTCTCTATTGCTTGGGGCTACAAGATAAATCCCACAGTTACCTATGTTTTTTCAGCTTGTTTGTGGTGTACAAACTCAGGATTTAGGTTCTCTTCCTGTGTGAATCATGAGAAAGACAAGAGAACAGCACTTTTTTTTTTTAATTTTTAAAACTTTTTATTATGTAAAATTTTAAACATACGTAGACACATTATAGTAGTATAGGGTAAAGATTTTCTTTTTTCTTTTACAGCACTTTTTAATATATTTTTTTCACTGATAAAAGGAAGTCATTCCCAAACTAGCCTCTCAAAGAATATTGATTTTTGTGCACAGAACTAAGATATCCTGCTCTTTAAAAATCGTATAATGACGACTTTTTCACAACTCAAAGAGAAATTTAGGTTAATAATAGTGTTTTCTTTGTTGGTTTTCACATGGGTATTTTTTTTTCTTAAAATTTTGACTCTTGCTATAAATTGTGCATAGGCCTTTTTGTCTATAAGAGATCTTTTATTATTCAACACAAAAGATTATATTTAGTTTCTATGTGTTTACTAAATCAATATTTCATGGTATTCCATGAAAAGACTCATGACTTCTAGAAACTAAACCACTTGAAATATTTTGAGAACCACTAATATAACTCTTTCATTAATTAATATCAAGCATTTTGGCCAGGCGTGGTGGCTCACATCTGTGATCTCAGCTCTCTGGGAGGCTGAGGTGGAAGGATCGCTTGAGGCCAGGAGTTTGAGAACACCCTGGGCAACATGGTGAGACCCTGTCTCTATGAAAAAAAAAAAAAAATTGGTTGGGTGTGGCGGCTCACACCTGTGGTCCCAGCTACTTGGGGGACTGAGGCTGGAGCCCAGGAGGTCAAGGCTGCAATGAGCTGTGTTCATGCCACTGCATGCCAGCCTGGGTGACAGAGTGAGACTGTCTCAAAAAAAAAAAATTAGGCTGAGTGTGGTGGCTCACACCTGTAATCCTAGCACTTTGGGAGGCCAAGGTGGGCAGATCACGAGGTCAAGAGTTTGAGATTATCCTGGCCATCCTGATGAAACCCTATCTCTACTAAAAATACAAAAATTAGCTGGGCGTGGTGATGCACGCCTGTAGTCTCAGCTACTCAGGAGGCTGAGGCAGAAGAATCGCTTGAACCCGGGAGGCGAAGGTTGCAGTGAGCCAAGATCACACCATTGCACTCCAGTGTGGTGACAGAGCGAGACTCCGTTTCAAAAAAAAAAAAAAAAATTAAGCATTTGCATGTGAATGTAGCACCTTGATATGAGTTTGCAGGTTTCCCTAGCCCCCAGTGTGACTGTATCTAGAGATAGGACCTCTAGGAAGTAATTAAGTTTAATTAAGGTCATAGGGCTTGGGACCTTAACTCAATAGTACCATGGCCTTTTAAGAAAAGAAAGATTCTAATCAGGTATAGTGGCACATGCCTGTAGTCCCAGCTACTCAGAAGGCTGAGGCGGGAGGATCACTTGAGCCTAGGAGTTACAGTCCAACCTGGGCAACATAGTGAGAACCCATCTCTTTAAAAAAGCAAAAAGAAAATGAAGATTTTCTTTTTCTCTTTCTGTCTCTGTCTTCCATGTGAAGACACAGCAAGAAGGCAGCCATCTGCAAGCCAGGAAAAGAGCACTGATCAGAAACTGACCATGTTGGCACCCTGACCTCAGATTTCCAGCCTTCAGATCTGTGAGAAAATAAATTTCTGCCCATGAAATACCCAGTCTATGGTATTTTGTATGGCAGCCCGGGATGATGACAAAGGGGGAAATGGCAGCCATGTATGAGTCACACAGAAGCCACAGGTCTGGAGTGTTGGAATACAGCCAGCAAAGTTCTCACCCTTCCCCAGTCAAGATTGCTTTTTCTTGTTGTGTCAGTCAGCATGAGAAACATTATGCTACAGTGACAACCCCAAAATCTCAGTAGCTGACAAAGTCGCTCTGTCCCAGGGTGCCAGAGGCTCCATCTCAACATGTGCTTTTATGATCGTAAAGACAGCCAGGCACAGTGGCTCATGCTTGTAATCCCAGCACTTTGGGAGGCCAAGGTGGGCAGATCACTTGAGGTCAGGAGTTTGAGACCAGCCTGGCCAACACAGTGAAACCCCGTCTCTTCTAAAAATACAAAAATTAGCCAGGTGTGGTGGCACGTGCCTGTGATCCCAGCTACTCAGGAGGCTGAGACAGGAGAATCACTTGAACCCAGGAGGCGGAGGTTGCATTGAGCCAAGATGTTGCCACTGCACTCCAGCCTGGGTGACAGAGCAAGACTCCATCTCAAAAAAAAAAAAAAAAAAAAAGAGATTGTAAAGACAAGGAGAGAGGATGTGATGACTCATGAACTGGCCCTTAAAGCATTTTCCAAGAAGTGTATACATCTGTTCGCATTTCACTGTCCAGAGTAAATCACATGACCATGCCTGGCATCATCATGGGCAGTAAAATGCACTCTTATTAAGTGCACAATGGAGAAGAGGAAATAGGTTAGTGGGCCACACTGATGACTCTCCTCCAGGAGTGTAGTGTTGGGGATGGCCTGGCCATCACAGTAACACACTACGGTCAACATGACGGGATTCAGGAGGTGTACTGTGGGACAGAAGATGCCTAGATTAATTTCCTCAACCCCTGGGGCACCACAGAGAATACAAAAGTGTGTTACATCTTTTCCAGTAATTTTCAGTGGAGGTGATTATGAAGACATACACATGAAAATAAGTAATAAAAGGCCAAGAGTAATAAAACCTCAAAATGAGTGACATGCATATATTGAATTATGCAATTTCGTAGAAGATGGAGATTACTCTGCCATAAAATCATTAAGAAAAATTCCATAGATGAGATAAAGGTTTAAATACAAGCAAGCTTAGATACAGTAAGAGAAGGAAGAGGGATGGGCACGGTGGCTCACGCCTGTAATCTCAGCACGTTGGGAGGTCAAGGTGGGAAGATCACTTGAGCCCAGGAGTTCAAGACCAGCCTGGGCAACATAGTGAGACCCCATCTCAAAAAGGAAAAACAAAAAAAAGTAGAAAGAGGATTCAAGGCAGGAAAATGGCAGGAGGAAAGGATTGGAGAGTGAAATTTGGGGGCGTGTTCAAACGGCAAAAAGGAGACAAGCCAAACTGAATCAGAAGTTTATTTGTAGGAATAACAGAATTTGAATTTTGCTTTATAATTTTTGAAGGTCATGTCTGTGTGTCTTTGTTGAAGTAGGCAGTGGTGTGCAGATGTTTGCATTTCAGAATAATTTATCTGGTGTAAAGCATGTAGGCAAAGATGAAACAAACCAGAAAAAAGAAGTCAATTTATTACCATACAATAGCCTATGTGATGAGCACCTGGAAATGAGTGTTCATTATAGGAACTAAAAATAAAGTATGATAACTAAAAAAAATTTAAGATGAATCAGTGGGTTTACTTTAGGACTGGTGTGCTCTGTAAAATGAGGGGGGAGAAAAGCAAAGATGAGGTCAAGGTTTGAAATGTAAGTGATCCTCACTAAATTAGGAAGGAGACCAAGGGAAAACACAAATCTCTCCACATTCTAAGACAGCATCTAAAAAATCATCTTGTTAAGATTATAATGGGAACTTAGGTTACCAAACTAACAGGATGGAAAGGCCTGCTTATTTAAATGATCAAATCTTACAAGAATGCCTCAATCACTAAGGTAAATTTGAGCAGACATTTGATATAATTTATTTTCAGAAGCATGGGTCTACATTTATTCCGTGAAATTACCTTCTAACTGAAAATATTCATTCAAAGCTTTCTGGTTTCATCAGAAAAAAACAATTTCAGTAGCATGGTCACATATGCAATATATCCTGAAGATTTATATCCTCCTTGAACTCATAGGCCAGAGCAAATCTTTAAGTGATCCAAATAAAACACAATCAGAAGGTTAACACATAGAACTATGGTTCTGTATCAGATTCACCTTCTGAATAAATTTCATTTGTTTTAACTCTTTCAGATGGTAAAACTGATGGTATTCTTCAGTGGTATAATCTAAAGCAAGATATCCTTTTAAAATGCTCTTTGCAATAATTTTTCCATTGCATAGAGCAGCAATCACAAGTATAGCAACTACTTCTATCACTCAGTAATTTTGGCAAGCAGTACCAACATTCTCTGAATAAAAAGAATTAATCTGAGTCATTAGATCACAGTTCCATATTCTCTTTTATCTGAGCCTTTATTCATTGTGTTATCTCATTGGAATTGATCTCTACCTGGTTAACGACCCACATTCTACCCTGCTACTTAAGGGCCTGCTCTAATATTATTTCTCTTTTTCTGAAATTTTATTGCACTTGCTGTCTTCATACTTCGGTTAGATTTGTCATTTTCTGTGCTTATTACTTGTTTTCTTTTCACTAGTGACTGTGGAAAAATCTTCCTCCAGGATAGAGGAACAAATTAAATGACACCTCCTCTAGGCAGTTCCAAATAGACCCAGAAGGTGGGACATTCTGCAGTTCAACTGGCCATGGTAGATGCTCAAATACACACTGTCTCTTCAACAAGACAATATCATGAAGAAAAAGACTCTGCTGTATGGAATAGTGTCTATGATATATAACAGGTGCATTTCGTGGTCCTGGGTTAGAACCTTATCTGGACAAGGCAGGAATAAAGGAATTTTTTTAGGAGAAAGATGAGAAGAAAACTTATGGACGGGAAAAGTTGGAGACTGCTCACTTAAAGAAGTAACTAACAGGCCAACACATGCAGTATGATCTCCTAGGAAAAGAGATTTGGAAGGATAAACGCTAAGAATGTAATAGTTATAATCAATGGGTCATAGGTCTTTTCATTATCTTATTTTTGGTTTCTCTGCATTTTCTTACATTCTACAAACTACCCATCCTGCTTCTATAATAATAAAAGGTTTTTAAATTTTTTTTAATTTTTATTTTTTTAGAAACAAGGTCTTGCTATGTTGCCTAGGCTGATCTCAAACTCCTGGGCTCAAGTGATCCTCCTGCCTCGGCCTCCCAAAGTGCTGGGATTATAGGCATGAACCACTGCACCCTGCCAGCGGTTATTATTTTTAAGAGATAGAAATCTCCCTGTATTCCCAGCTCTCCTATCCCTGGCCCATATCTGCTCACACTCCCATAGTACATGTTAATTACACCAAGGAGTCTGACCAGGGAGCTGGGAGAAATCCTAGGTATTTCACTTTCCCTCACCCACCACAGATTTTACCACCTAAATATTTCTCTTCTCTAGTACCATTGACTTTGATCCAAGCTTATTACCTTTCACTGAGTGTGAAGAGTTTGTTTTCCAGCCAATCTCCCTGCCTCTCATCAGGTGCTCTTCTCCACCAGAGTGAGTTAAAATGGCAACGTCATTCTCTTACTTAAAATCCCTCAGTGGCTCACCGTAAGATATGGTCCGTGCTCAGTATGGATGGGCTGGAGATCTCTTCAGGACCCTGCCCATGGGGATGTCTTTCATCATTCCTTGCTCCACACTGTCCTAAGCTCTAGCATTATGGAGCTCCACTTAGCTCCCAGCACACTTTACACCCTGCTCTTTTTCTCAAGTGTTTGCCTATGCATAGAAAACCCACCTCTCTCTCCTTTGAATGTCCTCTTCTGTCCCTTACCTGCAGATGGCAAATTCCTATAATCCCTCAAGTATTATTTCTCCAGCAACCCTTCCCTGACAGACCCTGGCACTCAGGCTCTGGTCCCCTGCTTTTGCCTAAGCATCACTAAGACAGTAAGCCTTCAATATCCAACTGTGTACATCATAACCTCTCCAAGGACAGGGCCTCAGCTTTCCTATGTCTTTGTCTTCCTAACCACTCTTAGCTCAGGGCTTTGCATGTAGTAAGCACTCAGCCCATCTTTGTGGATTCAGTCACTTTCTGAATATTTTTTTCAAGCCACTCATAATTTCATACTTTATCTGCTAACAGTATTTTTAACTTTTCAAGAATAGCACTGTCTATTCATTGGTTAATATCTTTCACCATATCTCCATCTTCAAATGGTTTTATTTTTATTTATTGTTTGTTTGTTTTTGAGACAGAGTCTCACTCTGTCGCCCAGGCTGGAGTGCAGTGGCATGATGTCAGCTCACTCAGCCTCTGTCTCCTGGGTTCAAGCAATTCTCCTGCCTCAGCCTCCTGAGTAGCTGGGATTACAGGCACCCGCCACCACGCCCGCCTAATTTTTGTATTTTTAGTAGAGACAGGGTTTGACCATGTTGGCCAGGCTGGTCTTGAACTCCTGACCTCAGGTGATCCACTCACCTCAGCCTCCCAAAGTGCTGGGATTACAGGCACGAGCCGCCATGCCCAGCCTTGGATGGTTTTAAAGTCTACTCCCAATCCTCTTCATCTATCTAATCTCCATTAATTCGATTGTTCTCTGATGTATCTTAGTATTTGGAGCACATTTTAAAGCAACTTTTGTAGAAATCACACTGGGATCATCTATATTCCAGAAATAAGCATATTTGACTTTTTTTAAATTACCTTCTACTAGATTATTAAATTCTCTTTTTTTTCTGCCAAGTTCTCTAGATGTTGCTTCAATATCTCACATTCCACTGTTGGGGAGGAGACATCTCAAGCTGAGCTGGCTTTAGTTCTTGTGGTGGTAATATCTTCCTAAGCCTTCTCTTCTCCTGCCTCATGGAATGATAGACTGAGTGTCAGCCTCGTGGCCAGGCTGGGGCTGGGATTTTCCAGGCCAGAGTCCACTAAGTGCTGATTAAGCATTGAAATGCTGAGAAGAGAGAATAGGAGCACCTGGAGAGAGAAAGCAGGGTCCCAGGCTGGGATCCAGGAGCCAAATGTCTCAAAGTCCGGAAGAGGAAAACATATGGAAAAGCAGGGCAAAATCTGGCCCACCACCCACCCTGGCAGGGCCAGGAAGGCATCCTAGTCCTTCATTTCCTGAGCCAGCAGGTATATGAGACAAAAGTGGAGGAGCCATCCTCAATTCAAGGGCTGGGGTTAGAGAGATTAAGATCCTTTATAAATTTAAACATTTAACTACAGTACTGCTATGGTTTGGTTTGTCCCTACCAAAACTCATGTTGAAATTTGATCCCCAGTGTGGCAGTGTTGGGAGGTGTTTGAGTCATGGGGACTTATCCCTCAATAATAGATCAATGCCCACTAATGCCCTCCTGCTGGGGTGAATTCTCACAGGAGTAGATTGGTTTCCATGAGAGCAGATCATTAATGAGTCTGGCTTCCTCGGTTTCACTCTCTTGCTCACTCTCTTGCCATAGGATCTCTTTGCTCACTCCAGCTTCCTTTCCACTGTCCACTATGAGTGGAAACAGCCAGAGGCCCTTGCCAGATATAGATGTACAGTCTTGAACTTTCCAGTCACCAGAATCATGAGCTAAAAAGCCTTTTTATTCTTTATAATTATCCAGGCTCGGGTATTGTTATAGCAATACAAAATGTACTAAGACAAATAGGTACTTCATTTTTTCATTCTTTGTAACGTGGTATATTTTCTCTTTTTCTATTTCTTATCTCTGCCCTGCTTATGATTACCCATCTCAAGCCTTTGTTCTTGGATTTGTTTTAGATCTAAATTTTAAATGTTTTTAGATTTATAAAAAATTTGTTTCTCTGCTCACTTTCATTTATCATTTCTGATTATTTGGTCTATTTACTTTCTTAGTAACAGTAGTTTACAGATTGGCGGCACTCCATAATCTATTTTTTGAATCTGCTTCTTTATTAAAAATATTTGCTTCAGAATGCAACAAAAACAAAAATAAATAGATGGGTCCTAATTAAACTAAAAAGCTTCTGCACAGCAAAAGAAATAATCAGCAGAGTAAACAGACAACCCACAGAGTGGGAGAAAATATTTG
Organism: Hylobates moloch; assembly: GCF_009828535.3. Lineage (NCBI taxonomy): Eukaryota > Metazoa > Chordata > Mammalia > Primates > Hylobatidae > Hylobates > Hylobates moloch. The sequence goes on along the minus strand of NW_026652277.1, from coordinate 22,506,886 downwards.
CAAACTATGCATCTGACAAAGGACTAATATCCAGAATCTACAAGGAACTCAAACAAATCAGCAAGAAAAAAAAATACATCAAAAAGGTGGCTAAGGACATGAATAGACAATTGTCAAAAGAAGATATACAAATGGCCAACAAACACATGAATAAATGCTCAATATCACTAATTATCAGGGAAATGCAAATCAAAACCACAATGAGACATCACCTTACTCCTGCAAGAATGGCCATAATTTTAAAAAATCAAAAAATAACAGATGTTGGCAGGGAGGTGGTGAAAAGAGAACACTTTTACACTGCTGGTAGGAATGTAAACTAGTACAACCACTATGGAAAACAGTATAGAGGTTCCTTAAAGAACTAAAAGTAGAACTACTATTTGATCCAACAATCCCACTACTGGGTATTGACCCAGAGGAAAAGAAGTCATTATATGAAAAAGAAACTTGCCAGGTGTGGTGGTTCACACCTGTAATCCTAGCACTTTAGGAAGCCGAGGTGGGCAGATTACTTGAGGTCAGGAGTTCAAGGCCAGCCTGGCCAACATGGTGAAACCCAATCTCTACTAAAAATGCAAAAAATTAGCTACACATGGTGGCACATGCTGGTAATCCCAACTACTTGGGAGTCTGAGGCAGGAGAATAGCTTGAACCCAGGAAGTGGAGGTTGCAGTGAGTTGAAATTGCACCATTGCACTCCCGACTGGGTGACAGAGCAAGACTTCATCTCGTCAAAAAAAAAGAAAAGAAAAGAAAAAGAAACTGCACACTCATGCTTATAGCGGCACAATTCACAATTGCAAAACTATAAAACCAGCCTAAATGCCCATCAGCCAACAGTGAATAAAGAAAATGTGTTATATATGATACCATGGAATATTACTCAGCCATAAAAAGGAACAAAATAGTGGCATTTGCAGAAAGCTGGATGGAGTTGGAGACTATTATTCTAAGTGAAGTAACTCAGGAATGAAAAACCAAACATTTTATGTTCTCACTTATAAGTGGGAGCTAAGCAATAAGGACGCAAAGGCATAAGAATGATATAATGGGCTTTGGGGACTGGGGTGAGGGCGAGAAGGATGGGAGTGGGGTGAGGGATAAAAGAATACACATTAGGTACAGTGTGCACTGCTTGGGTGATGGATGCACCTAAACTTCAGAAATCACCGCTAAAGACTTTTCCATGCACCAAACACCACCTGTTCTCCCCAAACTACTGAAATTTTAAAAGAGAACAGTAGAGCAGGTAATTACATATAAAGACAATATAAAACAAACAAAATACTGAAACAGCCTACCTCCTAGGATTGTCATAAAGATTTATTGAAATAATATGTATGAAGTGCTCCAAGCCTGGCATATAGTAAGTACTCAATAAATACTATTTTTAATGTAAATAAATAAAAATATTTACTTCAGAAGAAAACACAGGAAAATATTCTTGTGACTTTGGGTTAGGGCAAAGATTTTTTAGATGGGGGATAAAAAGCACAAACCATAAAGGAAAAAAAACCTGTTAAATTGAACTCCATCAAAATTAATAATGTTTGCTTCTTGAAAAATACCATTAAGAAATGAAAAGACGTCACTTTGGGAGGCCAAGGCAGGCAGATCACTTGAGACCAGCCTGGTCAAGATGGTGAAACCCCGTCTCTACTAAAACTACAAAAATTAGCTGGGCATGGTGACACATGCCTGTAATCCCAGCTTCTTGGGAGGCTGAGGCACGAGAATCGCTTGAACCCAGGAGGCAGACATTGCAGTAAGCTGAGATGGCACCACAGTGAGCTGAGGGTGCACTCCAGCCTGAGTGATAGAGCAAGACCCTGTCTCAAAAATAGAAAAGAAAAAAAGAAAAGACAAGCCATGGATTGGAAATCTGTATTTATATATGAATATAAAATAAACATAGATACGACAAAAGATTTTGTACCCAGAATATAAAAAGAACTCTTAAAACTCAGTAAGAAGAATGCAAATGATCCAATTGGAAAAAACGGGCAAAAAAAGTTTTGACTACACATTTACAAAATAAGAATAAATGAATGGCCAAGAAGCACACAGAAAGACGTTTATTTAATATCATCAGTCAGTAGAGAAATACAGATTAAATCTAAAATTAGACACCACAATGCATCCATTAAAATGGTAAAATTAAGATAACACCAAGGGTACATGAGGATGTGGTGTTACTAGGACCCTCATCTATTGATGGTAAGAATGTAAAATGCTGCAAACCTTTGGAAAAACAGTTTGACAGTTTCTTTAAAGGTTAAATATGCATTTACCATATGTATGCACCAACATACCAATGTACCGACATTTTCATCCCTGGATACCTACCCAAAAGAAATGGAAACATATGTTCACATAAAGACTTTCATGTGAATGCTCACAGTAGCATTACTCATAATAACCTCCAAAATGGAAATAACCCAAATGCTTACCTATGAATAAACAAAATGTGGTGTATCCATACAGGGGACCCAGCAATAAAAAGAAATGAACTACTAAAATGAACAACATGAATGAATCACAAAAACACTTCTGCTAAGTGAAAGAAGCCAGATACGAAAGAGTATATACTGTATGACTTCATCGATAAACACTTCTATAGAAGCAAAACTACAGTGAAAGAAAGCAGATTAGTAGTTTCCTTGGGCTAAGGACTGAAGTGGGGATAGAGACTTACTGCAGAGGGGCTCAAGGGAAGGTCTGGGAGTGATAAAAGTGTTGGAAACCTTCTTGTGATTATAGTTGCACAACTGTGTGTGTTGACCAAAACTCATCCAGCTGTATGCCTAAAATGGACAATTGTAAATGACTTAGACCTCAATGAAGTAAAAAAAAAAAAAAAAAAAAAATATTCCTTCACAATCCAAATCATTTTCTTAAGCTCTACACATGGTAGAGTTTTCTACAGTGTTAAGTCTGCTTTTTATCGCTTTTGATTAAAGTTTTATCTGTGTGTGTGTGTGTATGTGCGTGTGTGTGTTCCAAATATCCTCTTTCATTGAGAACTAAAAGTATTAATTACATTATTCTTCTGTTTCATGAGCAAGTCTGTGTCATAGGGGGAAAGTTTTTTCTCTAAGCATTTATAAATTTACTGGAGAATTTTTCCAGACTTCCATTTGTTTTCTCTTTTCTCATTCTAGAGCTTGATGTGTTGGTCTTTGATAACTATGAGAGGCTCTCATAGTTGAAAGGCTCTCTCCAAAGCCTGCAAGTTTGGAAGGAAAGGCTGAGGGCACATGGAGGAGCAGGTCTGTGAAGCTTGGGACTAAAGAATTCCAAGCAAAAAGCAGGCCCAGGCTGGAGGATGGGACACCACTCCCCTGAAAATGGACAGCAAGACTCCTCCGAGTGTGGCCGAAGAACAGCCAAGCAGGGCAGTGCTTTTCAAGACCTGTCACCAGGCTCAGAGAACAGAGATTGGAGCTGGTCAAGGTGAGCTTGGGCCAGTCGGGGGAGAGGGAAGACAGAGGCAAGGGAGGGTGCCAAGGTGGCAGGGGCTGCCTTTGATTTCCCCGGAGGGCAGAGAATTGGAGACATGCCTATAGAATCTGGAACAGTTTCAGTTCTACTGCTTCTCGCAGTGGCTACTAGACATTCTTTCCTTTCCAGATGGACACATCAAAGGCTGGGAGAGGAGGCTTCTGCTCTTCCCATGCCTTGACCCCTCTTCTAAGTACTCCAAGCACTCTCTGCTGGAGCTCCTGAAATCCCTAAGCAGGATGAGTTCCTTGATGAGATCCCAAGGTACACATGTGCTTAAGGAGACTTGTTTCTTCAAAGAAAAAAAAGACAACAACAATGTGAACAGTGTCCTTACATCTCTAAAAATTTTTTTCCTTTGGTTCTCTTCATGTGGACAATATATTCCTAACAAAGAGATAATGAAATAACTAATTTTCTGAGTTGCATCTTAGGAGCATCTGCTATTAGAACTGGCCTGCTAAAATCTCATTCTTCCCTTTTAAGTTCTGTCTTCATCTCCATTCCTGCTGTCTTTCTCATTTCTTACACCAAGTAATTGTACCAGGATGCACCCTGGTACAGGTGCGTTCATTGCAATGTTCTGCTCTGGAGGACAGAGCCCACGTTAAAGGGCATCTGTGTGTTTTCAATGCGTCTTGTCCCTCTAGTGACCATTCCTGAGCTATTGCTAAGTTTCATTTAATTGAGCTGGAGTCATCATTTGGGAAAGGCAGCGAGGCCAACAAGAATACGAAAGCCTCTCAATAAACCTTCAAATGTAGGTGGGAAGGGAGAAATAGGAATGTATTAGAGGATAATTTCAGAAAGTAGGCGGGAACAAAGGACTTGCAGAACAAACAGCCTCCAAGAGAGTCATGTATGAAGCAGCACCTGCTGATGACTGCAGAAATGAAGAGACGGTTATTATCTGAAGACTCCAATAGACTGGCATATTGTTCTGGCCTAGTGCCAGGCACACGTGATGATCTGGCTAGGATTATCAGAGCTCTTCTGTTAAAGCACAGATCACATGTGTGCTGAGAATGTGTTCTTTCTCTGGATTTGAGGTGACAGACAGCCATATCACATGCCATCCCTTTTTCCATCCTGATTCCAGCCAGGCAGTAAACCAAATCCTCACCCAGTCTGTCTCCACCATGTGGTTTCCCTAGCCAGCTGAACAAAATATTTTCAGAATGTGGAATGTAAACAAAGTTCCTACTGTTAGCAATTCTGTGTCATTTACTTGTGGTTTATTTTATTTTACTTTAAGTCACATTTAAATTCAAAAGATTGCCAGCCTGCATGATGCATGTAAACAAATCAGAAATATAGATTAGAATTGCAACTGATTAGTTAGCTGTGAACGTGTCTGTTCAAATGGAAGAAGGGAGAGGAAAATCTATTATGCTCCTGGGATATTGCTCCTCCAAAGGAAATTCAATTGTGAGAAGGGCTTTAAAAGCAATGACTTCCGTCATTTGTGTTTCCTACACACTGGTTACTGTAAAAGCTAATAGAACACCTAGGCAGAATCTCTGCTTGGGCTCACGTAACACAGCTTCACAAGGAAACACAGGGAGCAATTGCAAGGGGGAAAAGGAAGACCTGCAAATACACCTTAGCAGACGGTGATCACAAAATGTGTGTCCCTCGCACTATGGGAGATGTTTTTCAGGAAAATTCTCTTTTCCAGGTTTCTTATTTTTGATTGTTTAAAAGTATATGTCTACAATGCATGATGCTGAATGATAAAGGTTGTGTGAACCTTCTGATATTCACTAACAATCTGAATCAAAGCCGGGCATGGTGGCTCACGCCTGTAGCCTCAGCACTTAGGGAGGCCGAGGCAAGCAGATTGCTTGAGCCTCTGTTAGAGACCAGCCTGGACAACATAATAAGACCCCGTCTTTACAAAAAATAAGAAAAAAAAAAAAATTAGCCAGGAGTGGTGGCATGTACCTATAGTACCAGCTACTTAGGAGGCTGAGGTGGGAGGATCACTTGAGCCCAGGAAGTCAAGGCTGCAGTGAACTATGATCACGCCACTGCATACTATTGTGGATGACAAAGTGAGACCCTGTCTCAAAAAAGAAAAAAAAAAAGGAATCCAAATCAAGATTTGCCTTGGTTTATACATTTCGTCTAAAATATCCTCTATCTTCCAAATCAATAGGGAGCCAAAGTGGGCATAACAACTTTACTATTAGGTAAATATTAGTAAAATATTTGCCCACAGGCCTACACGAGTAATGTTTTCCTAGCACAGTGCCATGAACTATACATTTTCTAAAAATCTTGTTGACAATTTAATTACACCATCCACCTTGTTCATATTATTTGGAAGCTGGTAAGCTAATGTGAGAGTTAACTGAATGATGCATTTCTTTGAGTTCTTCTTGGTATCTTCTGAATTGTGGTCAAGTAGCAATCCTAAGACCCTAGATGAGCCAGGCAGCAGCAGACACAGACGCCAGTGAACTCACTGCATTTCATCTTCAGTACTACCTTCTTCACTCAAAAGTAATGGCTCACCCAAGGGATCTTATTACACTTTCTCAAGTTATACGAGCTGTATCTTGATTCACAAAAGAATCTTCCTCAGAATAAAGCCCCGTGGAAAAAGGTTGTGTGCCCTACAAGATTAGGCACATGGAGGATTGGAAGAACAATTACCTTGAACCACACATTATTTGGATCATTTGGCAAAAGGAAAAACAACTTCCTCTAACGGGTGAGATTTGAAAAGTTTTCATCGGAGAAGGAGAAATAGATAGCTCAAGAATGGGAACTTAAGTCATGCGAGAGATAAGAGAGAGGATAATCTGCGTTTTGAGATCGGAGGTTCTGCAGATAGATTTTGGTTCCAAGCCTGAGCATTCCTACAAAGAATAGTAAAACTTCATTCTTAAATAAAGCCCTGGAGCCAAATAGAACATTCCTACAGGGTGACAAATAGAAGTTTAATCTTCCCATACATTTCTGGTTTCTTTTATAAACAAAAATTACAACTCAATCTTTCATTAATTTGTTATGAAAACAAATCGTTTATGATCAATTATGGAATATTTATTGTCAATCTTGTTGAGTTACTGTACTACATTTGTCTATGTTTTCTGTGTCCAGAATCTCCTATTTTTAGCTGTATGCCCCTCTTTTTATTTCTTATAGTACATGCATGAACAATATGGAAGTCTGACTTTAACTAGGCATTCACTTGTAAGCCACATCCTGAGCATTTCAATGAGAACTGTTTTCATTGTGAATGATTCTTACTGAAAGAAGAGTCTTGCTTAGCTCTAACTTGAATCTCCTTGATCTAAAATTAAAACCATGCTTGTCTATTTTATTATGAGGAGAAACATTCATGCTTCCTACTTATAATTTCAACTTGGCTCATAGAAGAAATGGCAACTACCTACACCCCATCAAAGAGTTTTGGGCAGGGATATTGAAGAGCTTGACATCCATTTGACTGCCTTTCACACATGATGAAGTGTTTCTACAACACCCAAATTCTTCATTTCCTGATAGACTAGAAGAAACCATGTTCTTTGCTGCTTCCTGTCCCCTGAGTGTGACAATGTGCAGTAAAACGTGCTTGGTAGTCCTCCCCCAAGGGTACTCTAGGGACTGGAAATATTTAAAAAAAAAAAAAATGGTGGGCCAGGAGCCCTACTTTGGCCCCTAGTTGGAATTACATATCCCTAACATTTTTCCTGCACTGGAGATTTAAAAAAGTGGGAGAGAAGATTTGTTGATCTGGCCATTTTACAAAATGTGCCTGTTGGTCCCCATAAGATAGGTCTGCATTGAGTGCATCCATCAGAGTTTGAAGAAGGTAGATGTTGCAGCCTGCAACATCTAACATCTATATATTCTTGGAGAGATTATTGTTCTTATAATTGTGCTACATGCAAAGTAAGGCTGAGTTAGCCCTCAACGAAATCTTGACTGTGCACCCACAGTGTTAGGCACTTTGTGAGATCCTAAAGAGAACAAGCCCGGCTGGGTGTGGTGTCTCACGCCTGTAATCCCAGCACTTTGGGAGGCCTAGGCAGGAGGATCACCTGAGGTCAGGGGTTTGAGACCAGCCTAGCCAACATGGTGAAACCCTGTCTCTACTAAAACTCCAAAGAATTAGCCAGGCGTGGTGGTGGGCAACTGTAATACCAACTACTCGGGAAGCTGAGACAGGAAAATTGCTTGAACCTGGGAGGCGGAGGTTGCAGTGAGCCAAGATTGTGCCACTGCACTCCAGCCTGGGCAAAAAGGCAACAAAGTCAAAACTCCATCTCAAAAAAAAAACAACAGCAACAACAAAAAAAAAACAAGCCCTGATCTCTAGCCCCAAGATTTATCTCCGTTGATTCAAGCAACTTTACTGTTATCCTTAGGCATTAGTTTATAAGGTATTTATAATTTGATAGCTTCCCTTGTGGATATTTCTAGTTTCTAAAACGTAATCCTGAGCATACACAGAGAATTCTGCTAGGGTCTCATCAAAATGAAATACGACTTCCTGATCTTGCAGAGTCAAAACTTTCCAGTTGTGTTAAACTTTAAAAATAGCTTCTTTCTCTAAACAACAGGCCCCTCTTTGGCTGTTAGTATAGCATCTGTGAGTAGATCATGCTCTCTGCCATTCTCACACTTCTAGAGCCATCCAGCTGGGAACTGCTCTCCCTGACTCAAACACAGATGGGTCGTGCATCTTACCACTTGAGCCATCTATTTTGCTATTGAGTTAAAGAACAGCACACAGGTCCAGGGCAGAGCTATTGAAGAATTTAGATTAAATGTTACTGGCTGGCTCACATTGTAGTGCTGTATAGAATTTTGGGTATTACAATGTCTCCAGTGGTTTTTTTTTTTTTTTTTCAATTTTTGGTAAAATGGCTTGAAGTTATATTGATAGCACATTATGATACTACTCTGTCCCAGCTCTCTAAAGCATTTTTCTGTTAATTTGGTTTTCTACTTCTTCTATTAGCTCATCAGTGGGTAGTATTCTCTTTGGCTGAATATAATAAAGTGCTGAGGGTGAATGTAGAAAAATTATTATTCTGTCTCAAAAGCAATTGACACCCCCTGGAAAATCTATCAAGGAACTCACAAATAAGATTGTTTTAAAATTTGAAACAGAACATATACAATCACATAGTATTTAAATTAATGAAAGAATACGGGCTGGGCACGGTAGCTCACACCTGTAATCCCAGCACTTCGGGAGGCTGAGGTAGGCAGATTGCTTGAACCCAGCAGTTAAGACCAGCCTGGGCAACATGGAAAGATCCCATCTCTACAAAAAATACAAAAATTAGTCAGACGTGGTGGCACACACCTGTAGTTCCAGCTACTCAGGAGGCTGAAGTGGGAGGATCACCTGAGCCTGGGGAGGTTAAGGCTGCAGTAAGCTGTAATTGCACCACTACACTCCAGCCTGGGTGACAGAGTGAGACTCTGTCTAAAAAAGAGAAGAGAGAGAGAGAGAGAGAGAAAGAGAGAGATAGTATATTTGATTTCATAAAAACAACCAATAGTCTGGGTTTGGCAGCTCATGCCTGTAATCTCAGTGCTTTGGGAGGCCAAGGCAGGAGGCTCACTTGAGGCCAGGAGTTCGAGGTTACAGGGAGCTGGGATCATGCCACTGCATGCAAGCCTGAGTGACAGAGCGAGACCCTATCTCTAATTAAAAAAAAAACAAACAAATAATCAAAATGTAGGCATTCATTCTACATTACGGACTATTTAAAAGACCCAGAGAGAAGAAGATAGAAAAGGACAAATTATGGGGAAGACCAGGTGGTGAAAGAGATACAGAGAAATCCACACAAAGACAGGGAAAAGAGAAAGATAAGCTCAGATAAGCCAGGAACATAAAGCATAACAGCCCCAAACTATGGGATTTTAATTTGTTGCTACTAAACAATGAAACCTTTGTACAACTAGAGTAGAAGTGAAGAAATTATCCTTGGGGACTTCGTGCCAAAAATAGTCGAGAAAGAACCTGAGGGCCAATGTTCTCCCACTCCTGACTTAAAGAAAGAAATATTAGAAAACAGAACAACTGACTGTGTAGTATTTAGGGGTGAGGATCATTTTAGAGAGGAGTATCAAATAGGAGTTTGAAAGGGAAAAGAGTTAAGTCACAAGAAACAAGGGTGTTGCTTTAATCTGGTTTCTATACACCCTATAATCAGTCTTTCCTATGAATCTGAAGATGCACAATCTAAATGTGGCAGAAAACCCTTCAGTGAAAACACAACAGTGATTCTGGCTGATCTAGAGTCCTCCCCCACCCCACCAGTGAGCCTCCCCATGTCACCCTGGTTCCCTGATAGAGTGACTCCTGGAGCCCCAGGCTCTCCTTTTTGTAGACATCAATGTGGCTATGGTAAGATGAGATACAGAAGGTGCTGGAACCAATTCATACTGACTTATGAGAACCATGTATTAGTCCATTTTCACGCTGCCGATAAAGACAATTTACAAAAGAGAGGTTTAATTGGACTTACAGTTCCACATGGCTGGGGAAGTCTCATAATCATGGCAGAAGGCTTGAAGGAGCAAGACCTGTCTTACATGGATGGCAGCAAGCAAAGAGAGAATGAGGAAGATACAAAAGTGGAAACCCCTGATAAAACCATCAGATCTCATAGACTTATTCACTATCATGAGGACAGTATGGGGGGAACCGCCACCATGATTCAATTATCTCCCACCAGGTCCCTACCACAACATATAGGAATTATGGAGCTACAATTCAAGATGAGATTTGGGTGTGGACACAGCCAAACCATATCAAACCCATTATTAAATTTACCTGAATTTGGAGAACTAGCTATTAAGCCACCATTATTAAAAATTAAATTGGGCCAGGCACAGTGGCTCATGCCTGTAATCAGCACCTTGGGAGGCCAAGGTGAGTGGATCACTTTAAGCTCAGTATTTCGAGAACAGCTTGGCCAACATGGCCAAACCCGGTCTCTACAAAAAACCACAAAAACTAGCTGGGCATGGTGGCACACACCTGTGCTCCTAGCTAGTCAGGACACAGAGGCTGGACAATTTCTTGAACCTGAGAGGTGGTGGTTGCAGTGAGCCAAGATTGTGTCACTGCACTCCAGCCTTGGCAACAAAGTGAGACTGTGTCTCAAAAACAAACCAACAAACAAAACAAAACTAAATTGCGTAAATGTACAATTAAATAAATCATATTAATAGCAAAGGTAATAAATATTCAAAATTCATCATTTCCTAGTTATTTTCCTGCCTTTGACTACTACCTATGCTCTCGTAGTTATTTACATTTATTCTGTCTGTTCAGCAGAAATACTATACAATGATGACTTCCCATCTCCATATGAAGTGACATGATATTGATAGCTTGAAATTAACCACAGTGGGAGTATTTACACCAGAGAAATCAGCAAATGCTACGCATCAGTGGTTTCCCCCCCTCCCTTTTTTCATTTTAGAGACTGGGTCTTGCTCTGTCCCCCAGACTGGAGTGCAGTGGTGCAATCATAGTTCACTGCAGCCTCAAGCAATCCTCCTGCCTCAGCCTCCCAAGTAGCTGAGGCTACGGGCACTTGCCACCATGGCCAGCTAATTTTTTGTAAAGATAAGGTCTATCTATGTAGGGCTTTTTAATTTCTCAAAGAACTAGAGGTTAAACATTTACCAACACAACACCAAATGAAGGGAAGAGGCAACTGCCATTGTTTCTACTGCAAATGTAAAAGTTGCTGTTTTCTATGAAGATAGAAAATAAAGAACAAAGAGGGAATGATGGGAGTTACCAATGTCCCAGGTGTGCATTAATTATTTTTCCACCATCCATTGCATCATGTTTGCTACCATCCCTGTTGGCCAAAACAAGTCACATGGCCAGCCCAAAGTGAGCACAGGCAGTCATGAACACCTTGGGACCATTCTTGAAATCAACACATTGCCCAAAAAATCAGAAGTACTAACATCTTGATGTTTCTTCTATAGCATTTCTCCAGTATCCTCTCATCTGTGGAATAGAACAGCTGTGAACTTTGAAAAGGAAGAATAAAAATCAATGTGGTGTGCATATGTGCATGTGCACACACGTGTGTGTGTGTGTGTGAGGGAGAGATGATTTCTAAAAAGGAAACTACACAGAATGCTAATTTAAAATGGGTACAACAGAATAAGCACATCTTGCCAGCTACGTATATCATACATTCCTCCTGGACACATACTGTCTTATCCTTTCATTTTTCTCCTTTCTTAATTACTCAGCACTTAATTATGTCTCTGTAGAGTTATGGTGACCAATAAATAGTTAGATAGGTAGGATGGATGGATGGATGGATGGATGGACGGACGGATGGATGGATAGATAGATATTGTCCTGACATATAAAATATTTCCACTCACTTTATTCAGATATAGTCGAAGATCTCAGGAAGTATTTGCCTCTTTTTTTTTTTTTTTTAATTTTTTGAGACAGAGTTTCACTCTGTCACGCTGGCTGGAGTGCAGTAGTGAAATCATGGCTCACTGCAGCCTTGAACTCCTGAGCTCAAGTGATCTTCCTGCCTCAGCCTCCCAAGTAGCTGGGACCACAGGTGTGCACCACCATGCCCAGCAAATTTTTGGATTTTTTATAGAGATGGCGTTTCACCACATTGCCCGGGCTGGTGTATAACTTCTGAGTTCAAGAGATCCACCTGCATCAGCCTCCCGAAGTGCTGGGATTACAGAAATGAGCCATCACTCCCAGCCCCTCTTTCCTAAAGACTAAAAACTTAAAAACTGTAGACCCAGTAAGTCATGTATATATACACCTCATGAGGATTGGGCCCGAGAGAAAGTAACTACCTGCCCATGTGATGTATTTTGAAGGGTATTAGGAAAACCCCCTTACTGCCCAAATACTTGTTCATTTCCCCAAAGCACAAGATGCATGCTTAAGAAAACTTGAAATGAAACTTTTATCAAAGAGTTTACAGCCATATATATATATACACACAAACACACATATGTATAAAATGCTGCTATATGTATGTGTGTATATATATGTATGTATACATACACACATACATACACATATCTTGGTTGAATTCAGACCCAATAAAATGATGCATGAACTATGCACTTGGGTTGGGGCAAAAAAGGTATCAGAAGCACAGAGAAAAAACATTGAAAAGGGATGTAAAAAGAGCTTTTTAATATAACCTTTCCTTACTGTAAAATTTAGCTGAAGTTAATTTACAAGTTAACTGATAGTCTGTTAACTGATAGTGATTTTCCTGGGGTGCACATTGATGCCTGTGGTATCCCCCATGTACCACGCAGGTGATGTCATTATTTATGGCCACCAAAAAGCACACTTGGTTCTCAAGAGGCTGTAATTTTGTCCAGTTGTGTTTTAGGGCATTGCAAGAAGATCTGGTGTTCATCCCACTGTGGGTGAAAGTGCTGAATTAGCAACTGCTAGTTCAGGATTATTATTTATTTCTAGCATTGCCTTTTTGCCACCACTACAGTGGCCCTTTCAAAATAAAAATAACAATTGGGAACTATATTAAGTTTTCTCCTTTTTAAAATCTTTACTTTGGGAGGCCGAGGCAGGAGGATCACTTGAGCGCAGCAGTTTCAGATCAGCCTGGGCAAAACAGTGAGACCCCATCTTTACAAAATAAAACTCAGCCATGCGTGGTGACAGGCACCTATAGTCCCAGCTACTCGAGGGACTGAAATGGGAGGATCGCTTGTGCCCAGGAGTTTGAAGCTGCAGTGAGCCATGTTCATGTCACTGCACACCATCCTGGGTGACAGAGACTCTGTCTCAAAAAATAAATAAAATGAAATCTTTAGATTATGAAATTATCTTCTGATTTCTCAAAAGGTGAAGTTAATGACCCTATCCTAACTTTAGTCCATTTCCCTGATATCTATCATTTAAAAGAAGTACCTCCTTCCATAAACTAAAATCACTTCTTGCCTTGCCATAGAAGAGAATGTAAATTCAGGTTTCTAGTGAAAAGACCTTTATTTTTGAAGACTGAAGCTAGAAAGTCCTTCCTTTAAAAATATCATCTGTATCTTTCCATTTTCTAATAAGAAAGAGGAAACAATTTTCTGGGTCTTTTTTTTCTTACATTTATTCTGAGTTAAAACTTGTTATCTTTGAACTACTCATGAAGAAAAAGGCTGCGTAGGTCAAAAATGAGCAAAAATCCGAGGATGATTATGTGGCAGTATCTAAGATAAGAGTTTTCAGCAAGTTTATGAAAATCCACTTGCTTACAATTAATGTAAAATTATAAATACATAGCTGATGGGAATGTAAAATGATACAGCATCTTTGGAAAACAATTTGGCAGTTTCTTCAAAAGATAAACCGACACTTACTCTATGACCCAGCAATTGCACTCCTAGATATCAACCCAAAAGGAATGTAAACATATATCTGTCCAAAGACTTGCACACATAGCAGTATTATCATAGTAAAAAATTACAACCAATCCAGAAGTCCATCAGCTGGTATATTAGGCCATTCTTGCATTGCTATAAAGAAATACTTGAGACTGGGTAATTTATAAAGAAAAGAGGTTTAACTGGCTCATGGTTCTGCAGGCTGTACCAGCATGGCACCAACATCACTTAGCTTCTGGGGAAGCCTCAGGGAGCTTTTACTCATGGTGGAAGATGAAGCGGGAGCAGGCACTTCACTTGGTGAAAGCAAAAGCAAGAGAAAGAGAGTGAGGGAGGAGGCATCACATACTTTTAAAGGACCAGATCTCACAAGAACTCACTGCTGTAAAAACAGAACCAACAGAACAGAACAACAGAACCAACAGAACAGAACAACAGAACCATAAGAGGATGATGCTAAACCATTCATGAGTGATCCACTCCCACGATCCAATCACCTCCCACCAGGCCCCACCTCCAACATTGGGGATTACATTTCAGTCTGGGATTTGGGCAAGGACAAATATCCACACCATATCAGCTGCTGAATGGATGAACAAATGGTATAGCCATACAATGAGCATTATTCAGCAATAAAATGGGGAGAAATACTGATACATCCAACAACGTAAATGAACCTCAAAAGCATTACGCCAAGCGAAAGGGCCAGATACATAAGATCACATATTGTATAATTTCACTTAGGTGAAATGTCTAGAAAGGGAAAAACTGTTGAGACAGAACACAGATCAGTAGCCGCCTAGGATTAGAGCTGGGAGTAAAAACCATCAGCAAATGGGCATGAGAGGAGCTTATGGATGACAGCAGTGGTCTAAAACTGAATCGTGGTGATGGCTGCAAAGTTTATAAATTTACTAAAGCTTTCCAGCAGCATAATGAAAGTGGGTGAATTCTATGCTGTGTAAATTATGCCTCAATAAAGCTGTTTTTCAAAAGGCCATACATAGTATTCTACCATTAGTGTAAGTAGAAGGAAAAATAAGAAAACTTATCAATATCTTTTTGCCTTTACAAAAAGAAGCACAAAAGGAAAGATAAACCAGAAAACCACAAAGTTCGCAATGCATGAAGGGAATGTGGCACTAGGAACTGGGGAAGAAGTGGCACTTGTACAAGTAGACTTTTCTGTACAGTTTTTCTTTTGGAAACATGACAACCTTCTACATAGTCAAATTAATGAAGTTAATAAGAATGGGTTGAAGAAAATAAAATGAAGAGCAAACTGAAATCAACCCAATTAGATGACGAGTATAACCACTCAGATGGAAAGCAGAAAAAGAACTAATTCTAGCAGTGTATAAATACAATATTGGACTATACGATATTTGACTAATTTTAGCAGTGCATAAATACAAGATTTGACCACTCTCCATTCATGATGGGATAACTGGGCAGAGAGGACATCAGAATTCCTGAATTTTTCTCAGAGGTCTGTTTTGTGTAGTGGAAAGAATGAAGCAATTTTGAAACTATTTTAGCTGTGTTATACAATAGAGCAAATATATAAATATGTCATTTTGGGAACCTAGAGTTTTCACTGAAAAAAAACCCTATGAGGATAGATAGAAATTAGAATTATTGCTGTGAACTCATGAATTCTAAAATATGTATATGTTCACATGTATATGTATTTATGTATATACACATATGTCTGTAGTCATGTAAGTTTGTAGGTATGAACTATAAACATCCTTTGACTTTTTAGATCACTCATCTGAAAGGTGCAAGAAGCAGATTCCTCAGTAGCAATGGGCATGCCTCACATCCAGAGCTTGCTCTCTGATACCTTTTTCCATTAAAAGGAACCAAGACGCATCAGGGAAATGGTTGAGTTCAGGGCTGGGGCAGGTAGCTACAAGAAAAGCTTAGATGATCTCTTTATACCAGATATTAAGAAAGTGCTCAAAATGATGGAGGAATATAATATATCACAAGAACACAGGAGCCAGCTTGGAGGGGCTTCACTGGTTAAATCCAGGGCAATTTGAACACCAAAATCTTGAAGTACAGTAGTGAATTATAAGTCTGAAAAAAATAGTTTTTCTTGCATCAGAAAGAAAAATACATCAGGAACTGGAGATTAGGGAGTGTTCCTGCTTAAAGTAGCATACTAAGTGTCAAATGGTAAATGAGGAGGGAGTGCTACCATTGGAAAATAACCATTTCCCAATCATCATAGTAAAGACCCGTTCTGCAGGAATCAGCAAAGAGTGAACCGTAATGTAAACCATGGACTTCGGATAACAATGATGCGTCCTTGTAGGTTCATCAGTTGTGACAAGTGTACCACCCTGGTGAGAGATGTTGATAACGGGGAGGCTGTGCATGTATGGAGCAGGAGGTACACAGAAAAGCTCTACATTCTGCTCAGTTTTGCTGTGAACTTGGAACTGATGTAAAAAAAAAACTATATATTTTAAATGACCCTGCATATAATGAGATGTCAGCTGTCAGCTGTCTTTCTCATTATCTTTGGTTTTCAGACTATGATGTAGCTCAATATTATTTCCTATGTACTTATTTTTCTCCACATACATCAAACTTTTTGAAACTGTGGCTTGAAATCTTTTATCTATTAAGAACGTGTTTGTGCATTTCCTTTTCTAAGGTTAATTATTCCCTCAGTTCTAGCTTTTTTTCCTGTTTTATTAATTAATAAACTTTATTTTTAGTTTTGGGTTCACAGCAAAATTTGAGCGGAGAATACAGAAAGTTCCCATATCCAGCCCACTAATTGGGTCCCAAGTGTCATTTAAACTCTGTTTAACTTTTCTGCTGTTCATCTGTTGCTTTTATTGAGACATTTTCTTTTAGCCTGTCTTCCATTTTACTAATCACACTTTCCTGGGCTCCTCTTGTTAATTTCTTATTTTCTTCATGTCAGTTCTAAATATAAAAGAAGAATGGCTTTCATAAGAAAAAGATAGAAGAGCAGCTTTACAATATCTGAGTAGAAAAGCTATTGTTTTAATGCAATAAAATTCTAAACACAAAGGAAAAAAATAAATTTGATTATAATAAAGAATGTGAAATGCTACTGATCATCAAAATACATCATTAAAGAAGGGATTGAGCAACCCACAAACTAAGTACTGCTTGCATTATATATGCCCCATAAAGCACAGAAAGCCAGAATATAAAACAAATTCTTACCACTTGAAAAGAAAAACCCTGAAAACCCATTAGAAAAATGGGTAAAAAACTTGAATAGAGAATGTACAAATGATCAATAGAAATATAAAAAGAATGTACAAATGATCAACAGAAATATAAAAAGATGTTTCACTTCTTTATCTTCAGGAAAATGCTAATTTAAATCATGATGAGATACCATTCTACACACACCAGTTCAGCTAAAATGAAAAGGAGCAATATCAAGTGCTGGCAAGCCCATGGGGCAATCAGATCATTCATGTACACGTGGTGGAGTTTAAATTAAACCACACTGGGAAACTGTTTGGCAGCATCTACTGAAGCTGTATATGTAGCTACGCTGTTCCCCTTCACACAAACATCTACAGCAGATAGGTTTTCAAATGTTCTTAGTCCCAGGAGTCATAGGAGCTCTGCACAGGAAACTACCCAAATGTCCATCAACAAGAAAATGGATAAACACCGTGGTATCTGCACCCAGTGGAACACTAGACAGTAATAGAAATACACAAACCAGAACCCACACAACAATGAGGAAACTCACAGGCCTAATGCCAAGCTACACCCCAGGGAGTCCATATTCATGGTTCTGTTTACATAAAATATAAAATGAATTTTATAATTCATTTTATAAAACTGTCAAAATGAGTGAATCTGTGGTGCTATTAAACAGTGGGTGCTCTCTTGAGAACTGGATGTCAGCAAAAAGTACTTCTGAGATGTGGCTGATATTCTGTGTGTTGATTTCAGTGCTAGGCACATGGATGTGTTCGGTTTGTGAAAGTTCTTGGAGATGAACATGTATAATTTTTTGCATTTTCTGTATGCATGTGTAACTTTAGTAACAACTTGGAGAAAAAGAATGAAGTAAAAATATACAATCTGACATTCAAAATTCAGCAAAAATCAGTAAGCATAGAAGATGATAAGAAAAAGAGGCTGTGATATTTTTGTTAAAAATTCATATTTCATTAGCCAGGTGTCGTGGTGGGTGCCTGTAATCCCAGCTACTCGGGAGGCTGAGGCCGGAGAATTGCTTGAACCCGGGAGGTAGAGGCTGCAGTGAGCTGAGATTGCGCCACTACACTCCAGCCTGGGCAATGGAGAGAGACTCCATTAAAAAAAAAAAAATCAATATTTCAGTGTGTATTTTGTATGTGTATAGAAAACCTCAAATGGCTGCATACAAAAAAAAATTTTAAATTGGAAGGAAATAATGAAGAGGTTTTTAAAAGACAAGTTTAAAAATATAATTTTTGCATTTTATTTTGCTTACTTGTAAGTATTTTACAGACTGTATATTCATATACATGAAAATGAGTGAACAAAATTTGGCAAAAAAAAAATCTATGCACTGTGCTAACAAAAGCATATCTCAAGTGAGTAAAACCAGATACCTCATGAAATTGTTAAGCTGATTTCCAAAATCGTCACTCCTCAGGTTGCTATTAAATATTCTGAATGATATTTAAATATTATTTGATTTTTATATTTAAATATAACAAGTGATATTTTTAAAATAAAACAAAAAGATTTATTTAAAAAAAAAATTAACATCACCAATGAGAGGCAAATGGGTATCATGTGCCTGAAATTGTGAAGGACAGAGACTCACTTATGTAGTATTCTGGCCAAGGATGCATAACCTAAATGCAACCATGAAGAAACTTCAGACAAGCAAAAAATGGATGTTTTAGTTAAAAGTTGTTGGAGGGCCAGACTGCATTTTTCAAACATGTCAATGTCATTTTGAAAAGAAAAGTAAAGAAAAAGTTCCAGATTAAAGGAGGCTAAGGAGAGACATGACACTTAAATTCAATCCCTGACCAGAGGCTGGATCCTGTACATGACAGAAGAAAATGCTAAAGCATATCATTAGGTCATTCAGTAAATCTGGAATACCAATGGTAGATTAGATAAAAGTATTGTATCAATATTAAGTTTACTAATCAGTTAACATAGAAAAAAATGAATAAATTCATAGACATATACAACCTACAAGACTGAATTATGAAGAAATAGAAAATGTGAACAGATCAATAACATGTAAGGAGATTGAATCGGTAAGTTTCTCATCAAGGAAAAGCCCAGGACCTAATGATTTCACTGCTGAATTCTACCAAACATTTAAAGAACTCATAGCAATCCTTAAACTCTTCCAAAAAAATTAAAGAGGAGGGAAATATTGATGAAATAAATTAAAGACACAAATAAATGGAAAAGTATCTCATGTTCATGGACTGGAAGAATTGAAATTTGTAAGATGTCCATATCCAAAGTGATCTACAGGTTCCATGTAATCTCTATCAAAATTCCAATAACATTTTTCACAAAAATAGGAAAAAAAAAATCTTAAAATGTTATGTGTCACAAAAAATATCAATTAGCCAAAGCAATTTTAAGCAAAAATAACAAAGCAGGAGGCATCACAGTAACTAATTTGAAAATACACTATAAAGCTATAATAATAAAAACAGCATGGTAGTGGTATAAAAACAGACATATAATCTAATGGGACAGAATAAAAATCCCAGAAATAAATCCATGCATTTATAGTCTATGTACTTAAAAAAAAAAAAAATACCAAGGACTTACAATGGGAAAACTAGATATCCATATGCAGAAGATTGAAATTAGACCCTCATCTCACACCACATGCAAAAATCAACTCAAAATGGATTAAAGACTTAAATATAAAACCTACAATTGTGAAACTAGAAGAACACATAGGGGAATAGCTTCATGACATTGGTCTAGGCAATAATTTGTTTTATATGACCACAAACACGTGGCAACAAAAGTAAAAATAGACAAATGGGACTGCATTAAACTAAAAACCTCTGCATAGCAAAGAAAACGACTAACAGAGTAAAGAGAAACCTACAGAATGGGAGAATATATTTGTAAATCATAATCAGCCTCCAAAATATGTGAGAAACTCAAATAACTCAAAAGTAAAAAGACAACCTGATTTAAAAAATTAGCAAATGACCTGAATAGACATTTCTCAAGGGAAGACATACAAATAACTAACTAGGTATGTGAAAAAGAAATGCTCAGCCAGGGCGCCATGGCTCATGCTTGTAATTCCAGCACTTTGGGAGGCTGAGACGGGTGGATCGCCTGAGGTCAGGAATTCGAGACCAGTCTGGCCAACATGGTGAAACCCTGTCTCTACTAAAAATACAAAACTTAGCTCGGCGTGGTGGTGGGCACCTGTGATCCTAGCTACTTGGGAGGCTGAGGCAGGAGAATCGCTTGAGCCTAGGAGGTGGAGGTTGCAGTGAGCCAAGATTGTGCCACTGCACTCCAGCCTGGGCGACAGAGTGAGACTCTGTCTCAAAGAAAAAAAAAATACTCAACATCTCTAATCATCAGGGAAATGCAAACTGAAACCCCAATGAGATATTACCTCACACCTGTTAGGATGGCTATTCCCTGAAAGATAAAAGATAACAAGCATTGGCAAGGATGTAGAAGAGAGGGAAGACTTGCACACTGTTGGTGGGACTATAAATTAGTACAGCAATTGTGGAAAATAGTGTAAACGTTTCCTCAAAAAACTAAAAATGGAACTATCATATGATCCAGCAATCCCACTTCTGGGTATATATCCAAAGAAAATGAAATCTGTGTATCGAAGAGATATCTGCAGTCTCATGTTCATTGCAGCGTTATTCACAATAGCCAAGATATGGAATCAATCTAAGTGTTCAGAAAATGTGGTGTATATGCACAACAGAATACATTCAGCCTTTAAAAATACAGAAATCTTGTCATTTGTGACAACATGGATGAACATGGAGGACATTATCTTGAGTGAACTAAACCAGGCACACTTATATGTAGAATATTTTTTAAAAGTCATATTCATAGAAACAAGGAGTTAAATAATGGTTACCAGAGACTGTGGGTGTGGTAATTGGGAAGATGTTGGTCAAAAGAAACAAAATTTCAGTTAAACAGGAGGAATGAGTTCAAGAGATCTACTGAACATCAAGATGACTATAGTTTATAATAATACATTGTATACTTGAAAATTTTTGAGAGATTTTAAGTATTCTCACCACAAAAAAGTGAGGTAATGCATATGCAAAATGACTTTAGCCATTTCACGATGTATATACACATATCAAAACATCATGTTGTACACCATAATATATATGCAATTTTTACTTGTCAATTAAAAAAAAGAAAAAGTGGCTGGGCATAGTGGCTCACGCCTGGCCGAGGGACGGGATCACCTGATTCGACCAGACGGCCAAGTGAGAAACCTGTCTTAACTAAAAAAAAATTAGCCGGGATGGCATTGCACTCCAGCCTGGAAAACAAGAACAAAACTTCGTCTCAAAAAAAAAAAAAAAAAGAAAAGAAAAAGTAACTAAATGTACTGTATTTGTTAAGTGTACTGTGGTTATAAAGGAGAATCCCTATTTTTAGGAAATATGCTGAGTATTTTCCCCTCAAATGGTTCATAAATATATATACATATATCTAGTTTATACACAAATACATATGCAGATATAGATGATGTATTTTTAATGTATATATAAAAAGAGATTGAGAATGGTGACGCAAATGGGATAATCTGAGTAACTCCTGCAAATTTTTTATGTTTAAAATAATTTCCAAACAAAAGTTTAAAAATTGGAGTTAAATCCTGAAAGTTATCTTTCACTCCCATCTCCTCTTCCAAGGAGTAAGCCAATATTAACAGTTTTATATGTGTATTTCTAGACCCATGTCTATGTTTTTTATTGAGGTAAAATATATATAACATAAAATCTACTATTTTTAAGTGCACAGTTTAGTGCATTAAATACAAAAATGTGGAACTCTTCTTGAATTTGTGTGTCATCCTTGAGCAGGGGCCAAGCCAATTTTGTCTGTATTATTCCAATTTTAGTATATGTGCCGCTGAAGCAAGTACTCCATGCATTTCTAAACATACGTGTTCCAATATAAATGTAACCATATTGTACCGAAAAAGAAAATGAAAAAGAAAGATGTTCCTAGTAAAATGAGAACAACTATTTCATCACCAGCAGAACTGCAGAAATGTTAAAGGAACCTCTTCAGGCAGAAAGAAAATAACTGATGAAAATTTCAATTCACACAATGTAATAAAGAACATTAGAAATGGCAAATATAAAAACATTTTTTTCCTACTTAATCTCTTTAAAAGATATTTGACTATTTAAAGCAAACATAACAAAGTCTGTGGAGTTCATTACCTACATAGAAGTAAAATATATTACAACAATGACACAGAGGACAGGAGGAGCAGAATGAAAGTATGCTGTTGTAAGTTTCTTACATGTCATGTGAAATGATATAAC
The DNA here is from genome assembly GCF_009828535.3 of Hylobates moloch. NCBI lineage: Eukaryota > Metazoa > Chordata > Mammalia > Primates > Hylobatidae > Hylobates > Hylobates moloch. Next base: position 22,484,431 of record NW_026652277.1, on the reverse strand, counting down.
GTTATCTGAAAGTAGACTGATTAGTTAAATATTGTAAACCCTAGAGCAACCACTAAAAAGAAACCATACAAAAGAATTATTGCTAGTAAGCCAATAGTGGAGAGAAAATAGAATCTAAAAAATATTTGTTAATACAAATGAATAAAGGAACAAAGGAAAAAGAAAACATAAAATAGATGGGACAAAGGGAAAACAAATATCAATATGGTAAATTAAAACTCAACAATATCACTAATTCTATTGAATGTAAATGGTCTAGACGCTCCATTAAAAGATTGTCAGATTGGATAAAAAAAAGCAAGACCTAACTATATGTATGTTGTCCATAAGAAACTGACTTTAAATATAAAGACATGGACAGGTTAAAAAAAAGAATAACAAAACATTCCCCAAAATGTTACAAAAAAGTAAAAGAATGTCATACAAGCATTAAGCAAAAGTAAGAGAATTGGCTATATTAATATTATACAAAGTAGATTTCATACTGGGGATCATAATGGGAAATGGATCAGAAAACACAACAATGCTCACAGAGCTTCAAAATATATGAAGCAAACACTGGTAGAAGTAGAAGAAGAAATAGACACAATTACAGTTACAAACTTCAACACTCCTCTCTCAATAATTGTTAAATTATGTGGGGAGAAAACCAGTAAGGATGCATGAAACTTGAACAACACTATTAACTACTTAAATTAATTGGCATTTATAAAACACTCACCAAACAAGTGCAGAATAAACATTCTTTTCAAGTGTACATGGAGAATTTATCAAGATAGACCATATCGGGTCCATAAAACAAGTCTTAATACAATTTAAAGGATTAATGTCTAAAATATATTATCTGACACCAATAAAAACATCACAAGTGAAATAAGAAAATATTTTGAAAGGCATGAAAATGAAAGCATATTCCCACACATATAAAAAATGTGGGAATCATTTAAAGCAGTGCTAAAAAGGAAATTTATAACTTTTTTTTTTTTTTTTGAGACGGAGTCTCATTCTGTCACCCAGGCTGGAGTGCGGTGACACAATCTCAGCTCACTGCAACCTCCACCTCCCAGATTCAAGCGATTCTCCTGCCTCAGCCTCCTGAGTAGCTGGGACTACAGGCATGCGCCACCACACCCGACTAACTTTTGTATTTTCAGTAGAGACAGGTTTTCACCACATTGGCCAGGCTGGTCTTGAACTCCTGACCTCAGGTGATCCAACCTCCTCGACCTCTCAAAGTGTTGGGATTACAGACATGAGCCACTGCACCCGGCCGGAAATTTATAAGTTTAAATACTTATGTTGGAAAGTAGAAAACTTTATAGTTAAATGTCTATATTTCCACCTTAAGAAAACAGAAAAAGAAGAGCAATTTAACCCAAAGTAAGTGGAAGGGAAGAAATAACCAGAAATCAATAGAATACTAAATGGACAAACAGTAGAGAAAACCAATGAAAACAAAAGCCAGTCTTTGAAAACACAGCTGGTAAATCTTTAGCCAACTTAAACAAGAAAAATAGATAAAGAACACACAATTACAAGTACCCAGAATGAACAATTTCTATACCCTACTAAAAGGATAATAAAGAAATGTTATGAATAAACTTGAAACAATAAATTCATCAAATTAGATAAAAATACATTCCTTGAAAGATCAGAACAACTAAAGCTCACTCAAAGAGAAATAATTTAAACATCCCTATTTATATTAAAGAAAGTGAAGTTGTAGTCATAAACCTTTTTACAAAGAAAACCCATAGATTCAGAGGCTTGACTGATGAATTCTACTGAATGTTTAAGGAAGGAATAAAACCAATCCTGCACAAAAGCATAGAAAGAAGACTTTCCAGTTCATTTTATGCGGCTAGTTTTACCCTGATAACACTAGAAAAAGAAATTTAAAAGGTAGAAAACTACAGACCAATATTTCTTATAAACACAGGCACAAAAATCCTTAACAGAATTTCAGTAAATCAAATCCAGCTACATATAATAAAAGAATACATCATGAACAAGTGGGGTTTATCCTAGAAATGTAATATTGAGTCAACATGCAAAAATCAATAAATAGAATTCATCATACTAGCAGATTAAAAAGGAGAAACTATATGATTCATATCATTTCGTCTTAAAAAGTGCAGAAAAACATCTGACAAATTTCAACACCCATTCTTGATTTAAAACAAACAAACAAAAAGCCCTTAGCAGATTAGAAATAGGAGAAAACTTTCTCAATGCGATAGAGGAAATCCACCAAAAACCTACAGCTAATGCCATAATTTAAAACTGAATTATTTTCTCCTAAGATCAGGAAGAAGGCAAGATGTTCCCTCTTGTCACTTCTATTCAGTGCGAGTTTCCAGTTAATGTTATAAGGCAAGAAACCAAAATAAAAGTCCTATCTTTGGAATTGTATATGTAAAACTGTCATTATGCACCAGCAATGTGGCTGTTGATACAGAAAATCCAAAGGAATCTACCAAAAAGTAACCACAGCTAACTAAGAAGCAAATTTAAACAAGGTCACAGGATACAAGGTCAACATACACAAATCAATTATATTTCTATATGGTAGCAACAAACAATTGGAAATTTACATTTTAATAATATGTTTAAAATGGCATCACAAAACATGATTTATTTAGGAATAAACATAACAAAATAATGGTGGTATGTGTAGTAACCAAATCAGTCTTTTCCTTTTCAGCAGTTTTCAGTTATCTACAGTCAACTACAATCCAAAAATATGAAGATATTTTGAGAGACCACATTCACACAACCTTTATTAGTTTGTTATAATTCTTCTACTTTATTATTAGTAATTGTTACTCTCTTACTATGCCAAATTTATAAATTAAACTTTATCATAGGTAAGTAGATATTAAAAAAAAACATAGGATATATAGGGGTCAGTACTCTCCACAGTTTGAGGCATAGCTGGGGTTATTGGAACGTGTCCTCTGCAGGTAAGGGTGGGCAACTGTACAGAGAAAAGTCCAAGACTTTGCTGAGATAAATTAAATATCTCAATAAATAGTGAGAGACACATGTTCATAGTTGAGTTGACTTGGTATTGTTGAGATGTCAGTTCTCCCTAAATTGTGAGTCAGTGCTGTTCCAATCAAAATCAAGCTGATTTTTTAATGTAGAAATTTATATAGAATTGCAGGTGAGGCACGGTGGCTCACACCTGTAATCCTAGCACTTTGGGAGGCCAAGACAGGCACATCACCTGCGGTCAGGAGTTCGAGACCAGCCTGGCCAACATGGTGAAACCCCTAAAAATACAAAAATTAACCAGGTGTGGTGGCGTGCTCCTGTAATCCCAGCTACTCGGGAGACAGGCAGGAGAAACTCTTGAACCCGAGAGACAAAGGTTGCAGTGAGCCGAGATAGCATCACTGCACTCCAGCCTGGGTGATGGAGTGAGACTCTGTCTCAAAAAAGAAAAAGAAAAAAGAAATTTATGTAAAAATGCAGAATCCTAGAATAAGCAAAATAATTTTGAAAAAAAAAAAGAACAATCACTGGTCAATTTGAAGGCTTACTATAAAGCTAAAATAAGACAGTGGGTTGTTAGCATAAGGATAGACATATAGATCCATGAAACTGAGAGTTCAAAAATAGGCCCACACATAAATGGTCAATTGTTTTTCAGTTTTCAATAAAAGTACCAAGGTATCAAAAGGGAAAAAGCGATCCTTCCTTCCTTCCTTCCTTCCTTCCTTCCTTCCTTCCTTCCTTCCTTTTACTTTCTCTCTCTCTCTTTTTCTTTCTTTTTTGTTTTTTTTAGACGGGGTCTTGCTCTGTTACCTAGGCTAGAGTTCAGTGGTGTGATCACGGCTCGCTGCAGTCTCAACCCCTTGGGCTCAGCCTCCTGCGTAGCTGAGGCTACAGGTATGTGCCGCCACACCCAGCTAATGTTTTAGTCTTTTGTAAGGGCTCTCCCTATGTTGCCCAGGCTGGTCTCCAACTCCTGGCCTCAAGTGATCCACCTCAGCTTCCCAAAGTGCTGGGATTACAGGCATGAGCCACCGTGCCCAAAAATGCCCTAATGTTTGACACAAAATGTATTCTGGAAAAATTGACACAAAATGTATTCTAGACCTAAATGGAAAATCTAAAACCATAAAACTTCAATAAAACAGGAGGGAAAACCTTTGTGATTGGGGCAAAGTTTTCTTAGATGGGACAAAAAGTGTACAAACCATGCATTAAAAAATTAGCACATTGGAGGTATCATCAAAATGTGAAACTTACACTCTTCCACCTTATTTTTGTTGTTGTTGTTGTTGTTGCTGTTGTTGTTTAGACAGAGTCTTACTCTGTCACCCAGGCTGTAATACAGTGTCGCGATCTCGGATCACTGCAACCTTCACCTCCCAGGTTCAAGCAACTCTCCTGCCTCAGCCTCCCGAGTAGCTGGGATTACAGGCACCCGCCACCACGCCTGGCTAATTTTTGTAATTTTTTAGTAGAGATGGGGTTTCACCATGTTGGCCAGGCTGGTCTTGAACTTCTGACCTCAAGTGAGCAGCCCACCTTGGCCTCCCAAAGCGCTGGGATTACAGGCATGAGCCACTGCACCCAGTCTCTTCCACCATATGTTAAGTGAAATAAGCCAGGCACAGAAAGGCAAGTACTATATGATCTCACTCAAGTGGAATCTAAAATGTTGTTATCACAGAAGTAGAGAGTAGAACAGCAAGCAGTTACCAAAGGATGGGGAGGGGTCAAGGAGAGGAGAGATGGGGAGTAGTTGGTTAAGGGATACAAAGGTACAGTTGGATAGGAGGAATAAATTCTGGTGCTCTATTGCACAGCACAGTGACTCCAGTTAACAATAATGTATTTTATATTTCAAAATAACCAGAAGAGAGGTTTTTGAATGTTCTCATCACAATGAAATGATAACTGTTTAAGGTGATAGATATGCTAATTACCCTGATTTGATCATTACACAATGTATACATGTATCAAAATACCACACTGTACCCCACAAATATGTATAATTATTATGTGTCCACAATACCCTATAAATGTGTATAATTATTATGTATCAATCATAAATGTTAAAAAATTTTCTGTTCATCAAAATCGTCCGGGAGTGGTGGCTCACACCAGTAATCCTAGCACTTTGGGAGGCCGAGGTAGGCTGATCACCTGAGGTCAGGATTTCGAGACCAGTTTGGCCAACATGGCAAAACCCCATCTCTATTAAAAATACAAAAATTAGCTGGGTGTGGTGGTGCATGCCAGGAATCCCAGCTGCTCAGAAGGCTGAAGCATGAGAATCGCTTGAACCTGGGAGACAGAGTTTGCAGTGAGCCGAGATCAGGCTACTGCACTCCAATCTGAGCAGCAGAGCGAGACTCTGTCTCAAAAAATAATACAGTTAAGAAAGTGAAAAGGCAAAACACAGATTAGAAAAAAATATTTGCAAAATATATATGTAAATAAAGGACTTATATCCAGAATTTGTAAAGAATCTCAAACTTCAATAATGAGGCACATTACTTGATTTTTTTAATTGGTAAAAGATTTGAATAGACATTTCCCCAAAGAAGATATACTAATGGCAAAAAAAAAGCACATCTAAAAAACACTCAACATTATTAATCCGTAGGGAAATGCAAATAAGACCACAATGGGCTACTGCTGTACACCCTCTACAATGGCTGAAATTGTTTGAATTGGCAATATGAAATGTTGACAAGGTTGTGAAGCACCTGGGACTCTCATACACTGCTAATAGGAATGCAAAATGGTCCAGCCACTTTGGAAAAGTGTGTCAGTTTCTTATGAAGTGAAATATACATTTACCATAGGATTCTGCAACTCTATTCCTAGATATTAACCCAAGAGGAACAAAAATGTATGTTCACATGAAGACATAAACGTTCATAACAGCTCTCTTCATAATAATCCCAAACTGGAAGCCCATCAAAGGTCATCAGCAAGTGTATGGAAAAGCAAATGGTAGCACACCAGCTGGCAATATAAAGGAACAAACGGATGCATGCAACAACGTACCACGGTACATTATATTTAGCTTGTTATTGTTTTTACTTCCCCTCCCACCACACTTCTACCACTGTAAACTTGAAATCAGGAATCGTTTCCTTTTTTCCATCATATTTCCAGTGCCTAGCACAGAACATGATACTTAGTGGGTGCCCAGTAAATATTTGTTGCCCATGAAGTTCTTATTTATGCCAGATTTGCTTGTATAGTCTCGGGCAATGGGTTCTTTTCTCATGCACTCTGTCTTGGGGAAGACAACTAATTCATTTTCCTATAAAAGCACACTAACTCGGGCTGGGCCCAGTGGCTCACGCCTGTAATCCCAGCACTTTGGGAGGCCGAGGCGGGTGGATCACCTGAGGTCAGGAGTTCAAGACCAGCCAGACCAACGTGGTGAAACCCGTCTCTACTAAAAATACAAAAATTAGCCAGGCAAAGTGGCAGATGCCTGTAATCCTAGCTACTGGGAGGCTGAGGCAGGAGAATCACTTGGACCGGGAGGCGGAGGTTGCAGTGAGTCAAGACTGCACCATTAACTCCAGCCTGGGCGACAGAGTGAGACTCCATCCCAAAAAAATACACCACTAACTCCTTGTTTGATTACATTAATGTGTGTGTGTGTGTGTGTGTGTGTGTGTGTGTGTGTGTGTGTGTGTAGAATAAAGCTCCAGAAGTGAGCTCTTTTTTGTGGCACATTTCAGGGACTTCCAGCCTTCTGACTTCGGGATGACTGGTTGGCAGGGTTTACAGGGACGGTAATGAAAGCCCCTGGACTCCCACTTCCTCCTCCTTTCCTCTTGATCCGCAAGAGGTTTGAGCCAAGCTTCTCTCAGCCCTCCTTTTTAGGCTCAGGCGCTGTGCCAGCCCCAGCCCAGTCCCAGGGCTGAAATTATTTGCTCCTTTGCCCAAGCTTTAGGAGCCAACTTGCAATTTGGCTTTTACAATATGTTCTGACTCTTTCGAGTGTGGTTTGGACTCATCAATATTCATGAGCTTGCAAAGAAGAGGTTCTAGTCCCCAGGGAGGCTGTGTGGTGGTAGAAGGACCCTTTCCTCAGTCTCACTATGGCACTGGCCAGGCTACCATCTGCACAGAGAATAGCTGTACAGATGCTTCTTGAAGAAATCCTTACGCTTCTTCCAGATGGAACAGATCTTTCGTCCTTCAGTTTGGATATTTTGGCCTCCAGAGATGAGTACTCAGAAGTCCATGTCACCGTAGAAGATACTAAGTTTTTATCTCTTGGGGACTCTGGTGTGTTTTTCATTCAGTTTTTTAAAAATGTGTTCCCAGGTCCCATATCCCACAGCAGCTAAGAAGAGATGCCAGGGCAGAGAGCAGTGTCCTCAGTGACAGAGGTTGCTGCAGTTCAGTGGGCTGGCAGCCAAGGAGATTTCTTTTTTGGGGGAGTGGAATAGATTACTATTTCTGCTTGTGTGGGATTTTATTTCTGGTTAGGTCATGAACTTCTGATGCACACATGTCTTTGCTTTTTTTTAATTCAACTAATTCATTTTCCAATAAAAGTATACTAACTCCTTGTTTGATTACATTAACGTGTGTGTGTGTGTGTGTGTGTGTAAAATAAAGCTCCAGAAGTGAGCCCTTTTTGTGGCACATTTCAGGGACTTCCAGCATATGAGGGCCTCCTAGCTACAGTAAGATTATAATGCTAGAATGTTTCTTCACATTTAAGTACACACTGTGCTACGCACTGCGTTAGATGTTTTGCAAGATTTATATGCTTTAATCCTTACAACACCCATGTGTGGTAGACTAGTATAGACCCACTTCACAGACAAAGAAACTGAGGTTTATTAAGACAAATCAATTTGCCCAAAGTCACCTCCAGAAATGACAGAGCTGGCTTTCAACCTCAGCGATCTGATGCCAGAACCATTCCTTTTATCTCCATGTCTTGAGACTGATGATTCAGTTCTCAGAATAAGACTATTCAACAGAGAGGAAGGACAGCAGCCACCTCTAATTCCATGTTATTGGCTGCAGATGAGCCACACATTACTCTAAGGTAAGGGTCAAAATGTCTGGACTCTGACTTAAGGTATTGGTTAATTTTTTGCAGAAGTGACTGTTTTGTCTTTCTCAAACATCCTCTAACCTAGACCCACAGGAATCTGACAAAGTTTCCCATGGGATGAAGGGCGTGTGTGGTTTTCTAGGAGCCTGTGAAGAACCGCAGCTCTGGTGGGAGGACAGCCTTCTGCCCTTCTGAAAAAGCACTGGCAAGAGCTATTCCTTCATTGGTTCATCAAATATGATTAAGCAGCTGGGCATGGTGCCTCACACTTGTAATCCCAGCTACTCAGGAGGCTGAGGCAGGAGGATCACTTAAGGCCAGGAGTTTGAGGCTAGACTGGGCAACATAACAAGACCTTGTCTCCAAAGAAAAAATGTGGTTAAGTACCTCTTTCTGGCGTGAAAAAGACAGCAACAGATCCTACTTTCATAGATCTTACAGTCTGGCAGAGAAGACAGACAATTAAATGAACAAATACTCAAGGGGCCATAAGAGTAATGCCAGAGGAAGTGCTGGGTGCAAAAGGAGTGTAGCACCCTAGGAGGATGCTTCTGCTAAAGAGATGTAACAGACATCAGGGTAGGGGCAACGGAGAGCCATCTCCGGTACACAGAGGCAAACCCTAGGGTCTGCCCCAGCCATGAAAAGAAGCAGAGTTAAGATCACAGGGGGCTGAGGACGGCATTATCTGTAGCTGTCTCAGGACATTTTAAATCACCATCAAAGACATCGTGTGAGCTCTCTGGGACACTGCAAGAGAAAAAGACATCTGGAAGCTGCAGGATTCTGGTACTTCTGCTGGTAGGCACTCAGAACCTAACATTTTAAATTCTCGTTGCACTTGTCAACCATACTGCTAACTGGCTTTGATCTATAGAAGCTTGATTACATCTAGCCATTGCTGAAAGAAGTTTCTTTTTCTAAATATAATTTTTTTTCATATATGGGAACTGCTATCCTCCTAGGGAGAGTAATTCATTTTCCAAGGTTGATTTTTCTTTTTTTTTCTTTCTTTTTTTTTTTTTGACAGAGTCTTGCTCTGTCGCCCAGGCTGGAATGCAGTGGCACCATCTCAGCTCACTGCAACCTCCGCCTCCCTGGTTCAAGTAATTCTCATGCCTCAGCCTCCTGAGGAGCTAGGATTACAGGCATGCACCACCACACCCAGCTAATTTTTGTATTTTTAGTAGAGACGGGGGTTTCCCCATGTTGGTCAGGCTGGTCTCAAACTCCTGACCTCAAGTAATCCACCTGCCTTGGCCTCCCAAAGTGCTGGGATTATAGGCATGAGCCACCATGCCTGGCTCCAAATTTGATTTTTCTAAGAAGTAAATTCTCATTGACTTTGAAAGACTAGCAGGAAGTGACTTGACAAGCCAGGGACTACTGCAATAATTAAAGACCTCAGGGTTCTCCAGATTTTTATCAAGTACCCCAACAACAGAAGACAGTAAAACTCTAGAAAGTTTGGAATATCACTACAAGCTCTCAGAAATTTCTTTGAATTTCTTATTTTATTTTAAAATATTTTGTAAATTTTGTGTTAATTGCGTAATATATCAGAGATTATTTTAAAGGAAAATTGCCATCAAATCTCTGAGTAGTTAACGGTCCCATAAAATGAGCAGGCTGCATGCCCCAGGGTGAGAAAACCCTTTTCATGTTGTCATTATACTTTGCATTTTTTTTAACAGTAAAAACCATCATTAAGTACATGAAATGTAGAGTAAAATTTGAAAATATTCCACAATGCTTAACAATTTTTTCTTCTTGGATAATGATCCCAAATCTAAATTACAAACCTGAGATTCATCCTAAATCTCTTTGAATTTCTGTTTTTTTTCCCTCCCCACCCACCACCCCCAACAATTATGTGTATTTCAGTGTAATTTAGACAAAGTGCAAAGAAAAGCAATGTCTTCTAAATCAAGACAGAATTCTTCACAGAATTATCTGAAAGTCAAAATACTTAAAGTTTAAAATAGGTGATTAAGGTTCTGGAGATTTAACTTCTATTTTCAACTCCCCTGTTGACTTTAGGAAAGCGTCCATTCTTTTAGAAAAGCATGTATTCTGTAGTTTTTCTGTCCAGAAAAACTATTATAGTTAGAATAATAATCCTGACTTGTATGACAATAACAATAAAAATAACACAAGTTAGAATAATGTTTAACTTTTATTCTAAGTTAAACATTATTCTAATTCTAAAAATTATAATAAAAATTCCAATTCTTTAAACATACATCAGTGACTACCCTGTGTGCCATTCTTGACCATACTTTAAACATACATCAGTGACTACTCTGTATGCCATTCTTGACCATGTTTTTCTAAGTGTATTTGAGAAGTTTGACGAGCACCTGATGTGGTTTCGCTCTGTGTCCCTACCCAAATCTCATGTTGAATTGTAAATCCAGTGTTGGAGGAAGGGTCTGGTGGGAGGTGATGGAATCACGGGTGCAGACTTTCCATTTGTTGTTCTAGTGATAGATTCTCATGAGGTCTGGTTGTTTGAAAGTGTGTGGCACCTCCTCCTTCTTTTTCTCTCTCTCTCTTTCTCTCATTCTCTCCTGATGGCCGTGTGAAGATATGCCTGCTTCCCCTTTGCCTTCTGCCATGATTGTAAGTTTCCTGAGGCCTCCCCAGCCATGCCTCCTGTACAGCCTGCAGAACTGCGAGTTGACCTCTTTTCTTTATAAATTAGAAAGCTCTTTTCTTTATAAATTCCCCAGTCTCGGGTAGTTCTTTATAGCAGTGTGAGAACAGACTAATATAGTACCATTCTGATAGGATAGGAATTTCTTTTCTTCTGGGAACAGATGAGAAATGTAAAGGAACAGGGATGAGCAGTCCTGCCCAAGGTGACTCGGTAACCGCTGAACTGGCCAACATATGACTATTAATGTCTCTGATGTCCACTCATGGCAGACAGCAGCACATCCAAAAAGTTATCAAAAAGTTTGGCTGACAATTTGAAACATATGATCAAAGACTCTCTGAATTTCATCGTTTTAATTATTGCACAAGAAGACTGACAAAATAAAAGGAAGGTTCAGCGCGATGGCTCATGCCTATAATCCCAACTCTTTGGGAGGCCAAAGCGGGTGGATCAGTTGAGCCCAGAAGTTCGAGACCAGCCTGGCCAACATGGAGAAAACCTGTCTCTACTAAAAATACAAAAATTCGCTGGGCCTGGTGGCACATACCTGTAATCCTAGCTACTCGAGACTGAGGCATGAGGATCGCTTGAATCTGGGAAGCAGAGGTTGCAGTGAGCTGAGATTGTGCCACTGCACTCCTCAAATATATAACTTATTTTTCTTCAATCACAATGCAGAATTTGGTATCAACAAATGAACTTTAAGTGGAGAATATTTGGTCATATGCTATTAAAATAGATAAATATTCTGTTTTTAAAACAGCATGAGAGCTAAAATAAGCTATGTAATGTAAATAAATGAATTCATCAGGAATGTGAATAAATTCAGCCTTCAAATCAAATTGTTTGTGTAGTAAATTGTCTTTTTTTTTTAAATACAACAAAAGAACTTTTAAATAGTTATAGGTTACTAACAATTATTTTTATAGCCATATTCCTTTAAGTAAATTTGTTAAACTTTAACTGTTTTAAATTTAGGAATCTTTCAAAAGATTTCTTTGACAGTATTGAAGAAAATAAAACTCTATTACTCATGCATAAAGTGTTTCCTCTTGCCTTGGTAAAAAGAGTAAAATATTACATAAATTATTATAGTACCCTGAAAGGTTATATATTTCTTTGATAAATATGATAGATAGAAATGGTACAGGAAACAAGCTAGATATACAAACTGACATTTATTGTGCACATAAGATTCTCATTAGTCAGGTGTTAGATCTGTTTATATCATACGACATATCTATTGGCATTTTCCTTAATCTCATTTGTTTATTTGTTGCTTTCATAATAACCCTGGTGCCCTGAAAGTAGAGTCACACAAATTTAATCTTTTACTATTTGATTGCATTTTCATATTTACTGGGCTATTTAGTAAAAAGACTAGGGGAAATCTTTGATGCCAGATTGTCACATGAAATTAAATCTATGTCCTTAAAAATGAAATGGGGCACTCAGCACATGGCTGTGCTCATACAGAATTAGATCTAGCATTGTTTCTGGTTTTTCATGTTGCTAAGAACTATTTCTTGCTGTCTGGAAAATTCTTGTCTGAAATTATCTAAGCAATATTTCATTTAAATTGCAAGATGGAATAATCTTTTGCATTTTGCTTCTAGAAATTCTATGTAAATAGGCCCATCAGCCTAAAGACAGAACACTAGCTTATATATGTAGTAAGACAGACACAAATAGAAAAAGCACTATATTTCTGTTTAGCTGTCTATTGTTGATGCTAATTGTCCAGTATAATCTTTCGCCTGATTTAAATTGTTAATGCTTGAAAATCTATTTCCCAAAATTGGCTCCCTATCATGAATATCAAGGCATGTGAATTTCAAATAAACCTGAAGGAAGCAGGATCATTTTAATTACCCAGCAGTTATAATAGGATTATTTTCATATATATGTGTGTTTTTATATCATGATTATTAATACTAACATAAAATAATGTTAATGACAATGAGGATATGAATTTCTTGAGTGCTTCTATGTGCCAGGTATTGTGCTCAGTAATTTACATGACTTATCTCCTTTAATCCTCACAAAACTCTGAAATAAAAACTGCTATCCCCATTTTGCAGATGAAACTGAGGCTTCACGACATTAAGTAACTTGCCCAATGTTGTACAGCTAGCAAGTGGTCAAACACGAATTTGGAGGGAGACATTTTGACTTCAGATCTCATGCTTTTAAACTAGTATCCTACTTCAGAAAGAATTTAAGGTGGCTTTAAAAGACACCTACAGTATATCAAAAGAACATTAATTAGAAGCACATGAGGAAAAGAACAGAGAATAGGAATATAAATGGCACCAGAATTAGCCCAGTAAATGAAATTTACAGTACTTGCTTAGGCTGAACTACAAATGTACTCTAAGCTTTCTAACAGTCTTCGCAAAGACCAAACAGAATATGGTGCTGCATTACAAAATCAAACCATTTGGTCAACTGAAACACATCTATTGTTTATATTAAGACTGTGAAGACAGTCTCCTAAGCATCCTCATAAACTGAATATTATGCAAGGTAATGAAGCCCATTTTCAACAGTATCCTTACAGTAAATATGATGATGAATTTCACTTGGCTGTTTCTTACTGATCTGCTGACACAGACAAATAGCTTAATTCAGTTAAGTCACACCAAAGCACAATTCAGTTAAAGCAACTTTTCAGGAGGCCACTGCGACATATCCAGATATACACAAGGGCTGTAAGCAAGAATGAAGGCATTAATGAAGCCAAGCAAATTGCTCTGAAAATAGAAAGCTAAACCAAAAAAAAAAATAATAAATTTACTACATAGTTTTCCCTCACTAAAGACAATAACTAATTTTTGTCTTTATATATTAGTAATGGATCTTTCCAAATTCTTGGTGTGGTTGTTGACCAAATCTACCCTGTAATTTCACATTTACTTGTTTTGTTTATATAATTTGTGCTCATTTCTCAAATATGCTTTTTGATTTTTTCTCCACTTTAAAAAAACTTCCCTTTTATGATCAGCATCCATGACACCTCTATAAATTTTTCTCTAACTCTGCTCACCTAACAGAATCAATCAAGTCTTATGCTGTATTTCCATAGCACTTTGGAGTAATAAAAGCTAGAATGGATTGAGCATTTACTATGCACAGGAACTTCCCTTTAATTTTTACAACTCAGTAAAGAAGATACTAGTGCTATCCCCATTTTACAGTTGAAGGAATCGAGGTATTGAAGGTGAAACAACTTGCCCAAAGTCCCACAGAGAGTAAGTGGCAGATTCAGCTTTCAAAGCCAAGGCATTCTGGCTCCAGAGCCCCCACAGGTAGCTGGTGCGCCATCCTGCCTGTAATATACACCACCAGTTATCACTTGGCACACGATACTCAGTGTTTCTATTTTTATCTCTCTTCCTTCTTCTAGTTGCCCATTCTAGCTTTCTCCATTTCTTCATATCCTAATCATTCCTCTACCAATTCAGATCTGGCTTCTGACTCCCCCACTCCTTTGAAACTATGTCCAGAAAATATTTGCAAATTATGCATCCAACAAAGGTCTAATATCCAGAAGCTATAAGGTGCTTAAACAAATCGATAGGGAAAAAAAACACCTCATTAAAAAGTGGACAAAGGACATCAACAATTACTTCTGAAAAAAAAAGACATGTAACTGGCCAAGAAACATATGAAAAAAGCTCATTATCACTAATCATCAGAGAAATGCAAATCAAAACCACAATGAAATACCATCTCACACCAGTCAGAATGGCTATTACTAAAAAGTCAAAAAATAACGTGTTGGTAAGGCTGTAAAGGGAAAGCTCATACACTGTTGGTGGGATTGTAAGTTAGTTCAACCACTCTGGAAAGAAGTTTGGAGATTTCTCAAAAAACTAAAAATAGAATTATCGTTCAACCCATCAATCTCATTACTGGGTATATATCCAAAAGAAAAGAAATCATTCTACCAAAAAGATACATGCACTCGTATGTTCGTTGCATCACTATTCACAATAGCAAAGCCATGGAATCAACCTGGGTCCCCACTAATGGTGGAATGGATTTTTTAAAATGTACATATACACCATGGAATACTACACAGCCATAAAAAAGAATGAAATCATGTCCTTTGCAGCAACATGGATGGAGCTGGAGGCCATTATCCTAAGTGAATTAATGTGGAAACAGAAAATAAAATACCTTGTCTTCTTACTTGTAAGTAGAAGCTGGCTGGGCAAGGTGGCTCACACTGTAATCTCAGCACCTTGGGAGGCCAAGGTGGGAGAACTGTTTGAGGCCAGGAGTTTGAGACTAGCTTGAGCAACATAGCAAGACCAAAAAAACCCAGAAAAAGTTATCCAAGCATGGTGGTGCACGCCTGTGATCCCAGCTACTTGGGAGGCTAAGGCAGGAGGAGCGCTTGTGCTCAGGAGGTTGCATTGAGCTATGATGGTGCCACCTTGCTCTAATCTGGGTGGCACAGTAAGATCCCGTCTCTAAAAGATAAAATAAAAAAATAAGTGGGAGCTAAAGGTTGGGTACAAATGGACATAAAGATGGGAATGATAGACATTGGAGACTCCAAAAGGGTGGCAGAAGGGGTGAGGACAAGGGCTGAAAAGCTACCTATTGGGTACTATGTTCACTATGTGGTTGACAGGTTCATTTGAAGCCCAAACTTCGCCATTACACAATATACACATAACAAATCTGCACATGTACCCCATGAATGTAAATTTTTTATTTTTATTTTTAGTTCTGGGGTACATGTGGAGGATGTCCAGGCTTGTTACATAGGCAGACGTGTGCCATAGTGGTTTGCTGCACCTATCAACCTATCAACTAGGTATTAAACCCAATATGCATTATCTATTTCTTCTAATACTCTTCCTCCCCCCTCCCCATCGCCCGACAGGCCCCAGCGTGTATTGTCCCCCTCCCTGTGACCATGTGATCTCCTTGTTCAGCTCCCACTTATAAGTGAGAACATGCCATGTTTGGTTTTCTGTTCTTGCGTAAGTTTGCTGAGGATAATGGCTTCCAGTTTCATCCATGTCCCTGCAAAGAACAAGATCTCATTCCTTTTTATGGTTGCATAGTATTCCATGGTGTATATTTACCACATTTTCTTTATCCAGTCTATCACTGATGGGCATTTGGGTTGATTCCATGTCCTTGTTATTGTGAATAGTGCTGCAATGAACATACACATGTATGTATCTTTGTAATAGGATGATTTATATTCCTTATATACCCAGTAATGGGATTGCTGGGTCAAATGGTATTTCTGGTTCTAGACCTTTGATGAATCACCACATCATTTTCCACAATGGCTGAACTAATTTACATTGCCACCAACAGTGTAAAAGCATTCCTATTTCTCTGCAACCTTGCCAGCATCTGTTGTTTCTTGACTTTTTAATAATGGTCATTCTGAGCTTTTTTTTTGTATGTTTGTTGGCTGCATAAATGTCTTCTTTTGAGAAATGTCTCTTCATGTCCTTTGTCCACTTTTTTTTTTTTTTTTTTGAAGGGTCTCATTTTGTCGCCAGGTGAGTCATGGGAATTCCCCGGGTTCACACCATTCTCCTGCCTCAGCCTCCCAAGTAGCTGGGACTACAGGCACCCACCACCACGCCCGCTAATTTTTTTGTATTTTTAGTAGAGACGGGGTTTCACTGTGTTAGCCAGGATGGTTTCGATCTCCTGACCTCCTGCCCGCCTCGGCCTCCCAAAGTGCTGGGATTACAGGCATGAGCCACTGCGCCCAGCCCACCTTTGCCCACTTTTTAATGGGGTTGTTTGTTTTTTTTTTTCTTGTAAATTTGTTTGAGTTCCTTGTAGTGAATCCAAATATTTTTAAAGGAAATTTTTAATAACTCCCCACCCCCAACCAAGAAAAAGAAACTATGTCTATATGGTCACCAAGGACATCGAGGTTCTCAATCAAACACTTCTCTGTCTTCATTTAATTTCTCCATTGTGATAGAAATTTCTGACCCCTCTCTCCCTCTGAAAATAATTCTTTACCTCGGCTTTCCTGACCTCTCTGTTTTCTGTGTCTGTTTCTATATTGCAGGTTGCTTCCTCTCAGTCTCCTTGATTCTTCTTTTCCTGCCTACCCTTAAATTTTCCTTCTGCCCCACTCTCTGACTCCCAGTCTAATCCTCAGCATTCTTTTTTCTCTTTCTACCGTTTCCCCAGGGAGACTCATTCACCCACAATTATTTTTTTTCCAGCACAGATCTTTCTGTTGAGTTTAACATTCATATAATCATGTTCCCTCGCAACCCCAGGTTTTAGATGTAGACCTGTATTATAGCACTTCTCTTTCATCTTTCTATTCTTAGCACTTGGCACAGAGTAAGTGCTCAATAAATATTTTTATAAGAGAATCTAGGTAAACCAGACTAGAGGATGTTTTGGCAAGTCAGGCCAAACAGATGATGCTATAAACTATAAAACCTTCTACAGAAGGAACTGGACTCAAAAAACAGAATAGGTTAGCCTTGAAGACCAATAAGATACGGTTCTGGGGGCAAGACTCAAATATAACTCTTAGGCATCTGTCATATGCCACTGGGTATAATGTGTGCAAAGAGAAAAGGTTGGCCTTTTCCTTTGGTTAATTTACCAGGTAATTGCCAATATTTTCTTTTCTTTTGCTTTGTGCTGTGTGGAAACATTCTGCCATGCAAAATAGAACCAAGGGAGGAGGATGTTCTCCATAGGCCATTATTTAACTCTGCCATTTTACCAGCCTATAAGCTCCATGGGAACAGAAGCCCTGTTTCTTTTGTTCTAGTGCCTAGCCTATATTTTGGGCACACAACAAATAAGGATTATCTTTAATTGAATACCTTCTATGTACCAAGTACTGTACCATATGGTTTGTGTATATTTTCTCCTTTAATACTCACCAAAAAAGAGGGTCATTTTAGGGCTGAGGATGCCAATGCTTAGAAAGGTTAAGTGGCTTGCTCAAGTTTAGGGTACAAATAGCTAAGTCAGTAGTTAAACCTAGATTGCTCTGATCCAAAGGCTTCCCTTTAATAAAATACTATATGATCTTCCTATATGTGATTAAAATTTCCAGGAACACTGGCTGCTGTAGCACATGCCTGTAGTCCCTGCTACTCAGGAGGCTGAGCTGGGAGGATTGCTCAGCTCAGGATTTCTAGGCTAGACTGGGCAACATAGCAAGACCCTATCTCTAAAAGAAATAAATAAATGTATATTTTAAAATTCTGATGATAGAATGAAAGAACACAAGAATATTCACATTTGGGGATATATTTTGGTGTGTTTCATTGAAAGGGTTTTTTCCTTCATGAACTGTTATATGTATAAATATTACCATTTAAAATGAAATGCTTTTATGTCTAAGGTCTTTAAGCTCTTAATCGAATTCTTGAAATATTATCTGACATTTTAAAAAATACATAGATGGAGTAGATTCTTCATAGTTTTGTGTGTGTTACTGTTTCCTATGGTTTGAATATTTTCCCCGAATTTCATGTGCTGGAAACTTAGTCCTCAAATTCATATGTTGGTGATATTTGGAGGTGAGGCCTTTGGGAGGTAATTAGGGTTAGATAAGGTCACCATGAATCCCTCATGATGAGACTGATGTCTTTATAAGGAGACGAAGAGAGACCTGAGCTAACATGCTTGCTTTGTCTCACCATGTAATGCCCTCTACCACATTATGATGCAGCAGGAAGGCCCTCACAAGATGCAGCTGCTTGATCTTGGACTTCCCAGCCTGCAGAACTGTAAGAAATACATTTCTTTTTTAGAAATAAATTACACAGTCTGTGGTAGTCTGTTACAGCAATGCAAAATGGACTAAGATACTATTGTTGTTATTGTTACTGTTGCTTCTTAGGGAAAAGAGATTGTTGGTTATGAACAAAACTGCTACTTCCTTTCTTGGTGAGACTCTAGAAGTAAAATAACTTTCCATATGTGTCCTAAATCAGGAGGCCTCAGAGTAGAGAAAATTTGGAGGGGCTTTCTGCAACTGAAGAAGAAAAGAGAAATGAAGATAGGCACCTGGCAGAAAATTTTAAAATTCTCAAAACACAAGAGGAGAAAGTTGAGGATAGGGAAGAAGAGGTGAGACTGAGAGATGCCATACAGCAAAAGTGTAGCTAGCAGTGACCGAGAAGGAGGTGAGAAGGGACTACTCATTCTCCAGGAGCATGTTCTCAGAAGCAGTGCTGCCTTCTTGGCAAACCTTAAGTTAATGAATTGTCTTGACAGTTAAGAATATGATGAGAAGGTATTAAAGGCAGAGGTGAAACAGCAAGCCTGACCATGAGAAGAGAGTCCAAAAGTCCAAACTCTTTGCATGCTTGTTCCTCTGTCAACCAATGGCCCAGATTCCACTCCCAGTCCAAGCTGGACCAGCCCAGACTTGACTTCATCTTATACACACACACACACACACACACACACACACACACACACACACACACACGGCCCCAAGGCATTGCTGAGTGAAACCCCAGCCACAGCAGCCACATCAGTCCCCCAGACAATGGCCAAGAAGCCAATGGAAAAATTCAGTGCCCTCCTATTGGCTCTTTATGTTTCTTACATATGCTGGGAGACAAACTAGAAAAATGAGAAGAATAATGTCTAAGAATGAGGACACGAGAGAAAAAAATTATATCCTAATAGAGTGAAATTGGACAGCCTTCTAGGCTGTTTCCTTTTTAAACAATCTCCTCGTCTTAAAAAAAAAAAAAAAAAAAGTTGTTTAATGTCCCAGAAAGCTTTTTGAGAAAAGCAGTTTGTCCCCTTTTTCTAAGCCTAAGGCCAAAAATAGGAACTATTTGGCGATCTCTTCTGAGGCAGATCCGGGTATGCCTAGCCTGAGAAAATCCTCCTTGACCATTAACTCAGGGAGCTGTCATAAAGGAACTCTGGGAATCATGATATGCATTTATACACAGAATGTCTAAATGAGAAACAAAGCTTGACCTGGTTTTCTCAGAGCCAGACCACTCTTCTTTTTTCTCTTTTCCCTTAATAGATGAGAGGGAGGAAACAGCTTCAAACCACCACTACCTTCCAAATTCCCCATCAACTTGGGTCACCAAAAGGAAGATGGCCAGGTACCTGATAGAACCTGATTTTACAGTATTTTGCCTCTGCTAGAGTAGAAACACCTTCCTTATCCAAAGGACACATTAATTAATAATAGCTAACATTTACTGTCTGCTTCCAATGTGCCTGGCACATCTGCTAAGCACTTTACATGCTATCTTCTTTATCTTCACAATAACTCTATAGGGAAGTACTATGATGATTCTCATTTTACGAATGGCTAAGTTGAGGCTTAGGAAAGTTGGATAATGTGGTTACAGTTAGTAGAAGAAAAAGCTCAATATTAAACCCAGGCGATGGGACTGGAGCCAACAGCACTCTTGACTACCTGGCTGTAAAGTTACAACTCAGTCATGGGGACAGAACAGAAGCCTACAAATATTTAACAACACTTTAACTTTTCTCCCCTCTGTTTGCAAATAAAAATAATATTTAACAATACAATTAGCATATCCTTTATGCTGAATAAATGGAATGAACCACTGCTTCTATGGAACACAGGAAAAGGATGCTTTCAGCACAGCAGAGCCTAGGATGCAGGACCCAGGGAGGACTGGCTCTTCAAACAGCAGATTCTATTGGTATTTCCACCATTGGCCTCTGCTGAGAAACAGTATTAAAAACATCTTTGGAAGATTAAAAAGGAAATGATTTTTTTCAAACACTTCAAGTTGTGGTCTGCTTGCAAAGCCAGCTTTATCAACAAGCGATTGATCCCTGGAAATATATGCAAAGGAGCCCCTTAGTTTGTCTCTGATCCCCTTCCTTCCTACCTCCTAGAGGGACAGGTTCTTTGATTTTTAAGGCAACTTCCACTGAGGCCAGGAGTTAGCTGCCTGGGCTGTCAGTTTCTAGCAAAGGGCAGCCCAGAATAAATTTGACTCTTTACGTATCCTAATCTGGAACAGAAAGAGGCAAAGGTCTCCCTGTCTCCTCCCAACTTCACACGCACTTAAAATTGGCATGCCCCCTCTGCAGTTTTTGGCGGACCTTTCAGGAAATATTAAGTTAGACTGAAAATTCAGAGGTCCTCGTAACTGTCTGGGTTACTTTAAAATCTGGCATATTATGAACACAACCTAAAAGTTGTTAAACATTGATTCTATTTATTTTAGCAAGATAGCGGCTACCTAGAATCAGATTTGAGAACAATAATAAGCTTTCAAAAAATAATAAACTTTTACAGAGGCTAAAATGTCTTACTTGATAGATATATTTAATAGCTACAAAACACCTCACTCCACACTCATATTGACTTCAAAGAAGGGTCAAAATATTAAAATATGCTATTACCTCTTTCTTGGCCTCCCACACAGAACGTAGGACTTGACTACAGCACTGTTGGCCCAGACAAAATACTTCTGTACCACCTAACATAGCAACTGCAGTGGTCTAGGCTGCAAATATGTTCTTCCTCTTTGGGTGCACATTTAGCCTGTCTTCAGAGGTCAGATTTGGAACAAAAGAAAAGGAAGTGAGAGAACAATTTCATCTTCAGATGTAGCAAACAGTGTGTAACCAAAATGGGAATTTCAGGGGAGGTCTCATATTTGACACAATATAGTGCCTTTTTCTTTTTTGGCCCTCAGTTACCTTCATGCAAATGTACTAAGATGTCAGAATTGCAGATATTTTACATGTTAGGAGAATTCTCTCATACCTAAATTCCCATGCAAATTGTACAATTCTCCTTAATCTCATCATTGATGGTACTCCTTCCAAACCACTAAAGTGTGCCAAAATATGTACCTTACTGAAATAACATGTAAGCATTTCATGAATGAGTCCCAAAAACTGATGAACTATTTTCAGACATTGTATTTATGAAACTACCAAAAACTCATTAGTCTTGTCATTTCTTTTATAAGTTGAAAAGTAAGCATGTTATTTATATCATTGCTCTAGAGACACTAGTAATTTTGGTCTGGAAGACATTTGCATTTAAGATACACCATGCAACTGGCATCAGTTTATTTTTTAACGTTATGTTTATACACTAATCTATTACTAGCAATGGAAATATGGAAATATATCATGCGTTTTCTCTTTTTTTTTTTTTTTTTTGAGACAGAATCTTAATCTGTTTCCCAGGCTGGAGTGCAGTGGCTCCATCTCTGCTCACTGCAACCTCCGCCTCCCAGGCTCAAGCGATTCTCCTGCCTCAGCCTCCCAAGTAGCTGGGATTACAGGCACACACCACCACACCGGCTAATTTTTGTATTTTTAGTAGAGACGGGGTTTCACCATGTTGGCCAGGCTGGTCTCGAACACCTGACCTCATGTGATCTGCCCACCTTGGCCTCCCACACTGGTGGAATTACAGGTGTGAGCCACTGTGCCCAGCCTCATGTCTTCATTTGATAAATACATTTGGAGAATCTTATGCTTTGAAGTGAGAACAGCACATCTAAGTGGACATTTATAATACTTTAGTCTCTCCACTAAACTAGACCAGAAGGAAAACAGGACCTCAGAACAAAAATTACCCTGAATTCTTTCTCTTCTGTAAAAAGTCTTGGGCTTCCCTTTCCATGTGGAATAGATGGAGAACTTGTTAGAGCTGACATATACTGTACATGCCAAAGAGACAAAAAGATCCCTGTGCATCAATGACCCCTGGATGTGAGAACATCAATGCCTAGTATAAAGTGATGGACACATTTTGTTTCCTAGCAGTTAACTTCAAATGAAGACACCCTCACAATGTGTGTGTGTGCATGTGTGTTACGTGTACACAGCTTGTCATTTAGAGGGACTGTATAATGCTGGCTTCCTTCTCCATAGGACTACCACGAATTTCATGTCATATTTCAGAAGTTTTTGCCCGAGATGAAGTTTTGAAGCTCCCTGAAGACCTGTAGGTCTTAACCACTGATGAGTATGTAGCCATCTTCAACAGTCCTGGGTGAATTAGATAGTGTTTGGCAGAATTGTCAGATTCGTCCCGTCTTGGAAGCCTGAGTTTCTGTTCCTGGCACTCTAGTTGTTTTGCTTGATTCTTGATCCTCAAATCGGGCTCCTCCCTCCTGGATCATTGACTGAACCCTTTCTCAGGCTTATTTGTCTATGTTATTATTTTGATTTACTCTGTAGGTCATAACTGGGAATAATATAGCAAATCATAAATGCCAAAACTTAATTAAACAAAGGACCCTAGGTCCTTTCCTTTCCCTGCCTATCACATCCAATTTATCACCATGTCCTCTCAATTCTACCTCCTAAGTTCATGTGGAATCTGCCCTCTGGGCTCCATCCACACCATCCCCTCACCTAAGGACCTAATGGCCTCTTAAGTGAATAGCTGCAATAGTGTCTTCTCTGGCCTTCTTCAAGTTTGCTTCCAAAATCGGAAGCCCTCTTCCCAGATCAGGGGGATCATACTAAAACAAAACTGTGATCATAGCTATCACACTGCATAGGGTATGGACCCCTCCCTTGGTTCCCCATGGCATTCAGAATGCAGTGAAGGCAGCTTGCTGTGCACGAAAGACCTTTCCCTGGTCAGCTTCTTCCCAGTGTCCCAGCACCACCCCAACCTGCCCCACTGCACAACTGCGGCACACCCCACCCCCAGTGCCATCCCACAGGAACCCTTCACCTCCCAGCCACCCTGCCCACTCATCTCTGCACTTGTTGTTCTCCTTCAACGCTCATTCTTTTGCTTTCTTTTTTCTTTTGTTTGTTTGTTTTTGAAATGGAGTCTTACTCTATGGCCCAAGCTAGAGTGCAGTGGGGAGCTCTAGGCTCACTGCAACCTCCGCCTCCCAGGTTCAAGCGATTCTCCTGCCTCAGCCTCCCAAGTAGCTGGGATTACAGGTGCGCCCCACCTTGCCTGGCTAATTTTTGTATTTTTAATAGAGACAGGGTCTCACTATGTTGGTCAGGCTGGTCTCGAACTCCTGACCTCAAGCAATCCACCTGCCTCAGCCTCCCAAAGTGCTGGGATTACAGGTGTGAGCCACCACCCCTGGCCAACACTCATTCTTTTTCTAAAATATATTTTTATTGAGACATAATAGTGTGTATTAATGGGAGATGTGGTATTTTGATACAAGCACACAGTGTATAATGATCAAATCAGGGTTATTGATCACCTCAAATTGATCACTGCATTTTCTCAATTCTACTTCCTAAGTGCATGTGCCATCTGCCCTCTGGGCTCCATCCTCATCATCTTCTTCCTTGTGGTGCCATGGAAAGCCAAATCACCTCAAACATTTATCATTTCTTTGTGTTTGGGAACATTTCCAAATCTCTTCTAGCTATTTTAAAATTTACAATAAATTCTTGTTAACTAGAGTCACCCTACTGTGTTACAGAACGCTGGAACTTACTCCTTCTATCTAACTGTATTTTTGTACCTATTAACCTCTCTGTGCCTTGGGACCCTCCTCCCCTTTATCCAGTTATGCTTCATCAGGGGAGCCCACCAGGCCTCCCCAGGGATATAAACCCCAGAGCATGGACCACACTGTGAAACAATTGAAAACTGGTGAAACTTGGGTTATGTGCATAGCTGATACAAACCTTTAGAAATTCTGAGGAAAGCAAAGATATCACCATCAAAATCTAATCTGAAAGAGATGACATTATTTAAATCCAGTAAAAGAATCAAAGGAAGGTTTTTAAGAACAGCAACTTTTTTTAAGAACTTTTTTTTCTTTTTTAAGACACAGGGTCTTGCTCTGTTGCTCAGGCTGGAGTACAGTGGTACAATCATGGCTCACTGCAGCCTCCATCTCCTGGGCTCAAGCGATCCTCTCCTCCTCAGCCTCCTGAGTAGTTGGGACTACTGGCATGTACCACCACACCTAGCTAACTTTTTCTTTCTTTTTTTTTTTTTTTTTTTTTTTTTGTGATGGAGTCTCCCTCTGTTACCCAGGCTGGAGTGCAGTGGCACAATCTCAACTCACTGCAACCTCTGCCTCCCGGGTTCAAGCGATTCTCCTGCCTCAGCCTCTCGAGTAGCTGGGACTATAGGTGCATGCCACCTACGCCCAGCTAATTTTTGTATTTTTAGTAGAGACAGGGTTTCACCATGTTGGCCAGGAGGGTCTCGCTCTCTTGACCTCGTGATCCACCCACCTCAGCCTCCCAAAGTGCTGGGGTTACAGGTGTGAGCCACCATGCCCAGCCCCAGCTAATTTTTTAATTTTTTGTAGAGATAGGGTCCTGCTATGTTGCTCAGGCTGGTCTCAAACTCCTGAGCTCAAGCATTCCTCCCACGTTGGCCTCCCAAAGCATTGGAATTACAAGCATGAGCCACTGCACTCAGCCAAACTCTTGGCTGGAATTCTGGTCTCAAAAATACTTTTTTGCTCAAATGGATGGCTCCTATGATATCTTTCCGCTACTTCTTTTTCCTAAAAGCGTCTCTCTAATCCCCTAATGACCACAAGATAACTATGTGTAAGAATTTTTTAAAAATCTTGTCCTCAATCTAAAACCTGGGTTTTATGTGCAGAGTTAGGCCACAATCACAGCTTTATGTGGCCAAAATGAATTCTGAACGGACAGCCCTGCTCCCTCAGATACCCATACAATCAATCAGATTAAAGAGCACAAGAAGAGAAAAAGTGTGAATTTCAGTTAGGAGGCATTTTGAGGAAATGTGCATTTGACAAGCATGGGATGGTATTTTGGTCTCTCCCCCTCTGAAGGGTGTGATTGCAATTCCTCCTCTGCCCTCATCTCTGTCTCTCTATTTAGAGAGAAACAATGAGGAGATGGAAAGATCGAACAAACAGATCTTTGTGAAACAACAAAGAGGTACAGTGGGGTCCTGGGGCTCATGGAGGGGCGGAGACTGCCTCTGGTTTGCATTCCTGGCTCAGGGGGTGAAAGAGAGAGGGGATCAGATGT
This sequence comes from Hylobates moloch, assembly GCF_009828535.3. Lineage (NCBI taxonomy): Eukaryota > Metazoa > Chordata > Mammalia > Primates > Hylobatidae > Hylobates > Hylobates moloch. The sequence continues at coordinate 22,458,755 of NW_026652277.1, read as the reverse complement.
GGCAGCTCACAGGAGTTGGAGGGGGCTTGCCCACCTCCCCCTCTTCATCCCCTAACTCCAGCTGTGGTGATGAGCTGCTCTTTGAACACAAGAGGGTTCCACTTAATGTATCTTCTGCTGATGTTGCAGTTGGTGGTGCTGACATATGGGGAAGGAGGGAATGATAGGGAGATGAGTCACACAAAGATCTTGTCCTTTAGTTTTCTTTTACAAATTTGGGGTGAGGTCATGCTTGGTGGCTCATATCCCTAATCCCAGGACTTTGGGAGGCCAAGGCAGGCAGATTGCTTGAGCTCAGGAGTTTGAGACCAGCCTGGGCAACATGGAGAAACACCATCTCTACAAAAAATAACAAAAATTAGCTGGTCATGGTTGGTGCACAGCTATAGCCCCCGCTACTTGGGAGGCTGAGATGGGAGGATAAATTGAGCCCAGGAAGTCGAGGCTGCATTGAGCCGTGTTCACATCACTGCACTCCAGCCTAGGCAATAGAGACCCTGTCTCATAAAATAAAAAAGGGAGGTGAGAAAGAGATACCAATGAAGAAATACTACCACAACCAAGGAAAAGATACCTCGATAAATGAGAGACTAGAGCCCAAGCCTTATCTGAGTCATTCATGCTAAACATCCCATGAGAAGTCACATTTAGAGGGATTAAGAACACACACTCTGAAACCAGACGGCCCAGCATGGATCCTGACACTCACACCTACCAACTTTATGATCCTGGGCAAGTTTCTTAACCTCCCTGCGCCTCAGTTTCCTTTGTCTTTAAAATGAGGGTGAAATCACACCAACCTCCCAGTATTGCTTCGAGGGTCATAGGAGAGAAGATTAACATTAAGCAGTCAGAAGGTTAAGTCTCAATACACGTTAGCTATTATTGTGATTAAGCAAGTTATAGCACTATTTTGTACCTTGGTTTTTCTTTTCTTTTCTTTTCTTTTTTTTTTTTTTGAGATGGAGTCTTGCTCTGTCACCCAGGCTGGAATGCAGTGGTGCAATCTCTGCTCACTGCAAACTCTGACTCCCGGGTTCACACCATTCTCCTGCCTCAGCCTCCCAAGTAGCTGGGACTACAGGCACCCGCCACCATGCGCGGCTAATTTTTTTGTTTTTTGTTTTTTGTTTTTTTTGAGATGGAGTCTCGCTCTGTCGCCCAGGCTGGAGTGCAGTGGCGCGATCTTGGCTCACTGAAAGCTCCGCCTCCCGGGTTCTCGCCATTCTCCTCCCTCAGCCTCCCAAGTAGCTGGGACCACAGGCGCCCACCACCTTGACTGGCTAATTTTTTGTATTTTGTTTTAGTAGAGACGGGGTTTCACCGTGTTAGCCAGGATGGTCTCGATCTCCTGACCTCATGATCCGCCCGCCTCGGCCTCCCAAAGTGCTGAGATTACAGGCGTGAGCCACCGCACCCGGCCATTTTTTTGTATTTTTAGTAGAGATGGGGTTTCACAGTGTTAGCCAGGATGGTCTCAATCTCCTGACCTCATGATCCGCCCGCCTTGGCCTCCCAAAGTGCTGGGAATATGGGTGTGAGCCACTGCGCCCAGCCAGTTTTTCAATCTATAACATTGAATTTGTTTTTATTAAATCAACTACATAGGCCTTAGAAAAGTTAGGAGGGAATTATGGAAAAGCTTAGAAAATATGACTAGCATGTCAACTTGGAAGACATACTTAGAAAGGCTTTGCTACTTAGTCACCAAAGTATGTAACAAACAAGAAAGAAAGAACCCTGTCAACACTTAACACGCTCTTCTTTTCAAATACATCCCCCTAGAGCTATCACTAATTCTACCCGGTCTACACAACAGCAGGCTGACAAAAACAATCATCTGACTTGGGAAGATAAACATGGAGTTTCCCCACCAACCTTCCAAGTTCCTATGAAAACCAAGTCCAGAAGAGAGGCTGAGTTTGTTTATGTTCTTTGGGCATGCTGTCTGAATATTCAGAGGTTAATAATTAGCTAGAATTTGTTAAGTACACACTATGTGCCAAATAATGTGTTAGATATTTTACATTCCTATTGATAAGAATCTTAGGAGTAGGAACTATTATTATCCGATTTGACAGATGAGAAGACTAAGGTATTAAGAGGTCAAGTAAGTGGTCAGGTCTGTCTGACTCCAGACCCTGTTAGCTCAATCCCTGTATTATGCAGCTTCTTTTGATCCTAGGTATACTGAATAATGTTTTTCACCATATACTTGCAACATTTGATGTTAATTTTTTTTTTGTTTTAGACAGGGTCTCACTCTGTTACCCAGGCTGGAGTGCAGTGGTGCCATCACCGCTCACTGCGGCCTCAACTTCCCAGACTCAAATGATCCTCCCACCTCAGTCTCTCGAGTAGCTGGGACTACAGGCACATGCCGCCACGCCCACCTAGTTTTTTGTAGTTTTAGGAGAGATAAGATCTCGCCATATTGCCCGGGCTGGTCATGAACTCCTGGGCTCAAGTGATTAGTCTGCCTTGGCCTCCCAAAGTCCTGGGACTACCGGTGTGAGCCACTGTGCCCAGCCCCAACATTAATAATTTTGAATTATTTTTTAATTGGCAAATCCATATTCTAAGAAACATTTCCAGATTTACTAAATGTCCTTTCCTGGAAGACCTGTCATTGTGAAATGAAGTTTTCCTACTTTCGGGGATTAAAATGTCCTTCTGAAAGATGAAATAAAAGTGTTGGTAGATTATATATTTTCCCCTTTTTTTTTTTTTTTTTTTTTTTTTTTGTTGAGACAGAGTCTTTCTTTTGTTGCCTGGGCTGGAGAGCAATGGCACGATCTCGGCACACTGCAACCTCCGCCTCCTGGGTTCAAACGATTCTCCTGCCTCAGCCTCCTGAGTAGCTGGGATTAGAGGCATGTGCAACCATGCCTGGCTAATTTTGTATTTTTAGTAGAGACAGGGTTTTTCCATGTGGGTCAGGCTGGTCTCGAACTCCTGACCTCAGGTGATCCGCCCGCCTCATCCTCCCAAATTGCTGGGATTACAGGCGTGAGCCACTGCACCCGGCCCTATTTTCCCTCTTTTTAAAGAACAAAACAAAACTAAAAAAAAAAAAAAAAAGTATGGATCTTGCCAATTTTTTTCTTTTAATTGATGGACTATGAAATTCACACATCTAAGCACATTACATCATACTCTGCATAATGGTTTAATGTTTGCAAACAACCATTAGTTGTTGAGACTGGAGATCTCATCTCTGTATCATTGCTGTTTTCTGGAATCACAGAAACACAGTCAGTCATCTTATTAAAATACATGCTTATAATTTGATGTGAAAAAACAGCATGAAGAAAAGGTATTTTGAAAGCAATTAGGGAAATTAATTATGGACTGACTCTTACATGATGCCAAGAAATTATTGTTAATTGATTAGGCATTGTCGTTACTTTTTAAAGTCCACGTTTTTCAGAGATGGATATTGATATAAGTCGAGGTAAAATTACACATCTGGCACTTGCTTAAAAGTTCTTCAGCAAACTGAAAAAAGTAAAAGAAAAGAGAGATGAAGCAAATATGTCAGTCTTAATAATTTTTTAATCTGAGTGATGGGAAGAATGAATTACAGTCATCCCTCAGTACTCTCGGGGGATTGGTTCCAGGATCAACCCTCACCCCCACCCCCTCCCCACAGCCCACGCCCTCATGCCAAAATTCAGAGATGCTCAAGTCCCTGATATAAAATGGGGTAGTATTTGTGTATAACCTGAACACATCTTCCCATATACTTTTAATTGTGTGTAGATTACTTACAATACCTAGAACAATGTAAGTGCTATGTAAATAGTTACTATACTGTATTGTTGAGGGAACGATGACAAGAAAAAAAAGTCTGTATGTGCTCAGTACAGATGCAACCACCCTTTTAGTTTTCTCAAATATCTTCAACCAGTGGTTGGTTGAATTCACAAATTTGGAACCCATGGATACAGAGGGCCAACTATACTACATTTGAAATTATAGTACCTGACATTCTTCATAATAAAGATATATATATCATATGTAATATTCAAATCTTGTCATCAAAATTTTTTTCCACTATTAACTATGTGGACTTGAGCAGTTTTCTCTTCTGTAAATGGGGTGAGGATATCTAATTTGCATATTGTTGAGAGATCATATGAGATGTCTGCCCTGAAAGATAATCATTGTTGGTGCCCTTCTCCCCAACTTTTCCTCTTCTCTCACATGTTTAGACAAATTCAGAGTTACAAAAAGATATTTAGGCAGTAGCTATTCACATTTTCCCAAATGAGTTACCATAGACATTTTTTTTTTTTTTTTTTGAGACGGAGTCTCGCTCTGTCGCCCAGGCTGGAGTGCAGTGGTGCCATCTCGGCTCACTGCAAGCTCTGCCTCCCAGGTTCACACCGTTCTCCTGCCTCAGCCTCCCAAGTAGCTGGGACTACAGGTGCCCGCCACCATGCCTGGCTAATTTTTTGTACTTTTAGTAGAGACGAGGTTTCACCATGTTAGCCAGGATGGTCTCAATCTCCTGACCTTGAGATCTGCCCGCCTCAGCCCACAGACTCTTTAAAAGAACAAATTTCTCTAGTGCACCTATATGATTCAATTTATAACAATAAAACACAAAGGCGACTTTTCAGACCCAGAATTTGTGTGAAGTGAGGTGTAGTTGGAAGAGGAAATGATAGTCCTTAGAGACACTGGTTATAAAAGTGTGGCAGGGCAATTAAATTTTTAGAAAATTCTGCATCCTTTCAATGTTCTATTTTATTAAGTTTTTGATAAGAAGTATATTTCACTAATTAACGTGTTTATGCAACTAGAATACAGCTTATATAGCACTAGCAAAGTCCTTCGATCTACATCACAATTCAATTGCTTACATTTCTCAACTTCATACAATTTAACGGAAGTCTTTTGAAATTGTGATGCTGAAAATTCAGCAACTTTTTGTTAGCCAACAAAAAATTAGGTTTCTCTATTGGGATAAATAATTATGTAATAATTTTTATGGGCGTATTCACTCTTTTTATTGGTATAATGTGGTACAGTTCTTAATAAGAAATAATTATGTCTAAATTACAGAAATCAATCTTTGAAGAGTTTGATGAATCACAGCTACAAAGAACACTTTTATAAAAATACTGGTCCAGAAGGCAGATTATTCTAACTCATTCCTCAGATCACCCTAGTATTGCTTATTGAGTATCAGTGTGGTGCTACACAAGGCACTCATTTTTGAAACTTTTGCAGAAGAGCAAATGCATTCACTATGCTTTGCCACATGGTTATTTCAAAATTTCAATTAAGAACAACCATTCATCATTTTCCCTAGCAAGCTCCTGTGCCCAGACCGTTTGAAAGGGCAGGAGAACAATTTAATAAGTTAAATCCTGTCAAAAATAACCTATCAAGCAGATGACAAAAGGAACTTTTGCTTTGAAGCTTGAAAAAAAATTGCATTTCACTATGAAAAATAGCCTGTCTTTAGGATCTGTTTCATGTTTCTTCAAACGATTCGTGTCAACCTTCCCACAGAGCAAGATTTGAGATGAAGTTATGTAATTTATTGTCATGCTTTAAACATATTATATTTATTTGTCCCTTTGATAGCCTTTTTTCTCTTAGGTCCTTGGAAGCAGTGAGACTACTGTGAATTGACTCTTCCTGTGGTTAATGGAAAAAGTGGCAGGATTTGCTGAAAGTAAGGAAGGTAACAAGTACAACAGAGGAGATGGAATGAAGAAAAAAAAAAGGTAATGCTGCAGAATGAAAGTTTTGTAGTGTTAAGAGTTGAAATCTGAAGGATTTTCATTCTGGACCTAAAAATAGAAGATCAACCCATAGGTAAATGTCACAAATACCAATGGGGTGGAGTCTTTGCGTCTAGTGTAGCTTCACCACCAAGTCCAACAGTCTGTATTGTGCAAGAGAAGGGAGGAGGCTGGGCAAGGTGGCTCACGCCTGTAATCCCAGGACTTTGGGAGGCCAAGGTGGGAGGATCACCTGAGGTCAAGAGTTTGAGACCAACTGGCCAACATGGCGAAACCCCGTCTCTACTAAAAATATAAAAATTAGCTGGGTGTGGTGCCGCACACCTGTAATCCTGGCTACTCACGGGGCTGAGGCAGGAGAATCGCTTGAACCCAGGAGGCAGAGGTTGCAGTGAGCCAAGATCGTGCCACTGTACTCCAGTCTGGGCAACAGCAAGACTCGGTAGAAAAAAAAAAAATAGAAGGGAGGAGAAGTTCTTGGGTGTCTATGAGGTGCCATGAGCTGCAGTGGGTAGGCCCTTTACATATTTATCTTGTGTCATCCTCATGACAACTCCATGAAGTAGATGCCCTTTCCCAATATACAGATCAGGAAACTGACACTCAATGAAATTACAATAGATTGCAAGTAACCTTTGCCACAGAGCTGAACTCTAGTCTGTTAGCTCTAAAGCTCACAATTCTGCAACAGAAGTCATCTTGTGTTAATATGAAAATCCTCTTCTGTCTGTGGCCTGCCTTTTACTCATTTATGGTCCCAAATCCATCAACAACATATAATGGAATGTGATGTGAGAAGATCCTGTCAATGGAAGTCTTTTAAGCCATAAATGAAAGAAAATCAATGAGGAAATGCATCCAAAATAGGACACAGACAAAATCAGCAACTTCAGTGAGTTGGTTAAATGACACATTGATCATTCAAATTAATGGTTCTTTACCTTTGTTTGAATTATGAGACCCTTTGAGATTCTGATGACAGCTATGAAACTAGACATTTATATAACCTTTCAGAGGGCTGAAGAACCACCACTTCAGTTTATTTAAAAATAATATTGTTTAAACTCAATATTATTCAAAGTGTAAAATGTATTTAAATATGAAAATGTTTAGGTAGGGTGGGCACCTGTAATCCCAGCACTTTGGGAGACCAGCATGGGGAGATCACTTGACGCCAGGAGTTTGAGACCAGCTTGTAACTTTCTTTTTTTTTTTCTTTTTTTTTTATTGTTTAGGTTTTAGGGTACATGTGCACAATGTGCAGGTTTGTTACATATGTATCCATGTGCCATGTTGGTGTGCTGCACCCATTAACTTGTCATTTAGCATTAGGTATATCTCCTAATGCTGTCCCTCCCCCTCCCCCCGCCCCACAACAGTCCCCGGAGTGTGATGTTCCCCTTCCTGTGTCCGTGAGTTCTCATTGTTCAATTCCCACCTATGAGTGAGAACATGTGGTGTTTGGTTTTTTGTCCTTGCAATAGTTTACTGAGAATGATGGTTTCCAGTTTCATCCATGTCCCTACAAAGGACATGAACTCATCATTTTTATGGCTGCGTAGTATTCCATGGTGTATATGTGCCACATTTTCTTAATCCAGTCTATCGTTGTTGGACATTTGGGTTGGTTCCAACTCTTTGCTATTGTGAATAGTGC